>NW_004443948.1:21063274-21092570 GCF_000243295.1 Trichechus manatus latirostris | reverse complement strand
AATAAAGCTTGAGTTTTATCTTTACTTACATTTTTGCCCTTTGTGGAGGTTTTTAAGAGGATGAATCGTTTTAGACTTTGCTACAACATGAATCCATTGAACCTTATGATATTTTCATAGTCATCTTCATTCATATATGCTATGTCATTTCAAGACTGGAGTTGGGAGAGCCCCTAGAAATCCAGCACTTGACTAGGAAGGCCAGGTCCAAATTCTAGCAAGCTGTCCAGGTATTCTGGCAAAATAACATTTCTTTGCACTCTCCTTTGGTAGGTTATACTTTCAATTCATAACTTCTTACCTATGCAGTAATGATGCAATCTGTGATCTTCTAGAATGATTGACAGTCTACCAATGCAGGGATAATAAAAGAAGCCAATAAACCAGGAATAGAAGAAACAAAAAAAGAAAGACCTGCAAGATAAGTAATTTTTGCAGTGATGTTCAATTCTATAAAAATCTTGTAAAACACGGATAATAGGATTTCTAAGAAATTACATAACAGACAAGCAAGAAAGAGCAGAAATGTGAGGAGGGAGCATGTGTATCGCAGTACACAGACCGCTGTAATGTAATGTGGGACTCCATGATCAGTATTAGTGTCTGATTTCTTAATACTACCTGGTGATAACTGAAGTGATAAAAATGATTAGATGATATCCTCACATTTTGTATGTCTTGTAAAAATATATCATAATTAAACACCATCCTTTAAAGGAGAAAAACTATATTAGTATTTGGAAAAGAGTAAACTATAGCTATGATAAAGCAAAGCTTTGTGAGGTATTTCAATGGAAATATACCGAAGTACCTAGCAAAATTTGGGAGAATACCAAAGATTTGTAGTGTAGATCATAACCGCAGTACGTACAACTCTTGTTGTTGTTATGTGCCATCGAGTCAGTTCTGACTCACAGAGACCCTGTAGGACAGAGTAGAACTGCCCCATAGGGTTTCCAAGGAGCTGCTGGTGGATTTGAACTGCTGACCTTTTGGTTAGCAGTCCAGCTGGATGTCAAATAATAGAAGGCAATGAGATGTTTTGTTGTCATTGTTGTTTTTTAAATTTTTTTTGTTCATTTTACTGGGTTCATTTCCTAAACAATGGATGTAAACAACAAGCCATTTATTTATTTTAATTTCAGGTATTGAAATAAAAGCTTAATGACAATTTGAAAAATATCTTCTTCTTCCTTTCTTTTTTTCCCGCCATAGCTTGAACATTATTATAGAAGTTCAGAATTTCTTTTTTATAACTGGTCTAAATGTTAAGAATTAAAACTTTACTAGCTTAAAGCTTAGTTTAGAGGGAGTTGAAGAAGACTTTTACAAATCACTTTTTTAATTTCAATCAAACCTGGAAGGCTTGGACTTAATTGAAAATGCTGAAGTTTCATTTCAGGCTTCAGAGATCAAATCTTCTGAGAAAAGAGGGACAATTTAAACACATGTACGTTCTTTGGAATGTAGTATGAAATCATACTTTTTCTTCAGTTAAGGATTTCCATATTCAGATCACCTCTAGATTAGTCGTTGGTAAATAGCAGATTGCTGGCATGAATGTTTGACTAAATTTGAAGTTACTCAGCATTTGACCCTTCAAACTGTTTCCACCTATGCATGCCTTTTTAAGACACAGCAATGATGATGTGGGAAAAGTTGTAGACTTGAAGTCAGAAGGCTGACATCAAAGTCTTGGTTCTGCTAATTTACCAGCTGTTTTATCTTGCACGTTTGTTTTAACCATGTGAGTCTCATTATCTCTAAACCTGGCAAGGTACTACTTCTACTACTTTTTTCTTAATGGGTCCTATAAGTGTTTGGAGCCCTGGTGGCATAGTGATTAAGAACTAGGCTGCTACAACTTGTACAAGGAAAGGTCATGGAAGCTCCATAGACACATCCAAACTCCCTGAGGGACTGAATTGCTGGGCAGAGGGCTATGGGACCATAATCTCAGGGAACATCTAACTCAATTGGCATAACACAGTTTATAAAGACAATGCTCTTTACATTCTACCTTGGTGAGTAGCATCTGGGGTCTTAAAAGCGTGTGAGCAGCCATGTAAGATACTCCACTGGTCTCACCCCTTCCGGAGCAAGGGAGAATGAAGAGAACAGAATATAAGGAAAAGATTAGTCCAAAGGACTAATGGTCCACAGCTACCATGGTCTCCACCAGACTGAGTCCAGTACAGCTAGATGGTGCCTGACTACCATCACTGACTGCTCTGACCACAACCACAACAGAAGATCCTGGACAGAGCTGGAGAAGGATGTAGAACAAAATTCTAAGTCCCCAAAAAAGACCAGATTTACTGGCCTGACAGAGACTGGAGAAACCCTGAGAGTACGGCTCCCGGACACCCTTTTAGCTCAGTTGTGAAGTCACTCCTGAGGTTCACCGTTCAGCCTTGGAGTGGACAGCCCCATAAAACAAAATGGGACTAATGAGGCACAGCAGTCCAGGGAAAAGGACCAGAAAGCAGGAGGGGACAGGAAAGCTGGTGATAGGGAACCCAAGGTTGAGAAGGGACAGTGTTGACATGTCGTGGGGTTGTTAACCATTGTCATAGGGCAATATGTGTACTAACAGTTCAGTGAGAAACTATTTGTTCTGTAAACCTTCATCTAAAGTACAAAAAAAAAAAAGAATTATCTATGTGAGATCAGATTGACAACAGCAACTCAAAAGGTTTGATAGGAAGCCTAAGGGGCAGTGAGTTGAAGATAAATGGTGACAGAATAATTTGGAAAAAGATAGTAAGAATAGCCGCACAACTGGAAAAATGTGATCGAGGTCACTGAATTGTTCATGTAGAAATTTTTGAAGTGGTGTATCTTTGACTATGTATATTTTCACCCAAAAAAAAAAAAAAAGTCCTCCAAGGTCAAGAAGGGAGAGTGTTGACATGTCATGGGGTTGTTAACCAATGTCATAAAACAATGCGTGTATTGACTGTTTAATGAGAAACTATTTGTTCTGTAAACCTTCATCTAAAGTACAATAAAAAAAAAAGAACTCAGCTGCTAGCCAAAATGTTGGCAGTTCAAATCCACCAGTAGCTCCTTGGAAATCCTATGGAGCAGTTCTACTCTGTCCTATAGGGTCACTATGAGTGGGAACCAACTCGACAGCACCTAACAATGACAACAACATACACGTTCAGTCCCCTTTACCTTCAGGAGCAGTTATGAGGAGAAATTGGAATTATTTATGTCATAATAATTGGCAAACTATGCAGTGTTGTACAAAAGTTTAAAAATGGCATTTTTCCCAGTGTTATACACATAAACTATAAAATTTGTGTACGCTCAATGATTGTAGACTAATTCCACTGCAAAATTTTTAAATTAGAACTGATATATATTACATTAATATAATATTAAATTTTATTATTTATAAACAATATTATATTTCACAAAATACCTACATCTTACATGGACTTAAGTCTTGGTTTCCTCATTTATGATATATGGTAGATGATATTCACCATTTCAGACAAGCAACATTCTAAGAGTATGGTTCTTATTCAGAAGACTTCCTGACTCCAATCTTAGAAAAAGGCTCCATCTCTTCTCTCAAGTTTTAACATGGTCTCTTTCTTTCAAAGCATCACCCTCTCTACTCTTCTAAAAATCTTGAAATAGTCCTTGCACAGAAGGGGCTCTATTTATTCCTTTACCTGGTGTTTTCCATGAGAATAGGGCATCTCTAATTAAAAACTTGGCTATTGTCACCCATTTGTACCAGTTCAGCAGGCTAAATACTATTTGAGATCACTTGTCATTCATTCTGGCCCCAAAATAACTTCTTCCAGAATTACAGTACTTGAATCCTATCACTTTTAAACATGTCCCTCATCCTTTTAGTCCTTAATCTTCCAATCCTTCCATTATCAACTAATTTTCACCTCTTCTTACTTTCTTTTCTCCTTACTTCATGAACTTTACATCCCCTGGAGGTTCCCAGTATTGCTTCCCATTCAAACGTTTCTCTTTTGCTCTGTGGAACCCCTGTGCCAATGTAAATAAAATAGCTCAATCACTCTCCGGTTTTTCTTCAAAGCTCTGCTGCTCCTTTGCTTTGACAAAAACTTGGCTTGCCCTGAGAACACATTCGCCTGAAGTCCTTTATGGTGGATTTTCTTCCACTGTCCATGACCAAGACACCTAGGAGAAGATTTTCACTTTCCCTCATCATTTTTTTTTTTTTTTTCTTTCTAGTTTTCTCATATGCCCATGCTCCTGTGCATTTTAGACTATCTGGCTTAAATTCTCGTTATTTTTTCTAATTCAGTTAGTATCCTTCATTCCAGGACACTGTTGAGTTTGGACTCAGAAACATTTCCCTGACTTTATCACTCTGAATGCCTGAAATAATGTAAAGAGAGCTTAACAACAAATTGGAAAGTCTATCCTAAACTATCCTCAATACTCCTGGAATACATGAACCTCAAAGTCATCTATACTTGACACTTGAAAGAGCTTAAATTTAGAAACTATAAACTTTGGTATCCCACACATTCTTGTTCTAGCTTTTTCATGATTTTATGCCTGCTTCATTTGCTCATTAACATCACAACAACCTCAACCTTTGTCCTCTCTAGTCTTTCAGGCTCATTTAGCCCCTTTTGGATTAATGCTACAATTCATGTCTCTGCTACTAGCCTTGGGGGATTGAGCACTATTAGAGGAAATTACACAGTTATGCAGACTTGTGGAAATATAAATCTGTGTATTAAAATCACAGCTAGGAAAAAAAAAAAAGCCAGAAATTCAAGACCACCAAAACCTCATTATTCCATTCAATAATATTCCAATTTTTTACCATTTTCCACAACCACCATATAATTTTATCATTATCTTACTTTATGCTTTCTAGAAAAAAGTTGAGGCCCTCAGGTAATATGTATTTAAAAAACAAAATAAAACAAGAACCTTTAATTCACACAATACATACTTCTTTTCCCTTAGCCTGAGAGGATAAAATTTAATCACTTCATGTTTTGGACTAATCTCTATCTTTAATACACCTGCTCATCATTATTTCTTTTCGTCTGACTTAAAGTATGTTCAAATCTCTCTAGTCTTAAGAAGAGAAGAAATAAATTAATTTAAAAAAATCTCCCTTTATGCTCAGTTTCCTCCCATTACTATACTATTTTGTTGTATTCTCATCCCAACATTTCCAATCTCTGCGTTATGGATTGCATGGTGTCCCCTTGTTTGAGGAAATAGAGGTTTTCTTTGCAGATGTTAATAGTTTAGTTAAGGAAGTCATACTGCAGTAGGGTGGGTCCTAATCCTAATCTCTGAGTGGCGTTTTATAAAAGAAAAAGACAGATATGGAAATAGAGCCACAAACAAAGGAAAGACAGCATGTGAGGCTCCATGTATAAGCCAAAGAATGCCAAGAAACTGAGGGCTACAGAAGTAGAAAGAGACAAGGAAGGATCTTCCCTAGGGCTGGCAGAGGGAGAGCATAGACCTGCTGACACCCTGATTTTAGGCTTCCAACCTCCAAAACTGAGAAAAAATAAGTTTCTGTTCTTTAAAGCTACCCACTTTGTGGCATTTTGTCATGGCAGCCTTAGGAAAATAAGGTATTATGTCTATATTTATTGACTACCATTCTCACTTCCCATTCATGCCCCAAACACTCTGTTTTTGAGCCAACCCTCAACAATTTAATAAAATGGTGTTAAGGGTATGAATAATCACTCATTCCAAATCCAAGGTTCTTTTTCAATTTCTTATTATCCTAGATTGCTATTATGCATTTTTCTCTACTCATTTCATTCTTCTGCCTTATTTAATTGAACAAACATATTTAAAGGCAACATGTTAGTGGAAAGTACTGTGCTTGGCACTACAGGTAAAATGAATTATCTTGGTGCCCTCAGAAAATTTATTTTCTAGTAGAAACTTCAGACACATAACAAATCATTACAGAAAAAAAAAATGCTTGCGATAATTGCTAAAAATAGTATTAGAGGAGGATCTAACTTATGTTGGGAGTCAGTAATGACACTTTAAGAAAATAGCATTCAATCTGAGCCCTGAAGAATGGGGACCTGAGAATTCATTGAAACGCTTTTCTCTCTTTGCTCACCTGAGCCCTCAAGCTCCGTATTCAAATTTTCTGACACTTTTTCTTAACAGTCTACTGGACTGCTATTCTCCTAATCTTCTAATCCACTTCTAATCTAATATCTTCAAACCCTTCTCATCTCCTAATTGCTGATGTTCCTCAAATCTCAGTCCACTCCTCATCACCCTACATGATTTCTGGATTTCATTATCTTCTTTTATGATTTTACCACCACACAATGGTTAAGAGCTTGGCTGCTAACCAAAAGTTTGGCAGTTCAAATTCACCATCTGCTCTTTGGAAACCCTAGGGGGCAGTTCTACTCTGTCCAACAGGGTCACTATGATTCAGAATCGATTCAACATCAATGAGTTTAATCATAGTAAACCTTTTACCTGAATTACCTGGTCTCTCTCCAACAGATCAATTTGCTTTAAATGCAAGGTGAAAATCTACTTCTCTAGTCTAGATTAGTGACAAATATTCAAAGCTCACATAAAATCATATTTTAATGATACCTCAATTTCCATATTTATCATACAATTACTTATTCATTAAACCATATTCTCTTTCAATTGTGAAGGTTTTTTTTAATAAAAAAGATACTGTTTATTTAATTTTGTAGCTTAAAAACTTAAAAACAATACCTAAATAGTGGGTATTCCATAAATGTCGCTTAAATAAAATAAATATTTGAATGAGTAAAGAATTAGAAGATCCTTTTTCTAGACACAATTGTGGTTAATTTATTAGCCTATTTACATGGATAATGTCAACATTGGTGAGCTTGTAAGATTTTTAAGGTAGTTGGAGAATGTGATTGCCTAGAAGTATATGCGACCGAATAGATTTCAAAATAAGATGTGGCATATTTGTAATTCTTAATAATTAATAATTCTTGCTGTCTTACAACCTGGGGCCATAGAGACAGAGGTATCCTTTGGAGTTGTTTGGGAAATGAGGTAAAGGAAGGTGTCTTCCAGAGAACAAAGGAGTAAATGTCTAGCTTAAGTCTTTAAAAATATTCTATAAAAACAGTAGTTGTGAAAGACAAAGTTCTTATTTTCAAAGAAAGAACAAAGTTTTGTTGGGGTCAGTCAGGAGAGGCAGTCTGTGTAAAGTTAAATCAAAGCTTGTGAACTGGAAGCATAGAGTTGTACCATGAAGCGTAGAGTAAGATGCAGCATACTAATAGGCTGGGAAGAGCTTTCCCAACTCTTTCCAGACTGGGGGAGGAACTGAGTTAGAAAGGACAGGATGGACATGAGAGAGTGCTGAATGATTTATTCCTTTCTTGCTGTGAGAGTGACAGATACACCCCGGAGTAGATATGAAAATTCTGGAATAAAGGAGGTTTTTTCCACTCCCCTGATTGAAACTCAGAAAATACTATCTTGCAAAGTTCCTCACAGCAACCTGGTGAAGAAATGATTGTGTGACTTTAGAAGTAGAACAAATAGAACCTGTTTATGGCCTGCAGGAAATACAGACATTGAAGAATCCTAGCAGTTACCTCTGGAGCTTCTTTTTGTATTTTTCATTTATTTATTTATTGGTGTCTAATACATTGGGTGTCAAATTGAGGATGACTGTGCTTATGTCTGGTGAGATTTTGGGTTATCATAACTAGGGGATACTACTGGCATCTAGTGAATAGAGGCTGGGGTGCTGCTAAACATCCGACAATGCATAGCACAGCCCCCAACCACAAGATATTATCTAGCCCATCATGTCAATATTGCCAAGGTTGAGAAACCTTGATCTAGAATCACTCCCTTGGTGATATCATCCAGTCTCGTGGCTTTAAATACTTTTTAGAGACTGATGATTCCCAAATTTAAATCTTCCTTGAATTCTGACTCATAAATCTACACCTACTGTTCATCTCAGCATAGATGACTAATAAGCATTCCAAGCTTACGATGAACAAAAAGAATCTTTAACTTCCCCCTAAACACATCACTCCCAAATCCTTCCTAATTTAAGTAAAGGGTAGCACATTTTAAAGAAGAAAACAACGGAGTCATCCTTGACTCTCATTTACTCAAAATCACATGTTCCATCAGCACTTCCTCTTAGTTCAACCCTAAAAATATACCCAGATCTAACCAGCTTTGGTCATCTCCACTGCTCCATGACCTCACTATCCCCGTTTACAGTATTGGAGAAACTACCATCTGGGCTCTATGCTTTCGACCCCAAATATTTTAATGAAAAATACTACCTCTTATGCAAACATTTCTAACTTACTTAGTACATTTCTAACCTTTTGAAACTTCCAAATTTTTCTTCCATGATTTTATTCATCTCATTTATAATGTAACATAGAAATGACTATGTTTTATGCTATTTCTTGAGGGAGGACTTCGTCTTACTTTCTGAAACTATTTGCATGTAACAGAGTGCCTTGTATTTGTTGTTGTTAGTTAGTTATTGTTGAGTTAATTCCAACTTACGGTGGCCCCATGTGTGCAGAGTAAGACTGCTCAACTTGTCCATAGAGTTTTCAGAAGCAGACTGCCAGTCTTGTCTTCTAAAGTGCCTCTTGATGCATTCAAACCACCAACCTTTTGTCTAGTAGCTGAGCACTTAACAGTTTGCACCACCCAGCGACTATTGCCTGGTATATATTGTTGTTGTGTGCCTTAGAATCAATTCTGACTGATAGTGACCCTATATGACTGAGTAGAATTGCCCCATAGGCTTTCCTAGACTGTAATCTTTATGGAAGCAAATAGCCAGGTCTTTCCTCTCCCGGAGCCACTGGTAGGTTTGAACCACCAACATTTTGGTTAGCAGCTGAGTGCTTAACCATTGTGCCACCAGGACAATGTATATAGTAAGTGGTAAATGAGAGTATTTTATAACAGTGAACGCAAAGATAAACTAAGTTTCCATAAGAAAAATTCTACAACATAAAATAAAGTTTAAGGTAAAAATAAACCAGTAACCAGTTGGTGTGGAGTTGATTCCAACTCATAATGACCCCATGTGTATCAGAGTAGAACTGTGCTCCATAGGGTTTTTGAGGGCTGATTTTTGGGAAGTAGATCACCAGGACTTTCTTCTGAGGCACCTCTGGACAGACTCGAACTTCCAACTTTTTGGTTAGTGGAGCACAATAACCATTTGCACCACCCAGGGACTCTGACTCAAAAATAAGCTCCTTCTAGTTTGAAAAGTAACACATCAAAAATTAAAAATGTTAAATTATGAGCTTGGGAGGAATTGTGACATGTTGAATTTAGTATCTATAGCTGTAGTCAGGAAAAATTAGTATTGATCACCCCATGTATTGTACTAATTTATTTTAACAGTCTTTTATCAGCAACAAAATATTTTAGAGACTTATAATATTTGTAGATTCACTAAATAGCATAAAAATTTGTAAAGGTTTATTTGTGTGTACCAGTTGAAGCTGATCATGTGTAACTTTAATTAAATGTGGAAAAATGTGTTTTCTTAATGTGAGGAGTAATTGGAAAAGATAAAAGGAAAGTTTGATAATGAAATTTGTTTCTTTTTCTTGCCCAGACACAAATGCAAAATATTATGAACCATATTTTTAATATTTCATTTATTTCAATAGAAAATGGTCTCAGTTCTTCTTTAGCTCCCAAAATACTAATGAGACTTTATGTCCTATTGAATATATTATGTTCTGATATCAGTAATTATTTCTATTATTAGTATAATAGCTATTTTAATTAAACATTATTTTATGATCAGATGTAATTTATGGTTTTTTTTTAAATGCAGTTAAAATTCTTCATGATAGTTTATTTTAAAAATATTCCCAATTTGATATCTGTGTCTCTCACAAACTACTAAGGGTTAAACTTTATTTATATAAACATATTTGGATTATATAGATATAATAGATTAAACACATTTTAAAAGATTGATTAATAGGTTAAAAAAAAGATTTTAGTGAAAAATAATATTTAAAGTCATCAGGTTGAATTAATTCCATTCAAGTTAAACAGATCTTTCCATCAGAATGTAATGAATTGGCATGGTCAATTAACACTACTTCATTATTTAAAACTATTTTACTCTTTTCACTGAACATGAAAATACTAAGAATCTTCTTTTTTTTCTCATTCTTTAGAAACTTCTGAAATTCTGGACTTAGCAAGTACAAATAGCTCATTTTTACTTTCTTTTATTTAAGAAAACATTGGATAGTAAATTTATTGATTACGTACTCAAGTAAACTCAATTTTATTACATGATATACCACTTTAGCTTACTGTTTATATACATATTAAAGTTTTGTTTTGAAATCATTTCATGTTCTGGTAAGTTGTGGAGAAAAATGGATTTTCACATGCCATCAATGCTGAGACAAATAAAACAAGGCTATAAAATTAAACTTAACAGTATATATTCACTATTATGTCTAAAGTTAAAGCTGTTCAAAACATCACACTCTTTTGGCACTTGAACAGCAGCTTTCATATTTTTTAACTTAATCTACTTGAAAGTTAAACTATAAGAAGCCCAAGACAATGTTTAAAAGTGCATTTTGCCTGTCACTTGTAAGTCGTTAATGGTCCCAGTTTCTGTTTTATTATAAGACCTTTTCCTTTGTTTTAGGACTCTGTTTAGCCCGAAGGTATTTCAGTTATTCTGATTACATATAGATTCATGACGGGTTTAAGTTCCATGACAAATAGTCAAAGATGGATGAGTTGTTTTTTAATTACTTACTCTATATACAGAGCCCTAGTGATGCAATGCTTAAGAGCTTGGCTGCTAACCAAAAGGTTGGCTGTTCGAATCTACCAGTTGCTCCTTGGAAACACTGTAGGACAGTTCTACTGTGTCCTGTAGGGTCACTATGAGTTGGAATCGACTTGATAGCAATGGGTGCTCTATATACATATTCTAACTAGTCTTTATATATGTTTTGTATTACAAAAAGAATAATATTTTTCAGATTAATCTAAAATTATAGAAGTTTTACTTTAAAATTGAGCTAGTTTGCTAGGAAAACATTTGTTAATAGAACGTTATTCTGTAAGTTATAGCCTCTCATTTCACAGATTTAAGGAAGCTCATTGTTTTATTTAATACACATTCATTTGCAGATATAACTTACAAAAATAAACAACTTAGAGTGACTAAGTTTATGTATATGTTCCAAAGATATCTATTGAGTGAAGCATTTTACAAAGTGCACATAAGCAAACAATGAATAGATTTTCTTTTGACCTTGTTACTTTTCTAATTACTGTGCCTGAATTGGTCATCCAGAAAGTAAATGGTAATTGTTTTGCAGGCCTGGTGCCTCCATGCATTACATGAACTGCTTACAGCAAGTGAAATAGATGAGATGTACTGGAAAAGTCTCTAACAACATGGCTGGACAAGGCCATTACAGAAACATTATTATTGTATTTTATATCATATAATGAGTAATAAACATAAGGAATCACTAGACCTCTGGATAAATACCAAAGAAGTCTCATTATTATTTTTGTTCCTTGTGAGTGGCTCTGATGGTATTATAATGCTTATCTCAATATTTTGTTGTTAGTAACTTTCTTATATTTATGTGGTTTCCTTCATCAGAGGAACTAAGACATTCATAAAGCATTTTTTAAATCCCTTCTAATGTCCGCGTGATGGTATTAACTCCATTATAGAAGTAGAAAGGAACCTTTCTTATAAGTGGGGAGGAAATATGTTAGAGTCTTTGTGTAGGTAGCCTCTAGAGAAAAACAAACGTAAAACACCTGACTCTATTCGTAAGTTCAGTCTATTTACTATCTATGCCATTCTGAAAGTGAATCCACTCCTCAACTTCAATTTCCACGCCGTAACAAGAGAATAATAATATTTACTTTTTAAGGTATAATAATGAAATGATTGAGACAATGTATATGAAACACACATAAAACCAAAATCAAACCCACTGCCGTCGAGTTGATTCTGACTCATAATGACTCCATAGGACAGAGTAGAACTGCCCCATAGGGTTTCCAAAGAGCAGCTGGTGCATTCGAACTATCAACCTTTTGGTTAGCAGCCCTAGCACTTAACTATTTATTACACCACCAGGGTTTCTAAGAGAATGATAGTGCAGGAAAAAAATATATATATATACAGTGGGAGCAAATTGCTTTGTGTTGAGACAGAGTAAAGCCGGTATGTAAGCTGTGGTAAATTTAATTCTAGAATCTCTTTTAGCAGAACAGTTACTAGGAATGAAAATAATTTGGTGTGGATTGGAAAGATGGACTGGTGGATACGGAGTTTCATTTCATTTTCCCAAATTCCTGTTCCCTAAATTCTTTTTTCTTTAAATTGTACTTTAGATGAAGGTTTACAGAACAAACTAGTTTCTCATTAAACAGTTAGTACACATATTGTTTTATGACATTGGTTAACAACCCCATGACATGTCAACACTCTCCTTTCCCTAAATTGGGTTCCCTATTACCAGCTTTCCTGACCCCTCCTGCTTTCTAGTCCTTATCCGTTGGCTGTTGTTCTCCTTTAATCTCTTTTGTTTTATGGGCCTATCTAAACTTTAGCTGAAGGGTGAACCTTGGGAGTGACTTCATTACTAAGCTAAAAAGGTGTTTGGGGGCCATACTCTTGGGGTTTCTCCAGTCTCTGTCAGGCCAGTAAGTCTGGTGTTTTTTTGTAAGTTAGAATTTTGTTCTACATTTTTCTCCAGCTCTCTCCAGGACCCTATACTGTGATCCCTGTCAAAGCAGTCAGTGGTGGTAGCCGGACACCATCTAGTTGTACTGGACTCAGGCTGGTGGAGGCCATGGTAGATGTGGTCCATTAGTTCTTTGGACTAATCATTTCCTTGTATCTTTAATTTTCTTCATTCTCCCTTGCTCCTGAAGGGTTGAGACCAGTGGAGTATCTTAGGTGGCCACTCACAGGATTTTAAGGCCCCAGATGCTACGTAACAAAGTAGAATGTAGAACATTTTCTTTATAAACTATGCTATGCCAGATGTTCCCTGAGACCATGGTCCCTACAGCCCTCAGCCCAGCAATTTGGTCCCTCAGGGAATTTGGATGTATCTATGGAACTTCTATGACCTTGCCTCGGACAACTTGCACTGGCATCCCCAGTATTGTGTACTGTCTTACCCTTCACCAAAGTTACCACTTATCTATTGTCTATTTAGTGTTTTTCCATCCCCACCCCTCCTCTCCCTCGTAACCATCAATGATTGTTACTTTTTGTGTGTAAACTTTTTTATGAGTTTTTACAGTAGTGGTCTCATACAATATTGTCCTTTTGTGATTGATTTATTTCACTCAGCATAATGCCCTCCAGATTCATTCATGTTATGAGATACTTCCCAGATTCATCATTGTTCTTTATCGATGTGTAGTATTCCATTGTGTGTATGTACCACAGTTTGTTTATCCATTCATCTGTTGATGGGCGGCTAAGTTGTTTCCATCTTTTTGCTATTATGAACAATCTGCAGTGAACATGGGTGTGCATATGTCTATTCGTGTGACGACTTTCATTTCTCTAAGGTATATTCCCAGGAGTGGAATTGCTGGATCGCATGGTATTTCTATTTCTAGCTTTCTAAGGAAGTGCCACATCATTTGTAATAGGGTTGTATCATTTTGTGTCCCACCAGCAGTGCATAAGAGTTCTGATCTCCCCACAGCCTCTCCAACATTTGTTATTTCCAGTGTTTTTGATTCGTGCCAGTAATGCTGGGGTGAGATGATATCTCATTGGGTTTTAATTTGCATTTCCTTAATGGCTAGTGATCACAAGCATTTCCTCACGTCTCTGCTGGCTGCTTGAATGTCTTCTTTGAAGTGTCTGTTCATTTCCTTTGCCCATCTTTTAATTGGATTATTTGCCTTTTTGTTAGAGATGTTGGATTTTCCTGTAGATTTTAGCGATTAGAACATTGTTGGATTTGTAATAGGCAAAATTTTTTCCCCAGTCTGTAGATTCTCTTTTTACTCTTTTGGTGAAGTCTTTTGATGAGCGTAAGTGTTTAATTTTAGAAGATCCCAGTTACCTAGCTTATCTTTTGGAGCTTGTGTGTTGCTGGGGGCCTCTAGCATTGATCATATTTTTTCTTCTATGGACTTTGTAGTTCTTGGCTTTATTTTTAGATCTTTGATCCATTTTGAACTAGTTTTTGTATATGGTGTGAGATATGGGTACTGTTTTATTTTTTTGCAGATGGACATCCACTTTTGCCAGCACCATTTGGTAAAAAGACTGTTCCTCATTTGATGAACTTTGGGCCCTTGTTGAAGATCAAGTGACTGTAGGAGGATGGATTTACATCTGAGTTCTTAATTCTGTTCCATTGATCAATGTATCTGTTGTTGTACTAGTACCAGGCAGTTTTGACTACCTTAGCTGTATAGTAGGTTCTGAGGTCAGGTAGTACGAGTCTTCCTACTTTATTCTTCTTCTCCAATAGTGCTTTACTTATCTGGGGCTTCTTCCTTTCCATATAAAGTTAATGATTAGTTTTTCCATCTCTTTAAAGAATGTTGTTGGTATTTGGATAGGGATCGCATTGTATTTGTAAATTTCTTTGGGTAGAATTGTCATTTTCACAATGTTAAATCTACCTATCCATGAGCATGGTATGTTTTTCCATTTATGTAGATCTCTTTTGCTTTGTTGCAATAGTGTTTTGTAGTTTTCTTTGCATAGGTCTTTTACATCCCTGGTTAGTTTTATTCCTAAGTATTTTATTTTAGGGGGAGCTACTATAAATGGTATTGTTTTCCTGATAACCTTTTCATTGTTCTCTTTATTGGTGTATAGGAATCCAACTGATTTTTGTATGTTTATCTTGTATCCTGCTACTCTGTTGAATCTTTCTATTAGTTCTAGTAGTTTTATTGTGGAGTCTTTTGGGTTTTCTATGTATAGTTTCATATCATCCACAAATAGGAACAGTTTAACTTCTTCCTTACCAGTTTGGATGCCCTTTATTTCATTTTTCTTGCCATATTGCTCTAGCTAGGAATTCCAGTACAATGATAAATAGGAGTGGTGATAAAGGGCATCCTTGTCATGTTCCTGTTCTCAAGGGGAATGTTTTCAGCCTCTCTCCAGTAAGAATGATGTTGGCCATTGGTTTTGCATAGATGTCCTTTATTATGTTGAGAAATTTCCTTTCTATACCTATTTTATTGAGAGATTTTATCAGGAATGGGTGTTGGCCATTGTCGAGTACCTTTTCTAAGTCGATTGAGATGATCATGTGATTCTTTTCTATTATTTATGTCGTGGATTGCATTGATTGATTTTCTAATATTGAACCATCCTTGCATACCTGGTATGAATCCTACTTGGTCATGGTGTATTATTTTTTTTGATATGATGCTGAATTCTATTGGCTACAATTTTGCTGAGAATTTTTACATCTATATTCATGAGAGATATTGGTCTGTAATTTTCTTTTTTTTTTGGTATCTTTGCCTGGATTTGGTATCAGGGTTATGCTGGCTTCATAGAATAAATTTGGAAGTGTTGCTCCCTTTTCTATGTTTTGAAATTGTTTGAGTAGTACTGGTGTAAGCTCTTCTCTGAATTTTTGGTAGAATTCTCCAGTGAAGCCATCCGGACGAGGTTTTTTTATTACCTTTTCAATCTCTTCTCTTGTTATGGGTCTGTTCAGATTTTCAACATCAATTTGTATTAGTTTGAGTAGGTAGTGTGTTTCTAGAAATTTATCCATTCCCTCTAGGTTTTCAAATTTGTTGGAGTATAGTTTTTCAAAATACTCTGTTATGATCCTTTTTATTTCAGTTGGATCTGTTGAAATGTCCTCCATTTCGTTTCTTATTTGGGTTTTTTTGAGTCCACTCCTGTTTTTCTTTTGTCAGTTTGGTCAGTGGTTTGTCGATTTTGTTGATCCTTTCAAAGAACCAACTTTTGGTTTTGTTGATTCTTCTTATAGTTTTTCTATTCTCTATTTTATTTATTTTTGTTCTGATTTTTATTATTTTCTTTCTTATGGTGACTGTGGGCTTTTTTTCTGTTCTCTTTCTATTTGTTTGAGTTGTGTAGTTAATGTTTTGATTTTGTTCCTTTCTTCTTTCTTGATTTGTGCATCTATTGCTATAAATTGTCCTCTGAAGACTCCCTTTGCTGTGTCCCAAAAGTTTTGGTATAAGGCATTTTCATTTTTGTTTGATTCTAGGAATTTTTTGTTTCCATCTCTGATTTCTTCTATTACTCAGTGGTTTTTAAGCAGGGTATTATTCAGTTCTATGTAACTGATTTTTTTTTCCTTACTCTTCCTGTTGTTAATTTCTACCTTGAAGGTGTTGTGGTCAGATAAATTACTTTGTATTATCTTAATATTTTGGATTTTGTTGAGGGTTACTCTGTGACTTTTGATGTGGTCTATTCTGGAGAATGTTCCATGTCCGTTGGAAAAGAATGTATACTTTGCAGATATTGGGTGGTGTTTTCTATATATGCCTATGAGTTCAAGTTGGCTGATTGTGCCCTTAACTCTTCTCTATCTTTGTTGAGTTTCTTTCTAGATGTTCTGTCCTTTACTGAGAATGGTGTGTTGAATTCTCCTACGATTATTGTGGAACTGTCAGTTTCTCTTTTCAGTGCTGTTAGAGTTTTTTTAATGTATTTTGGAACCCTGTCATTGGGTGCATAGATATGTATTCTGGTTACGTCTTCATGATGGATCATCCCTTTGATCATGATATATTGTCCTTCTTTGTCTTTTATGGTAGATTTTGTTTTAAAGTCTATTTTATCTGAGATTAGTATTGCCACTCCTGCTCTTTTTTAGGTAGCTGTTTGCTTGATGTATTTTTTTCCATCCTTTGATTTTTAATACATTTACATCTTTGTTTCTAAGGTGTGCCTCTTGTAGACAGCGTATTGATGGATCCTGTTTTTTTATCCATTCTGTCACTCTCTGTCTCTTTATGGGTGCAGTTAGTCCATTTATATTCAGCATCATTACTGATAGGTGTAAGTTTATTGCTGTCATTCTGTAGTGCTTTTTTTTTTTTCATGATGCTGACATTCTCTTTGTTCCTCTTACTCTCTTGTGCTGAATTCCTTTTGTTTGTGGATTTTTTTTCATTTTTGTTTTTGTAGATTTTGTTTTTACTGAGACTTTATGTTTTTCTTCTTTATTTTGATGAGTACATTTGTTGACCTTCTTTGTGTTTACCTTGAAATTTCCCTTATCTTCCAAGGTGTGAACCAGTTTATTATTACTTGGTATTACCTTGTCTTCCTCTCCATTAGAAGGTTTTATACCTACACTGTTTATTCCCTCCTATTGGTCTGATGTTGTTGTCATTTACAGATTAACCTCTCTGGTTCCCTGTTGTAAATCTTTGGTTTTTGATAGTTCTTGAGAGTTCATTTCCGAGGTTTGTATCTGGCTAGTACAATCTTGCTTTATAGATTCAGGTTGTTGTCTGATGTTGTTTGTTTTCAGACTGAAGGACTCCCTTTAATAATTCTCAAGTTTGGTTTGGCTTTTACATATTCCCTTAATTTCTCTTTATCTGGAACTGTCCTAATTTCACCATCATATTTGAATAAGAGTTTTGCAGGACATATTATTCTTGGTTGGCAATTTTTTTTGTTTCCAGGTTTTATATATGTCATCCCATTGCCTTCTTGCCTGCATGGTTTCTGCCAAATAATCAGAGCTTGGTCTTATTGTTTCTCCTCTGTATGTGACTTTTTGTTTTTCTCAAGCTGCTCTCAGGATTCTTTGTTTGTCTTTGGTTTTAGTGAGTGTGATTATGATATGTCTTGGTTATTTTCTTTTGGGGTCTATCCTATATGGGAGTTCGTCGAGCTTCTTGGATGGTCAACTTTTCATCTTTTATGATATTAGAGAAGTTTTCCATCAGCAATTCTTCAATGATCCTCTCTGTGTTTTCTGTTTTCTCCCCCTGTTCTGGAACTCTGATCACTTCCAAGTTTTTGCTTTTGATTGTATTCCACATAATTCTCATGGTTTCTTCATTTTTCTTTATTCTTTTTTCTGATTTTTTCTCAAATAGAGTTGAGTCCAAGTGTTCATCTTCAATTTCACTGATCCTGTTTTCCATCATTTCAAACCTGCTCCTCACCCCGTCTATGTCACTGTCCATTTCTGAAATCTTGTTGTTTATCTTTTGGATTTCTAATTGTTGTTTTTGTATGATTTCTAGTTTTAAATTTATTTTGATATTTTGTTCCTGCATTATTTTCTGGAATTCTTCCATTTTTTGTCTGCATTTTCCATGAATTTGTCTGCCTTTTCCATGAATTTGCCTATTTTTTAAATTTTTGTCTGCTTTTTGCTTAAACTCTTGGATAGCTCTGAATATTAAAGGTTTAACCCTATCAAGTGGTTCTAGTACCTTTTCTTCTACTGGAAAGTCATCTGGTGTTTTATTTTGGATGCCTACGTAACATCCTGTCCTGTTTTTTAATATGTTTTGATATTGTCTGTCTGCTGTCTTTGGGACATTCAGTAGTTATTTTCTTCAGTTATTGATTGTAGATTTGTTTGTTTCATCCTGCTTTTTTTTTTTTTTTTTTTTTTTGGTTATGCCTGAGCAGGCAGGCTGTGAACTCTTTGTTGTTTGCTTATCTGTGGGCACAATACTTTTCACCTCTTTGTCCAATGGGCAGGGCCAGTAGCTCAGCTATGGTGCAGTGGGGCAGGTCCAGCTGAAGGGGAAGGGCTGGGATGTGTTGTTTGTGGCATGTACTAGGGCCGACAGGGCAGTCCAGAAAGCAGTGCAAGGCAGGTTCCGGGAGGCCATACCTGTGCTGCTCAGGGGTGTGATGTTCAGCGCAAGGTGAAGGTAGGCAGAAAGGAGGGATGAGATTGTAATGTGTGGAGCTAAGATGGGTGTGGAAAAGAGGAGAGAGAAACAGGGGCCAAAAACAAACAAAGAGTGCTAAGGGAGCTTGCCTTTGGAGTGGAGAGATGAGAAACTGAGAAATGGAGAAAAGGAAAAAAAAGAAAAAGAAAAATAGTAAGAATTAGAGAAAATTAATAAAAAGAAAAGCCCCCAGGGATCCCACCAGTGCTGCTGCAAAGACCAGAAAGTGGTTCCCAAGCCAAGAAGTACGGCCTGGCTAGAAGGGGTAGAGATGTTATGTAGCTCCAGGTATTCAGGAGACACGAAAATAAAGTAAGGATAGAGAGATGAGAAACTGAGAAATGAAGAAAGACAAAATGGAAAAAAAGAGGAAAAGAAAGAAAAAAGAAATGCCTCTAGTGATCCAACTGGCATGGCTGCCCAGACCGGGGAAGTGACTCCCAAACGGTGCAGTACAGCCTGGCCAGAACGGGGTACCCAAGCTGTGAAAAGAAAAAGAAAACAAATGAACAGAACAAAACAAAACAAAAAAAAAGCCCCAGGGTATTCCACCAGCATGGCAGCTCAGGCCAGGGGAGCAGTTACCCAGTTGAGCAGTATTTCACAGCTTTTCAAGAAGAAGCAAAGATGGCACCTTGAGCCAGGTGTTTGAGAGAAAGGAAGGGGAGGGAGTGAGAGGCACAGAAGAAACCAAAAGAAGTGGAAAAAAAGCAACACCAGCAACAAACAAATGGCACTCAGGGAGCTGGCCAGTGTGGGCAGGGTGAATCCAAGTGGCACGTGGCCGAAGCCTGCTTTCCCATACTCCCTGTCCACCAATCTCTGACAGGAGTAAAAGATGGAGAATCCATGCTGTGTTAGCTGATAGGGGACCTCTGCACATATATCTTCTCACTCTCTGTTCTCTGTCAGTTTCTTATTCCATTTGGTGCTTGGCTGAATTCTTTATCTCTTCATTTAACACTTAGAATTCCAGGATTTATTTTTTTGTCTCTGTTTTACTTAGTTTTTTGGGTTTTCCCTGTGGAGAGATGGTGTGGTACTTCTGTCTATAGTGCCATGTTTGCTCCGCCTCCTGTTGCCTATATTCTTGAATGCCTTGTTTGTAGCAATGACAGACTGCCTACCAAAGGAAATATTTAAATCTTTATCTGAGCTCTTATTACCAGTGACAGAGATCTAATTAATTTCTGGTTAATGCAAGTGACTAGATGGCACTGTATCTTTGTCTCTCTAACCAAGTATCCTCAACATTCTCTATGCTTTGTCTGAGGTAACAACGTTTGGTACCATGTCCCTAGAAAGGTTACTGTCTGAGGTTGAACATAAAAATGGGACTTCTATTTCAGAATATAGAGGCCCATGGGTGGTGCAAATGGTTTGCACTCAAGTCCTAACCAAAAGTTGGTGGTTTGAACCCAACCAGAGGCACCATGAAAGAAAGGCCTGCCCATCTACTTCTGTAAAGTTTACATCCAAGAAAACTCTATGGAGCAATTCTAGTCTGTAACATAGGGAGTTGCCATGAGTCTGAATCAACTCAAAGGCAACAGGTTTGGGGTTTTTTTGTTTGTTTGTTTCAGAGTATCTTTCTGTTTTTGTTTTTGTTTTTTTTTAATATTTTAAACATTTCAAATATTCTTCTGATAGAGACACTGTAGACCGTTTCTATTTACTATCTTTCTTCTAATATCATGTGAGATATCTCTGTTGATTTAATGTATTAAACCTTTAGAAAGGTGTACTGATAATGACGATGCTAATGTTTGTGGTTACCATGCCAGAAGTACCAATAGGCTTTCTTAGCCTATTTGATAGCTCCTACAAGAAAGAAGATTTTAGAAAATAACTATATAACTTCTGATGTGGCTTTCTCCACTCCACCTCACCCACACCAACATTTCTGATCTTAACTTCATGGTGTGGATAAGACTCAAGAAGATACATATTGATATTATTGACTTTCCTATTTAATGTACTTTAGAGCAAAATATAATAATTGTGGAGGATATTGTTTACAAAACTGGATGCAATAACCCCCTTCCTATGTCCATGATGTTGAATATTTTCTCCTCCAACAATGCTCTGGTGCCTACCCATACGACTTGTTTTTGCCAGTGAGATAATACCAAATGTGATGTAAGCAAAGAGTTAAAAGAACTTCCACACTGACATCTATCAAGTCTAGCCTGCTGGATGAAGATGAACCCATCCCAGCTGAGGCCCCTAGAACATCCAGCCTAACAACCATGAGAGAGAGACTATTCAGATCATGCAGTTGCCAGCTAATCTGCCAACTGACCACAAACACACGAGGGAACCCAATGGAGATACAACTCAGATCATTGTTCAGTCGACTTACAAAATCATAAGCTAAATAAAATGGTTGGTCTTTTAAGATACTAAGTTTAGAGTGGTTGATTGTACATCAAAAGTCAGATGATAAATTATAAAGTAAAAAGCATTTAAAAATAGATTTATTGTATATATATAATTAACTGCTATTTATCTTTCCTTGTTATCCGTATCTTAGAAGTAAAATATGTGACAAAAATTAACATTTAATTTATTATAACAAGATCTTTTTAAAGACACTTTAGCACATAGATTTAATATTACTTCTAGAAAATGAAATATAGACTTTTCAAAACTATCATATCTTTAATGGATGGGAACATATGTCTTTCTGTAATAGCAAGAAAATTATAACAAAAAGACTGTATGCTAATTTGTCTTTATTGTATTTATTATAATGATATATTGAAGTAAAAATTAGGCAATGATTTGGATACTATTCATCTTTTTTAATATTAATCATGTCTAAACAAAATATTTAGAACATCATTGTATAAAATGTAAAAATACTTGAAAACAATAAATAATGCAATTTGTTAATTTTTTTTACAAAGAGTGATGATTTCCTCAATTTTTTTCCAGAATAGACAAGAAAATAAGACAGAGACAACTTCTAGTCAAATAGATAAGGACAGTAAAGCATTTTTTTAACTTGTATTGGTGTCCTTATCTTTAATACTCGTATGTATAATTTGTAACATAATGGTCTCAAGACAAAATAGTTAATTCCATGGAGAACAATTGTTTTTGGCTATCTCAGAGCAAACTAGATATGTTCTCATAATGTTATGCTTATATTCTAAACTGGGATTCTTTTGCTCACTAGTTATACAGATCTGTATAAGCCTGTGAGTAAATGCAAATAATACCTGGATCCGTCTATGGAGCAATATAAAATTTTGTATTTGGGGGTGGAGTTTGGGAATGAAGCATTGGTCACTGGGAAAATATTGTTCTTTGTAGTCTCTTTATCCTGGGAATTTTCAAAAGACTGTAGTGTTGGTTAAGGTTATATATCAACTTGACTAGGCCATGATCCTCAGTGGTTTGGCAGATGTTATGTATTCACCCTCTATTTTGTGACCTGATGTGAGCAGCCAATCAGCTGAAAGGGGAATTTTCTGAGAGATGTGACCTGCATCCAATATATATATGGATGGTCTGGCAAAGCTCACTCTATCTCAACCCTGCATCTGACTTACCATCCTCTGACTTCCAATTCTTGGGATGTAAGCCAGCAGCCTGCCACCTGACCTGCCAATTTTGAGTTTGTCAGCCTCTGCAACTTGAGTCAGGAGAAGCCTCCAGCCTTACACCTGACCCACCAATTTGGGGCTTGCCAGCCTCCATAACTGTGTGAGCCATTTCTTTGAAATAGATCTCTCTGTATATATTTATGGAGCCCTGGTAGAACAGTGGTTAAGAAATTGTCTGCTAACCAAAAGGTCGGCAGTTCGAATCCACCATTCACCCCTTGGAAAGCCATGGGACAGTTCTACTCTGTCCTATAGGGTCACTATGAGTCAGAATCAACTTCACTATTTTGCTCCTCTAAAGAACTCAGCCTAAGACAACTATCTTATGGAAATCATTTATCACTGGTCCCATATCTGTCTTTTTACTACTATTTCTTTAATTGATTACCAAAAGTAGTCCAGCAATCATATGGCAGACAACATTCTCTTTAGAAATAAAATCTGATTATGCCTATATTTATAATGGTTGAATGGCTTCCTCTTAGTAAAATGATAGATATGCATGACACGGCCAAGCATGATTTTGGTCCTTGTCTATTTTTCATGCCCTCTTGGCGTGTTTCTGCCCCCCGCCCCCAATTAAACCTTGGGGGCATAGTGGTTAAAAAGTGAGGCTGTTAACAAAAGGTCAGGAGTTTAAATCCACCAGTAGCTCCTTAGAAGCCCTAAGGAGCAGTTCTACTCTGTCCTGTAGGGTCACTATGAGTTGGAATCAGCTCAACGGCAATGGGGGTATAGTGACACCCATTTAGTTTTACTTTTCTTTTCATTGTTGCTTTAACCCTTGCTCTCTGAACCACAGCCCTAGTGGTGCTATTGCATTTTCCGTAAGTCGTGGTGCTCTTTACTGACTCATTTGGTGCCCAGAATGCTCTTCATTGCTTTCTTTCATTGAATCCTATTTATCTAAAATAATGTCACCTCAATTAATACTTTTATTTTTTAAGCAAGTATTTTTATGACATTTTCTATGTATTAGTTACATTTCTAAATGCTTTACAAATGTTGTAACATTTTAGTTCAATGTTAGAATTCTTGCCTTCCATGTGGGAGACCCAAGTTTGATTACTGGCCAATGCATCTCATGCATAGCCACCAACAGTCTGTCAGTGGAGCGTTGCATGTTGCTATAATGCGGAAAAGATTTCAGTGGAGCTTTTGAACTAAGACAGACTAGAAAGAAAGGCCTGGAAATCTACTTCCAAAAATCAGCCAATGAAAACTCTAAAGATCACAACTGTCCAAACCACAACCAATCATGGGGATGGTGCAGAGCCAGACAGCATTTCCTTCTATTTTGCATGGGGTCATTATGAGTTGGAGGCCAACTCAGTGGAAGCTAACAACAACTCTTACCCCTATTTTCAGAAATATGAACTGAGGCACAGAGAGGTTGTACAACTCCCCCAAGGCAGAGCTAGAATTCAAACACAAGTTGTCTGGCTCTAGCATCTATGTTTTAATCACTGTGTAGTACTGCTACTTGGCACCTTGGGGAAGATTTATTTAAATATCTATTTGTATATGGTATATGCCCCTTATTATACATTTTCAAAGTCTTTTGCACTTTGACTTCATAACTCTAATCATAATTTAAATCATATGTTTACTTGTGCCTCTGTCCACAAATCCTCTGTGAATTCCATGAATAAAGTCAATATCTATACCATATACAAGCATTGAATACATACCTTTTGAAAAATAATTAATTAATCAATTAATGGCTTTTAATTCTTACTTACTCAAATCACTGTTTACACATGCTTCCTATCATTAGCAATTGTTGTATCTTTCAAAGAACCCTCAAAATATACACCCTTTAAAATGTATACTACTGGTCTGTTATATCATTCCATTCCATCATAATTTTATTCTGAGGGCCACATTTTATACTCCCAGTAAAAAAGATTAATATAAATTTGGTTGATTTATTGTAATATCCTTTTACAAATATTTCAAAAGCAGAGACTAGTCATGATCTGTGACTTTGATGGAATACCATTTTTAGTCAGAAGTATTAACTTTACAGAATTGCTCCAACTAATGAAATTATATTTGAAATGATAAAATAAAAATCAGGCACTAGGCACTAAATTTGATTTAATATTTACCATTGAAGCACAGTAAAATAGAACACCAATGCTTAGCTTTAGTACATGTACACAAGAGGTTTAATCTAATTTTAGAACAATCTTTTTTTCTAGATCGATTTATGTTTCGAAGTATAGCAGAGAAAACTTACGTATTAGGATATTTTGTAACTTTATGTTGAAAATAGGCTCACAAATTTTTCTTACATTGGGTTGTTATAATACCCAAAGTAAAACATTTAGAAAAAATTGTTTGGAAAGTAGAAATGGTTCTCATTAAATAAGTAGAAGTTTCCTTTTTTTTTTCTGCAGTGGAAATGATGCATTTTAAAAGCTTTGAAACTTCCCTCCACCCCACCCCCTGCCAATGATTATAAAATCAGATACCTTCCATGTTTTTCTTGTGTGTGTGTGTATGTGTGTGTAAAACATTAGCAACAAAATTTGAAGACTATATTTTTTAGTCAAAATATGCTGGTGCAATGGTTAAGTGCTTGGCTATTTCCCCAAAGTTTGACAGTCTGAACCCACCAGCCTCTCTGCTGGAGAAAAGACCCAGAGATCTGCTCCTTTAAAGAGTACAGTCTAGGAAACCCTATGGGAGCAGTTCTACTCTGTCTTATAGGGTCACTATAAGTTGGAACCAAATCAACAGCACACGACAAAAGAAGCATAAGAAATACTTTTCCATTTCCTATTCAAAAATGTAGAAAATATTACAATAAATGATCAAAATGAAGAGAAGAAAAATTATAAAAATATTGTGAGAAGAAAATAGGAAATTATAACTAGACTAATAGGTTTCCAACATTGTCAATGACTAGGACCAAAATAATATGTAGCATAAAGAAGACATTGTAATGACTACTCGTAACTTATAGGTCACATTGACTGAATTGTAGAAAGAATAGTAAAATGTAATCATGAGCTTTTGGTAAAGAAGGGAGCAAAAATAGAAGAATAAGTATGCAACAGATAGAATACAGCAAAAACAGAAGTTTGGCTCTTTGAAATTTTAAAATAATAAGAGGACAACTTCTGCTTCTTGATAGGATGAACATGTTTTTGCATGTGGGAAGGACATGAATACTGAGGAGCTAAAGGGTGGAATTGTGGTGGATTGAATTTTGTTCCCTAAATTTATGTTTTGAAGCCTAATCCTTATAATTGTAGATGCAATCCTGTTTGGAAATAGAGTTTTTCTTATGTTAATGAGGCCATATCAGTGTAGGGTGTATCCTAAACCTAATCACCCTGAGTATAAAAAGAGTAGAATAGACAGAATAAACACAGACGGGAGCATACATGGGGTGGTGGAGGTGGGGGATGGATGCCACATGAGGATAGCTAAGGAACTGAGAATTATCAGCTCTACAGAAGATGAAAGAGACAAGGATTATTTCCCCAGAGCAGATAGAAAGGAGCCTTCCCCTAGAGCCCGTGCCCTGAATTTAGACTTCTAGTCTCCTGAACTGTGAAAAAATAAATTTCTGTTCTTTAAAGCCACCCAATTGTGGTATTTTTGTTGTATTAGCGCTAGGAAGCTAAGACATATTATTTCTTACAACTGCTTGTGAGTCTACAATCATGTCAAAATAAACAAGTTAAAAAATATATGAAAAGAGAGCAAAAAATCCTAGGTACTCAGGTGACTTGTGTCTTTCAATATTGCCTTCCATTTTTAGAAGGAAACCCCAAACCATTTCTGTTTGAAGTTTTCTACACTGCTGGAAATGAAGCCTACTGACATAGTTTACCTAAACTTGTTCTATTGTCTTTCCTTTTCTTCCCAATTCTTGGAGAATTTTGTTAAGTGCTCTGACTTCTGTTAACTCCCTCTCATCTAATTTCCACCAGAGATAAATTTCTGAAAGAAAAAAATAATAAAGGGAAGCTTATCAGAACACTGTCATATTTAAATAAACAAATCAAAGACATAAAATAATTTTATTTTAGATTGAGAGGGAAAAAATTACAAAAGGAAACTTTCCATATGATCAAAAACCGAAAAAAACCAAACCAATTGCTGTTAAGCTGATTCTGACTCATAGGAACCCTATAGGCCAGAGAAGGACTGCCTCATAGAGTTTCCAAGGAGTGCCTGTTGGAATTGAACTGCGGACCTTTTTCGGTTAGCAGCCATAGCTCTTAACCACTACGCCACCAGGGTTTCCTTCCATATGATACCACCATTTAATTCAATTAAAACACAAAATTCTGCAATATATTATTCTTCACACACACACACATATACACGAGTGTGTATATATATATAACATGTAAATAAGTTATTAAAATGCATAAGAAAGATAAACACCAATTTCACATTAGTAATATACGAGAAGTCAAGATGGAAGGAAATCAATACACTGGAAGGATAGCTCTGTTTAGTTAAAATTTTAGTTCTCTCGAAATAGGTAGCATTTTGGCATATTATTCTTTAAAAATGTCTCATTAATAGATCAGTGTTTATTATTTTTATATTTTTGTATCATAAAATTATTTAAAAAAGGGAAAACAAATACCAACTCTTTCTCTTCGTTTATTATCTTATGTTAAAATCCACAATTCCTTGTCAATACACAGGATCTGTCTCCTTCTTACCCGAGTTCATCCTTCGGTTTTCTCCTATACCTCCATAAACTCATTCGATTTCTATGTATTAATGTCTACCACACTGAAGAAATTCATCTTTCCTTCCCATTATAATCTTTTTCTCCACCTTTATCACCTCTTTTGTTGTTGTTGTTAGTTGCTGTGGAGTCAATTCTGACTCATGGTGACCCCATGTGTTACAGAGTAGAACTGTTCCATAGGTTTTCCTTGGCTGTAATCTTAAAAAGGAGCCCTGGTGGGGCAGTGGTTAAGAGCTGGGCTGCTAACCAAAAGGTCAACAGTTCCGATCCACCAGCCACTCCCTGGAAACCCTACAGGGCAGTTTTATTTGTCCTAAAGGGTCGCTATGAGTCGAATTCGACTCAACGGCAGCGGGTTTGGTTTTGGTTTTTGAATGACTAGGCCTTTTCTTCTGCAGTACTGCTGGGTGAGTTTGAAATGCCAAACTTTAGATTAGCAGTCAGGCACAAACCATTTGTGCCACCTAGGGTTTTTTAAAAATATTATTTATTCCATTGTGGTTTCCTAAAGTAACCTCCATTAAAAACTCTGTTGGTAAAAACGGTTCTAAAGTTCAAATTTTTAAATGTGGCATGCATTACTGACACATTTCTTCTTCAAATGTTGGATTTTTAATATTCTTCAGAATTAATTTTATTCTGAATGTATATGCAAGATGTTCTGTATCAGGAACAGATTAAATATTATTATTTACATTAAAATAACTAGATTGATTCCATTTGCCTTATTTCTTATACCTGGGATGATACAATGAAATTCAGATGGAAAAATCTGTCTGAATGGTCAGACATTCCATAGGCAAGGGTCAGAAGAACAAAAATAATTTATATCTGTTTATAAAGGCTTTCTGGAAGTGTCTTTTTAAAAAATAAATGAGACTGAGTCTTTATTCCAATTCTTCGGAATGTAAATTAATTTCTCCATGAGTAGATAAATTCAGTGTCTGTAGCCAGATTTGTTCCCAAGGCCCCAGGACTTATTTCCACATGTAAACGCACACCTTTGGAGTTAGGTACATTTCACTGCAGTTCTCTCACTTTCTACAAAGTTGTAAATTAATTTATAAGGTTTTCTCTTAAACCAGAAAAATGTGCTCAGAAAGTCCTAACTGTACAGAAACAAAAATATTTCTTCTACACCCCAACAAAAACAAATGTCTGAAATTAGTTTCAAAGGAAGGAATAAGAAAAGTATGAATAGAGCAGATAAACCAATTCATAGTATAGTACATTGATATATGTTCAGTTTGAAAAACTAACAGAAGGATGACAACGAATTAGAAGAAAAAGAAAGCCACAAAAGAAAACTGTAGAAATAAAGAGAGCTATAAGAGCTCAGCTGCTAACCAAAAGGTCAGCAGTTTGAATCCACTAGCCACTCCTTGGAAACCCTATGGGGCAGTTTCTACCCTGTCCTATAGTATCACTGTGAGTCGGTATCAACTCAGAGGCAATAGATTTGGTTTGTTTTTTTTGGTTATGACTAAAAAAAAAAGAAAGAAAAATGCCTAAAGAAGTTAGCTGTTGGATATCTATTTTGTTTTGTTTTGTGTCGTTGAGAATGTCTCATGTGCCTTCCCTTCCATTCTTATGACCTTCGTACGACTTTCAGAATTGAAACCCGGCATCCATCTCTGACGACAATTGAATTCAACAGTTGATGAAATAAGAAAAAATTATTCAAGATTTATCATTAATATGTCCATTAATATATTACTTGATTTATCTGCAATTTAAAACACACAAAATTTAAAAATTAATTTGCAAATTGACCCAACCATACCTGTTGCCATCGAGTCAATTTCACTTACAGCGACCCGGTATATATGCGTATGGAGCCCTGGTGGGGAAGTGGTTGAGAGTTACGACTGCTAACCAAACGGCCGGCAGTTCGAATCCACCAGCCTCCAGCCACGCCCTGGCAGCCCTATGGGACAGTTCCACTCTGTCCTGTAGGGTCACTGTGAGTTGGAATTGACTCGAGGGCAAGGGGTTTATATATATGTGTGTGTATATATATATA
>NW_004443948.1:21041865-21063174 GCF_000243295.1 Trichechus manatus latirostris | reverse complement strand
GTGGTGCAGTAGTTGAAGAACTCGGCTGCTAACTGAAAGTTTGGTGGTTCAAACCCACCAGCTGCTCTGTGAGAGAAGGATGTGGCAGCCTGCTTCTGTAAAGATTTATAGCCTTGGAAATTCTATGGGCAGTTCTGTTCTGTCTTATATGCTCAAAAGACAAGAATTGATCATCCCAATTCATTTACATATGTTTAAGTTGGTCTAGGTATTTTGAAAGACAAAAGATAACAATTTTTTTTGACTTCTACTTTCTCTTAGTAAACAGTTTTGCCTTGTCTTTATCACAACCTTTTATCTGCCTGGTAAATACCAAGCTTATTAGCAATTTTGTAAATGAACCCATCCATTCTTGCCTAGACAATTTTGTTTACTAAGTTTAACCTATGCCTTCCTCTTCTAATTCTGGAACTACTAGTTTTACTTTAAGACAAAATTATATCTTTTCCTTGAAATAAAACCCATTTCATATAACATCTAGCTTAAGTTACTTAGAAAGGTTGTGCTTTTAAGATTAACACATTACAGAACATAAAAATCTTTGTCAGAAGGAATTCACTTTTCATTATTTCCTGGAAATATTCAAACTATTAAATTATAAAAGCTCTTATTTATCACTAAATTGACCAGAATAACATTCTTTGAAGGAATATTATAATCTAATTTAATAATACCATCCAGAGGTAGGAAAATATTCCATTTTCATAACCCTATCTTTTGCATGCTTTGAAGAGCAATTTAGAATAATTTATCCATTTTAAGGCCTTGTTATACCAATCAAGATAAATAGCCCATCTTTTTTTCCAACGCATTTTTCAAATAGACCAATTTATATGAACGTTTCTCAGAGTAGCTACTAAAAACCCAAATCATAAGACAGGCATAAACCTGTTGACTTCGAGTCGATTCTGACTCATAGGGACCCTATAGGACAGAGTAGAACCGCCCCATAGAGTTTCCGAGGAGTGGCTGAAGGTTTTGAACTGCTGACCTTTTGGTGAGCAGTCATAGCTCTTAACCACTGTGCAACCAGGGCTTCATTAGTGGGTTAGATAAGGGCAAATCCAGTGTAACATTTCGCCTCCGTGTGATGTCAGACTGCTGAGTAAGTACCAAGTAACAGAGTACCCAGAACAGAATGGTCTGACTTTCTTGATGTTTGTGCTCAGAATGAGTTTTCAGTGAAACATTTTATAAAGAATTCAAACAGATTGTAAACCTATTAAAGAAGCAAAATATAAAGAAAAATTTATGAAAATCCCGTTTGCAATTCCCTGCTGTTGTTGTTAGGTGCTGTCGAGTCAGTTCCAACTGACTCATAGCAACCCTGTGTACAACAAAACAAAACAACGCCAGGTCCCGCACCATCCTCCCAACAGTAGGTATGTTTCAGCCCATTGTTGCAGCCACTGTGTCAATCCATCTCACTGAGAGTCTTCCTCTTTTTCTCTGATTGTGGATCCAAGTAAAATAAAATCCTTGACAGCTATAATATTTTCTCCATTTATCATGATGTTACTTATTGATACGTTTAGCTTAAATGTTTTTATTTTAAAAATTTAAGCTTTCATATTTTTAAGCAATTCACATTTCCATATACCTAACAATACAAGTTAATTGAAAAAAATACATACATACGCACATACACACAAATACACATATATACACACATATGTGTGTCACACATGTAAGTGGGACAACATCATGAATTAAATGAAGATAGGTATGGTCTGCTTCTGGCTAATAAATATATCTACATTACATCTGGCTAATAAATATATCTACATTGCATCTTTAATAAGAGAGTTTATATACAAATTCTTTCCTTTCTGAAGATCTCAGATCAAACACTATGAACACGCACTTATTGCAAAATTTGTAACCTGGGATAAAATGCAACTCTTGCATAGAGATCTCATGCCTTGAGAAACACTGTGTATTGAAGAGCACAAGAACTTCTTTGTACTTTTTATTGCTAACCAAGGGCTTGGCATAAAAAATACGCTCAATACCCATCTGTTGCTACTAATAAAATTCATCAAAACTGCTTTTCCATGACATCAAAACAGCTCTGTTCAAGGTGGAAATTTTAATTAATTATACATAAATGATTTTATTTTCCCACCTTTATACACAGAATTTTAGGACTAAAAGTTTAGTAAAGTTTGGCTTTGTGTTTTGAGTTTGTGGTCAGCAAAACTTTGTGAGTACTTTTTCTATGTTAGGTGAATTGACCACCTGAGTCCATGCCTCCCCAAAGTAGAAGCCAGAAAAATTACTTTTAGATTCCCTTGCAGCTAGATCATAGGCATGTGACCTGGCTGCTTGTACTAGGTCCATGGGTGAGATTTTGATTCAGAAGCAAGAGCTGAGTTCAGTTTGTCAGAAGTGGATGCGAAGTCATCACTCTTTCACAGCAGTAGCAGCAGAGGCATTAGAGGTGCCATTAGTTCCCAGCATCAGCGCCCACCAGCCTTGTGCCCAGCAGCTGCAGCAATAATGTTTCCGTGGTTTCCGTGGGGTAGTATTACAAACTGGGTAGTCTCTAGGCCTAGTCGTCCTGTCTTCATGGAAATAAAGTGAGTTACATAATATCTTCCAATATGTTTCTTTCCTTTGTTAACTGACTAAAACAAGCCTTGCCTGATAGAGAAGAGAGAGTTGGCATCATCTAATAATCCTCACTCACTGTACATGGAAAAAAAGTGATGTTCAGATACTGTTTTCCTTTTCCAAGTTTCACAGTCATAAAAGTACAAAATCAGATTAGGTTCCATGTCTTTCAAATACAAATCCTGTGTATTCCTATGAAACCACCCCACATATTTTTTTTTAATCCAGATGCTTCTAAATACTTAAATATTAAACGTTTAACATCTAAAGAGGAGGGGGGATGTATAACTATGTTACATTGCTTAATTTGGACTATAAATGTAATTAAAATTAACCAAGAACTAAATTTCTTTGGTGGTGTTAAACCTACAGAGAAAGAAACACATTACATTTCTTAGCAATTATTCCAAAGAAAGCTCCTCAGACTTCTAACCATTTGCTACAGAAAGAGGGAGGCTAGGTTTGCCTAGTTGTATGTTCAATAGACAGGTATGCCGGTACGGGGAGATGACCCACTTTCCATTACTCTCTGGGCCTTTTTAAAAAACTGTTATAGTATAACGATCCAAAAAATGTTTCCTTTGGGTCCATAGTACTATACTTTAAAGCTATTTAAAGACAAATGATAAACCACAGAAAATTATCTATAGGCTCAGATCGTCCTTCTCTATAATATGTAATTTGCTCCCTTGACCTGAAGGTCAGTTCTTTTGGGTCTTTTTAAACCTATGGATGAATGAATTTTTGAGCCAAGAATCATATTATGGTAAGCATCTTTCTCCTTGAATACTTCTCATTCAGTTTTCAGCTCTCTAATTCAGGGAATATTAGATTAGAAACACTTTAGAAATTCTCAAATGTTATAGCTTCATGTGAGAAGAAAAATGATCTTAAAGATAGCTCAGGATTAAGCCACATATCAAAACTCACACTTGAACTGCTCTGAGAAGCAAAATGGTTGCCCACACGCTCCAAAGAGCAAGTAATATAACTCACAGGGGAGACATGATTAAAGAAATCACATATATCATGGACACAGCAGTCAAAAATGTCCTTTTAGGATTAATCCAGAAGTGCGTATTGTAGGAGTCTATTCTTGAGGTTTAAGGCACAGAAAATGTAGCTTTTTCCTTTTAAATTTACAGAGCATATTTCATAATCATTTGCACATTTATAATAGTCAGGAAATTAAAAATTTCTTATTTTCTAAGTTTATTACTTAGTGTAAAAAATGGTATGGTGCTGGGGGCATCTGACCTCCTCTAACTTTACAAGGGAGAAGCGGAATCAAGATCAACAGCCCCAGGATGATTCCTACAAGGAAGAGATCAAGCATACCTCCTCTCTTCAACCTTTTTACCAATTCTGACACCAGCCGTCCCTCCCATGGCACTCTCTACTTCTCTGATGGGTTCATAATTTGTTGCAATGGCCACAAAGACCTTGCAGACCATACTTACAGTTATGGGGTCTATTAAGGAAATAACAGGTTACAATTAGGATCAGAAATGACTCAAGAAACCGTTCTTGGAATGAGATAGCCTCTTTTCAACCATGCCCACAGGCAGGCCTCTTTCTGGCACTCAGCCCCTCAGCCCCTTAGGCCTCTGCCCGGCCTCTGCCCTGCTCAGGCAAGTGTTAACAAAGCTCTTTAGCTTCCCCATTGTGTGCCCCAGGGGCTCCCACTCTGCCAGCAAGCCTCAGCCCAAAGGCTCTCAGCTCTCTCACTCCGTAGGTCACCAAGCCTAGCTCTGCTGACAAGTGCCCAGAGGCACCCCACTCCACCAGGCAGCCCCCTGCCCAAAGGTGTCCAGCTCTCTCACTCCGTAAGTCTGCACATCGACTGTAACTGCCTTATTCCATGGGCCAGGAAGCCCACCACACCATCTCACACCAGTCTCCTGGTTCTGCTGCTGCAGAGAATTTGCATCTGTACAGCATTCTTTATTGTCAAAAATAATAATAGTGATTTCTCATAATGCCATCAAATATTTACACACTTTCTACCTGACTATAAGAGTTCATTGTTAATGTGTATATTGGTCTTTTGAATATTATTTTGAAACAAATGGAAATGCATGGAACACACTTCAAAAATAAGATTCAGGCATACCAGTTTATATAGCATGCTCAGCATGCACACTACTGAACTGTTAAATAATTTATAGAAACAACTAGGTGGGAAAATAACTGGGGGATGAAAACTGTTTTTCCTACTGAGACTACATCTACTGGGACAGAGCAAAGAACTGTTGAGGCAAGGGTCTGGTAACATTTCCTTTCTGCTTATAATTTCTTTCTCTTTTTTTCCTACAATTTTCAATTCATTTCTTGGTTCTTGCTTCTAAATGCAAGATAAATTCAATTTTGGAGCAGTAGCTGAAACTTTTATAATCTTGGATTTTTTTGTAATATATAAAACTGCCTCCTAGTAATATATATTTTATGAAACCTGAAGGTATTTCCCCAATTATTTGTTCATCCTCTTTAGTTATAGTGCTTTAGACACAAAGTATACAATCAGTGTTTGTGGATTAAATTTGTTGGATTTACAGACGTTATTTATATTAAATTGGAACTATCTATTTTTAAGTCTGTCCAAAGGATGCCAATTCGACTTGGCCCTTTCACAAGCTGTATTCGGAAAATAGTTACCCATTTGACACTGAGACTATCTTTTCCAGAGAAGTGAGCCAATCTTCAGTAAGTCAGTGTACAGGCCATTGCAGAAAGTACTATGAGGGGAAAAAATTACTGCTTATCACCATGGTGGAATAACACAGTCTAGACTTAAACTCACTCCACTGAAAAGCAAACAAACAAACAAAAACATCAGCACAAAATATATGAAACAACAGTTCTCCAACATTGGATAATAGGTAGTACAGGTCTGTAGTCTCCGAGAGAAGGAAATGACTGAGGGAATCCTGGTAATTGCCTCAATGCCTGACTGCAGCCACATGTGGGAACTCAGTGCATGTAGGATGATCCCAAGCAGAGTGCAGTAATATCTCTAGTTGAGATGACAGAGATGAGATTTTAGGAAGGCTAATGTATCTGAACATTGCAGGGCAGAGTTCTGGGAAAGAGGATGCTATGCTGAAAATGCACTTCAGATATGTGCAAAATATATGTTGAAGTTCTAACCACTGGTATCTATGAATGCAACTTTCTTTGGAGTAGGTTTTTCGAAGATTTGATCAGTTAAATTAACATGAGGTTATACTGGAATAAGATAGGTATGTTTATATGTATATATTAGTATTTTTTATACATACGTGTGTGTGTGTGTGTGTGTGTGTGTGTACAGGGAGAGAGAAAGAGATAGAGCCCTGGTGGCACAGCGGTTAAGCGCTGAGCTGCTAACCGAAAGGTCGGTGGTCCGAATTCACCAGCTAGTCTGCAGGAAAAAGATGTGGCTGTCTGTTTCCATAAAGATTACAGCCTTGGAAACCCTATGGATCAATTCTACTCTGTCCTATAGGGTCACTATGAGTAAGAATTGACTCGATAGCAATTTATATATATGTATTTCAACTAATTGTCTGTAATCCCACTAAAATTTATTCTTGAAAATGAAAATGTTTTTGTTTGTTATTTACTGTTATAAACAGAGTAACTAGAAAAGTGCCGGGCACATATTGTTGTGTGCAGTCGAGTTGATTCTGACTCCTAGTGAGCCCGTATGAGTAGAGCTGCCCAATACGGGTTTTTCGGCTGCAATCTTTACGGCAGCAAATCGTCAGTCTTTCTCCCGCAGAGCCGCTGAGTTCCAATCATGATCGTTTTTTCTTCCCATCAGGCTGCTCTGCGATATGTTCTGTATTGTGTTATATTTATATACCATGACAAGCCATGAGTTTGATGAATAGTATCCTTTAGCTATGTATATACATTTTCACATGCCTTACACAAACTGCAGTGCTATACTCTCTAAATCTAAAAAGTAGTAAGAGTAGTATACCGAGAACCAGTTGCTGTTGAGTCCATTCTGACTCATGGCAATCCCATGTATGTCAGAGTAAAACTCTTCCCCATAGGGTTTTCAAGGCTGTGACCTTTCAGAAGTAGATCTCCAGACCTTTCTTCTCTTGATGGGTTAGTATTGCCAACATTTCAGATAGATTCAAGCATTTCACTGTTTGTGCCAGCCAGAGGCTCATTGAAATTTGGTTATATAATGAAAAAAATAGTAGAAGCATAAAATTTTTGTTGGCTCATTTATTCATTTCTCCATCATCAAATATTTAATGAACCCTCATAGCTGACAGGCCCTACTTTGGGTGCTGGGATACAGTAGCAAACAAAATGGTCATGCTTCCTGCATGAAAATTAGGGTCTTCTGAGTTTTATGGGAGAACAGGTGGCATAGTGGTTAAAAGCTTGGGTGCTAACCAGAAGGTTGGCAGTTTGAATCCTCCATCTGCTCCTTGGAAACCCTATGGGGCTGTTCCACTCTGTCCTGTAGGGTCGCTGTGAGTGGGAATCGTCTCCACGGCAACAGGTGGTGGTGGTGGTGGTGAGTATTACAGGTATTAGGTCAGGAACTACAGAAAGAAAATAGTCATGGAGAAAAGTGCAGATGGTCGCGTGGAAATATATCAGTTTCATAGAATATATGCAGAATATGAGACACTGCACAAGATAAGTGTGTCAAAACCACCCATTTGAACTGTATGACTTAGAACATGACAGGCAGAACTAGAGAGTTTAAAATTGCTTCCAAAAAGTGATTTATTTGCAACTCAGATCAATACATCTATTAATGAATCAACCAAAACAAGCAGTATTGTCAAATTAAGTAAAATAACTGTAACTGGAATTTACATATATTTTTATAAATAATCACAGGAAGTACAACTGATAGTCAATTGTGTTAATGTATTTTGCTCTTAATAAAATGCAGTATGAAAGCATTTTGAAAATTCAATATCAAGTAGATAGTGTGTCAAATGTTTTTATGCCACCCAGAATAAATCTTATCTTTGCCAAACAAGAATAAATGTGGTAGTTCTTTTGTATTTTGACTTTAAAGTTTGTGCCGAAAGTGCCACTGAAATCAACTTCTGACTAGAGGAGATAAAATAAACTCTCCAAAGAGCTGAGCCTGTCAAAGTAGATTAAAAAAAAAAAAAAAAAAAAACTCTCTCGGCTGCTCAAATAATAGATGCTGCATACATAAGTAAAATTCAAAAGAAGCTTCAGTTCTTCTCACATTTAAATTAAGTTTTCTTGTTCAAGCTTATACTGGATTTCAGCATCTTTACTTAGTCACCCTGGACAGAAAAATGTATTTGGCTCTATAAGTATTAGAATTTTCATTGATATGACACTGAATTTCTTTTCACCATAATGAGGCAGATTCTGGTAGAAAAGAGATGAATGAAGAATACCCAGGACATGGTCGCTATGGAAACTAGCAATGGTCTTTTTCTCATGATTAGCCATTGAAGTAACTGATTTTCTCTTTGTGTCTTTCTCTCTCTTTTTTTAGTGCAGAGGAATATATCTTGATTTTTTTTTTTTTTTAGCTTCTAAACTAATATTCTACAATGTTTCCCTTTTGCATTGAATTTCATGTGTTTCATCCCTAGAGTCTCTGAGTTACTATCTTACATGTTAAGTAAACTCGAAACCCTTTTGTTAGTCAGTTACACGAAAAAGAAATACCCTGGGCTGTCTTTTACTTCCAAAGCTGTATCCCCACACTCTTAAGAAATAGAAGACATGAAAAATTTCCCCTTCAAGAAGTAGTTTCTTTTGGAAATGAGTAATGATGATAGTTGTACAACATGGTAAACACAATTATTACCATTGAATTGTATATGTGAAGAAGTTTGAAATGTCAAATGTTATGTTCCATATATATTTTCCATAATAAAAAAAAAAGGAGTTTCTGCTTATTGTCTTTAATTAGTGTGTTTCTATGTGTGGAATTGCACATGGATGTGTATAGTGTAGGTGAAAAGGTTTATTTTTGGACATATGCACATCTACAAATGTTAAACTGATGCCAATAATTTCAAGATCTTCTGAATAACTATGTAGAAAAAAAATCAAACCTGGTATCAAAGCATTATTACATGAAAATGAACAGAGAAGACCTCCGTACGCATAGAATAATCCATACTATCTTTTTCATTGACATTAATGTAAAATAATTTATACATTTATATCTGTTAAATTATTTTTATACATTAGAAAGCATTTTGTATTTTATCTTTGAAATCTAGAACGTCAACGATGCATACTTTTAGGAATTGCAGATTTGGTTAAAAAATTGGGATGGACTTTTTCCCCCATGAAATTTGCTCTCCAGGTTTTCCATATCTTCTGCACAAAAATAGACAAATTTACTTGCTCTCATCTAATATTCCTTCTCTATTTGGTCACCTATTTTTAATTCTTTCCTAAACTATGTGTTACAAAAGTTACTTTGCCTATAAGTATCTATGTGAATTTGGACGTAAATGTTTAGTGAATAAATGAATAAATAATAAAAATAATAATAATAATAAACAACTAGGGTAAAGGCCACACATTTCCACCCTTCCCGGAATGCATGACCCTTTTAAATGAGGCTTTGCAAATCCTTCTATAAAGAGGTAGGTCTATTTTCCCTGAAACTAGATTGGCCTTGTGAATGCCTTAGGTTAATACTTTGGCCAATAGATCATGTGGAAATGACATTACACCAGTTCTGAGCATAGGCTTGAATAGGCCTTGATTCTATTCTCCCTTTCAAATCCTTGCCAAGCCTCCATGTGAACAAGCTGGAGATAGGCTACTGATGTTGAAAGACACATGGCTGAATCTCCACCCATTGACCCCTTCCCTTGATCAATTGTCAGCCAACTATCCCGAAGCAGAGCTGCCCTGAACCCCGAAAATACTTGAAGGTGCTTAGTTAAGATTAAGCTGAGCCAAAATTGCCAATGCAAAGAATTGAAAGCCACGTAAATAGTAGTTGTTTAAGTCGCACAGTTAGTGGTTATCACACGGAAATAGCTAACTAGAACTTCCATGCCCTTCCCTTTGACTGCCACATTCTTCCAGTCATTTTCATATGACTAACTTCTGCTAAGACTTCCGTCAGGAAAATCTTCGCCAGAAAGATCTGCAGTGGCTTCTCCTTACTGGGTTCATCATATACATGCATAGCATTATATCTGGAATTATACCCTAATAATAATATTATGTTAATAGACTGTATTCCCCCAAAACTTTGTATTTCTTAAGGATAGAAACTGTTATTAATCTCCCTAATCCCTATATCCCTGGTGGTTAGCAGTATTCCCGATTCACAGCAAGATCTCAATATTGATGAATTAATCTTAACCAATATGAGATAGCTATTTTTCTTGAAATTTTAGTATAATAGATAAATATATGACAGTCCTATGTTTATTCCCTCAGATTCATTTTGATTCATTCACATTCCCTGAAAGCCAAAGTTTCTGGGGAATATGTGTTCCATAAATGTATTATTCATTCTGTTAAGTAACTCTTAAATCATAAAGCAAAACTTTACATTTGGAAGTGTCCTGGGAGACCATCTATCTCTAAACATAACACTTCCCACAATCTAACAGCAGATGCTTTCCTCATCTAACTTCAGAGAGAAAAAAGTAAAGGCCAAGAAAGAAAACATCCTGCAATTTCTTTCCGTGAGATCTATCATCATACGGTCCCCACACTGCTTGTTGTAAGGTTACTATGTCATCAGTATTACCATTCTTTGCTTTCTCTTTTAGCACCGTGGAGGAGCCTTCCTTCTCTTCCTCTATGTAAGTCGAATTCCTTCTCCTGTCTGCTACATCTAATTTCTTCTGCCCTCTTTTGGGTCTTCTCTCACCTATGGTTCTTTTTGTCATTTGTATTATTCAAGATCAGCCCCCTCTTCTCTGTCAAATAAAATAATATGGATTTTTTTGACCTAGTATCATTGATTTAATGCTGGCTATATTATTAATCATGACAGTACATCATCCATCATGTCACCCATGATCACTGGCTTCCAATGACTCTCTCAAAGCTAGTTATTGTGCTTTGTTGGTGATCACCACAAATGCCAGTCTCAGTCAAGAATGCAAGGAAATGTGAATAATAGTTTATTTTCTGGTCAAGTTAAATTAACTGCTCAGACTTCATAGTGTAAATCAAAGAACATATCGTCCAACCACATCTTCTCTTGAACTATTTTGCCCCCAGTCGCTGCATTCCTAGAATGTGAGCTCCTTCAATGTGAGCCATCCCTGGGAAGGATAGGTGAGGGGACCATCAACAGACCCAGTAGAGCAGTCCTATCTGTACAATGAATGTTCATCCTTTGTCTAGCATGGCTTAAGACCCACACAGTAAAGTATGAAGTCACCATATCACCATGTCAATCAGAGACAAGATAGAAGAGCAATTGGGAAGGCTGGTTAGTGTTGCAGAACGACACAATTTCAAAACCTTCAGAAGAGACAGGCCTGTCATTCTTTTAGGATAGCCTGACACTGACAAGACACTTGAGGCAGGAGCTGGGATGACTTCCAGCAGTTATTTGCCTGCCAGTGGAAAGTTAGGGGATATACATGGCAAAGGATACCTGTTGCCACCCCTGTAGACTGGAGGCAGCAATGTGGTTGGAACACTGATGAACCAGAGTCAAATCATGGCTTATACATGTGGCTCAAGTCCAAGCACCAGCATTGGATAACTGGTAGTCCAGAATCCTGAATTCATTCTGAGTTTGACTAGAGTGAGGGTCAACCCAAGTTAAAATGTTAGCATCATTCTGGTGTTCTGGCGGCACAATCTCATCTGAACCCATTAGACATATTCCACACTGGCCGTGCTGACCACAGTAACCAGTGGAAGTGAGCTGTTCTCCAGGCCATCCTACTAGAAGCAGCTCAGCCACGTGTCCTTGGGATAACCCCACCCATGGACATAAGTCTCAGAGCTTTTCAGTGTGATTAGTCAACTCCACTGTGGAGGGGCAGAATGGGGATTAGGGACAGGGTCAGAGAGCATCCCAAGTAGGGCCCAGGGCCCATGGGGTGTGGTTCCTGATACTGGCTTGTGTCAAACTGTCCAGTCATCAGCAGGTTCTAGGCACCAGAGGCAGTCTTCGAAATTTTATGGAAGACATTTTAAAATGTGTGTGTTCTGAGGAACAGACCCAGTAACTATTCAGGACACATTGAAGCATTTCGGTTGAAGACTTTTAACTTCCTTTTCTTCTTATATTTAAAAAAATGAATATTTTACTCTCTTAGTTTTCTTTTTAAGAACTTTTTTTTTCGAAGATGTGGATTAATGTTCTCATGTCAGCCATCTTTCAATAATTGGCAATTTTTTTGTAAGACTTTTTGGTTCTTCCAAAATCTCATTGGAAGTTTTAGTTTTAGCCAACGTATTTTTTAAGCTTTATATTTCTGCTTATTAAATCAAGACTTCAATGGTACTTACTGATTGTCCCTAGGAAAGATTAGGAATTTAGCACATCCTTCCATTCCCCTTGTCAGCATCCAATCTTTAATGATAATCTAAAATGATTTTTCTCAGATGTTATAAATCATACTTAACAACTATTTAACCAGGGTAAATGGGTTTATCTTAGCCTTTAATTTTTAAATTTTTATTCATCCTTTTCTGTAGCTGTAATACATTTTCAAGAAGAATATATGAGTGGCATTTTTTTTTTTTCCTGAGCCTTGGATATATATGTATGGCTTTCAGTTTTCTTATAGTGAACATTTCCTGTTTTGTTTGTTTATTGCTTCCACATCATGGTGTCCTTAACAGCACTGTGATTTCCTCTTCTCTGAATGACTTCTTCCCCACTGGAGGCAGACTGGTGAAATATAGTTAGATGTCCTTCTCTTGCTTGGACCCCTGGTGGTGCAGTGGTTAAGAGATCAGGCTCAGCCGCTCTTTGGAAACTCTATGAATCAGTTCTACTCTGTCTTATAGGGTCGCTATGAGTCTGAGACTTAACTCGACAGCAACTGAGTTCTCTTCCTGAGCCGTGGAATGGTTATGTGATGCAAATTAGGCTGGCAGAAAGCTTGTTTTTCACATCTTTTCTACATTTAAATATTGTTTTTAATTATAACGTATCTACAGAAAAGCACACAAATGTTTAACATATAGCTATATAGATTCACACGAAACGAACACATTACTGCTATGATAAAAAAGAAAGAAAAAAAACTAGTCTCCTATTTTGTAGTTTTGGTCAAAATCTATTTTTAGTATATTTTAAGGACTAATTAAATAATGCATTTAAACTTTTATTATCCCATTTTTCTGAATGTATACATCCAAAAACAGACATTAAAAAAATGCAGGATTTATAAATGTATTAGTTTTCTGTTGTGTTTTATATTGTCTCGAAGTGGAATTTTCTCATTTTTCCTAGTTCGTAATTATAATATTACGGAATCCTGCCTTCTTTTACGTTAGGTCTCCCTTGGATCAGCCTTCCAGATTTTAGGAGAATGTGGACTGCTAAAAGCAGTTCCTGGGCAGAATGGATGTTCTGATCCACCTGTCAAATGATACCACAATTCTCAGGGTAGGGGTGAGTAGGAAAGAGGTAGGTTCATTACATTGTTTCAAGCTACATTGAACCTCTAGCGATTTCTGCTGACAGAGTAGGACCGACTCAAGGATCCTTATGCTCTAAGGATACAAATCCTAAATCTCACTTCACACACTATTATAATGGGGTCTTTTCTTGAGAGCAATCTAAGATATTGGATGTCTTCTGCCTGAAGATCACCGAGCCTGCAGATGAGAGCCCTCAATTCAGCAATTGTCATTTTACTTCTGTTGTCTTTGATCCTGGCTCACTGATACCAGCTCACTCTGAAACTCACCTTCTCTGTCCTAACTAAAAAAAAAATCCTAATTCCTAATCCTGACCTAATCCAAAGAGTCCATCATGAATCCTGTTTTTATCTGTGTGTTTCGCTCTTCTTTACTAGTTTTGCTAGTTATGTACTCACTGAAACAGAGCCTTCATTCTGCCCAACTTTCTTGAGAAAACTTAAATTGATTAAAAATATTTTTTTTAAAAAAAAGCTTGCTGTGATTTATTGATTTCAATCTATATTTAACCTTAAATTTAACTAATTCATATGTCTCATCATTCCTCTCCCCAAGTGATTATTATTTTTTCAGTTTCCTACTAGTATCCAAGGTAAAAAAGTAGAATTCATGTGTTTCCTTTAGAAATATCATTTTTGCTTTTCCCGGAAGGAAGGCATTTAGCTAGTGTTTGTTCCAATATACATTTTTCCAGTCATTGCCACCTGAGAACTGCGTTTTTTACATAGGCTTCTTTTTTCTTGATGGGAAGGAGGGTGACCTGGAGTGCTTCTATTCTGCTTATTTTCTCAATAACCTTCCCAGTTCACATCTCCTGTTCTTGTTTTAACATCACTGCCTTTGAACTGCATTGCCTGGTTATAAGACAAGATAGCTGAATTTAATTTGATTACACAAATGCAAATGTAGTTAAATTGTACCTTCCTGAGACTAAGTGAGGACACATTAAGGGCAACTCACTCTGAGACTCAGAGAACTAGGCAGTGGTGAGTATATTTATCCTGAGTCCATGTTAGAGTGTATTTGTATGTAGTGTTTGGTATTTAAAAAGTTAAGTTTTGACATCTTCAAGGTCATTAATATTTTAATGTTATATTTATTTTAGCAAAGATATACCTGTACATAGTTTAAAAATTCAAGTTACACTATTAAGTTCCAATTAAATCGCCAGTTCCCAGACCAAACTCTTTTTTCCAATTTTCATTCCCAAGAGACAACCACTTTCAAGCCTTTAAGACTTTCTTCTGGTCTTTGTCTGTACATTCCTAAGTAACACACGTATATCTTAATTTTCATTTTTAGATGTTATATATTGACTTTGGACAAAGAATGTTTTGCTCTGTTACATTTACATATACATATACAGTCAAACGTAACTCTTCTATAATGTCATCACCCCAGAATAGGTATTTTTGTTGTTGTTGTTAAATCAAGATTGTGCTTAAATTACAGTTACTATTTTCTAATTTTTGCCCTGGATTAATAATTGACTCTTTTTTAAAAAAAAATTTCTCAATCCTTAATTTCTTTTACTTATTCAATTCTAACCTCGCGTAGGGCAGTTGTACTCTGTCCTATAGGGTCGCTATAGGTCAACGGCAACGGGTATGGGTATTCAAATCAAACCCATTGCCATTGAGACCCTTCTGACTCACAGCGACCCTATAGGATAGAGTAGGATTGCTCCATAGTGTTTCCAGTGAGCAGCTGGTGGATTTGAACTGCTGAACTTTTGGTTAACAGCCAAGCTCTTAACCACAGCTTCACCAGGGTATCTATCACTAATTCATCATCATATTCTCTTAGAAAATTGAAGATCTTCTCCTGATACAGTCAAATGTGTCAGGTATTCTTTAGCTTCACTTGTATTTCCCGTAGAGACACATTTCCTGAAGTCCTTTGTAGTCCTGCTTCAATCTGAGCTAGCTATTCTCTAAGCCAGCTACATAGTGGTCACTTTAGGAATTACCATTCAATTCACCTCTTTCTTTCTGGTTTCCGTATCTTCCTTTTCTTCAGCTTACTACTTCATTTTGGTAGAAATTCATTTCATTTGGCTGTAAGTAATTTTCTTTTATTAATTTTTTAAATATGTTTTTCCTCTTGAGTCTTCTGTTTTCTTCCTTTCTTTTTTTAATTTTCACTTCTATTATATTGATGCTTAAATTCCAAGATGAATAATAAAATTATTTCCCTTATTTTTTTCCTCTTTCATTAGAATTTTTACCTTGTTTCTGTTAGATATAGTCTCATGTTTTTCTTCTGAATGTTCCCTTGAATATTACACTTCCATCATTTTTTTTACCCATTTCCAAGTAGTTCTATTTTTATACCCAATGAATATCTTTTTTTTCTACTATTCTTTTTAATGGATGAGTTGTCCTTAATCTATCTCCTTTCATAATTTTAGTATCTCTCTTTTCTTTGAATGTATTAATATTTTGTGGTGTTTTCAACAGTAAAGTAATAAACATCAGATTGGAAACTTTGTATTCATGGCTCAGGCTTGTTTATCTATCACTGAGCTCTACTTCAAGTAGATCAGTTGAGAACCCATGGGTTCCCTTGCAATGTGTGCTGTTGTTGTTAGGTGTTGTTGAGTCAGTTCCAACTCATAGCGACCCTATGTCAACAGGACAAAATACTACCCGGTCCTGTTCCATCCTCACAATGTTTGCTCTGCTTGAGCCTATCATTGCAGCCACTGTGTCAATCCACATCACTGAGGGTTTTCCTCTCTTTCGCTGACCATCTGCTTTACCAAGCATGATGTTCTTCTCCAGATAACATGTCTAAAGTATGCTAGACGAAGTCTCACCATCCTCGCTTCTAAAGAGCATTCTGGTTGTACTTCTTTCAAGAAAAATTTGTTCCTTCTTCTGGAAGTCCATATTCAATACTCTTCTCCAACACCACAATTCAAAGGCATCAGTTCTTCTTTGGTTTTCCTTATTCATTGTCCAGCTTTCACGTGCATACAAGGCAATTGAAAAGACCATAGCTTGGAACAAGTGCACTTTAATCCTCAAAGTGACATCTTTGCTTTTTAACAATTTGAAGAGGGTTTTTGCAGCAAATTTTCCCAGTGTAATATGTTATTTCATTTCCTGACTGCTGCTTCCATGGGTGTTTATTGTGGATCCAAGTAAAATGAAATCCTTGACAACTTCAATCATTTCTCCGTTTATCATGATGTTGCCTACTGGTCCAGTTGTGAGGATTTTTGTTTTCTTTATCTTGAAGTGCAATTCATACTGAAGGCTGTAGTCTTTGATCTTCATCATTAAGTGCTTCAAGTCCTTTTCGCTTTCAGCAAGCAAGGTTGTGTTATCTTCTCAGGTTGTTAATGAGTCTTCCTCCAATCCTGATGTTGCATTCTTCTTCATATAGTCCAGATTCTCAGATTATCTGCTCAGCATACAGACTGAATAAGTATATTAAAAGAATATAACACTGAGACACACCTTTCCTGATTTTAAACCACTAACTAAACCCTTGTTCTGCTTGAATGACTGCCTCTTGATCTATGTACAGGTTCCACACAAGCACAATTAAGTGTTTTGGAATCTCCATTCTTTGAAATATTTCCCATAATCTGTCATTATCTAAATAGTTGAATGCCTTTGCATAGTCAATAAAACCCAGATAAACATCTTTCTGGTATTCTATGATTTCAGCCAAGATCCATCTGACATCAGCAATGATAGCCCTCATTCCACGTCCTCTTCTGAATCCAGCCTGAATTTGATCATATGCCACCTCCTGAAACAGTTGAAGTGCAGTGTGTGGGAGAGGCTAAAGATGTCAATATCTCTAGATCTTTTCTCTTTGTTGTGGATTGAATTGTGTCGTCGAAAATTATGTGTTGTAACTCCTAACCCCTATACTCATGGTTGTAATCCCATTTGGGAATGAGTTTTATCTATTACATTAATGAAGTCACGTCAGTGTATGTCATGACTTAATCCAATCATCTTTGAGATATAAAAGAAGAAGACAGGCACAGAGAAGACAGCAAAGATGAGGAAGATACGAATCACATGACGGCCAAAAAATCTAGGAATAAAAGCAAAAAACAAGGACCTTACCCAAGAGCGGAGCCTTGTTTTTCACCAACGTCTTCAGTGCAGCTTGGACTTCTTTCTTCAGTACCATAGGTTCTTGATCATACGCTACATCCTGAAATGATTGAAAGTCAACCAATTATTTTCGTTCAGTGACTCTGTATTCCTTACATCTTCTGTTAATGATTCCTGCATTACTCAATATTTTGACCATAGAATCCTTCAGTATTGCAACTCACATCTTTCAGTTTATCATACCGTGGTGGCTTGCATGTTGCTGTGATGCTGGAAGCTATGTCACTGGCATTTTAAATACCAGCAGGGTCACCCATGATGGCCAGGTTTCAGTGGAGCTTCCAGACTAAGACAGACTAGGAAGAAGGACCTGGCAGTCTATTGCTGAAAAAATCAGCAAGTGAAAACATTATAAATAGTAGTGGTTCATTGTCTGATATAGTGTTGTAAGATGAGCCCCTCAGGTTGGAAGACACTCAAATTACGACTGGAGAGGAGCTGTCTCCTCAAAGTAGAGTTGACCTGAATGGTACAGATGAAGAAAAGCTTTTGGGACCTTCATTTGCTGATGGGGTACAACTCAAAATAACAAGAAACAACTGCAAACATCCATTAATAATCAGAATGTGGAATTACAAAGTATGAATCTAGGAAAATAGGAAGTTGTCAGAAATGAAATGGAACACATAAAGATTGATAACCTAGGCATTACTGAGCTGAAATGGACTGGTATTAACCATTTTGAATCAGAAAATCATATGATCTACTATGCTGGGAATGACAAATTAGAAGAATGATGTCTCATTCATTGTCAAAAAGAATGTTTCAAGACCCATCCTAAAGTACAAAGTTACCAGTGATAAGACAATATGCATACGTCTATGTCTTAGTTATCTAGTGCTGCTATAACTGAAATACCACAAGTGGATGGCTTTAACAAAGAAAAGTTTATTTCCTCACAGTGAAGTAAGCTAAAAGTCTAAGTTCAGGACATCAGCTCCAGGGGAAGTCTTTCTCTCTCTGTCAGCCTTCTCATCAATGTTTCCCCAGACTAGGAGCTTCTCCGTGCAGGGACCCTAGGTCCAAAGGATGTGCTTTACTCCTGGCACTGCTTTCTTAGTTGTATGAGGTTTCCCCCCTCTCTGCTTGCTTCCCTTTCCTTTTATCTCTTATAAAATAAAAGATGGTGCATGCTACACCCCCGTGAAACTCCCTTTACATTGGATGGGGGATGTGACCTTGTAAGGGTGTTACAATCCCACCCTAATCTTCTTTAACATAAAATTACAATCACAAAATGGAGGATAATCACACAGTCCTGTGAATCATGGCCTAACCAAGTTGGCACATATTTTTGGGTGACACAATTCAATCCATGACACTCTACAAGGAAGATTAGTTATTAGGACTATTATTCAAACGTACACACCAACCACTAATGCCAAAGATGAAGAAATTGAAGTTTTTACCAATTTCTGCCGTATGGAATTGATCAAACGTTCAATCAAGATGCACTGATAATTACTGGTGATTGGACTGTGAAAGCTGGAAACAAAGAAGAAGAATCAGTAGCTGGAAAATATTGCCTTGGTGATAGAAACAATGTCAGAGATTACATGACAGAATTTGGCAAGACCAAAGACCTGTTCTTTGAAAATACCCTTCTCAACAACATAAACATTAACTATACACACGGACCTCACCAGGTGGAATACGCAGAAATCAAAGTGACTACATCTGTGGAAAGAGACTATGGAGAAACTCATTATCATCTGTCAGAACAAGGCTGGGGGCCTGCTGTGGAGCAGAACATCGATTGCTCATAAGCAAGTTCAAGCTACAGCTGAAGAAAATTCAAACAAGCCCAAGAGAGGCAAAGTACAATCTTGAGTATATTCCACCTGAATTTAGAGACCATCTCAAGAATAGTTTTGACACACTGAACACTAATGACCCAAGACCAGATGAGTTGTGGGATGACATCAAGGATATCATACATGAAGAAAGCACAAGGTCATTAAAAAACAGCAACTAAATAAAGACTAAAAATGATGTCAGAATAGACTCTTAAACTTGCTCTTGAAGGTAGAGGAGCTAAAGTGAATGGAAGAAATGGTGAAGTAAAAGAGCTGAACAGAAGATTTCAAACCGTGGCAGGAAAAGACAAAATAAAGTATTACAATAAAATATGCAAACATCTGAGTTAGAAAACCAAAAAGAAAGTACACATTTGGCATATCTGAAGCTGAAAGAACTGAAGAAAAAATTCAAGATAGGGTAGAAATATTGAAGGATTCTATGGGTAAAATATTGACTGACTCAGAAAGCATCAAATGAAGACGGAAGGAATACACAGAGTCACTGTATCAAAAAGAGTTGGTGGACATTCAGCCATTTCAGCATATGATGAAGAACTAATGGTATGGGAGTAAGAAGTCCTAGCTGCACTGTAGGCATTGGTGGAAAACAAGGCTCCAGGAACTGATGGAATACCAATTGAGATTTTTCAACAAATAGATGCAACACTGGAAGCACTCACTCACCTATGCCAGGAAATTTGGAAGACAGCTTCCTGGCCAAATGACTGGAAGAGATCCATATTTGTGCCCAATCTAAAGAAAGATAATCCAACAGAATGTGGAAAGTATCAATCAATGTCATTAATATCACATGCACGTATAATTTTGCTGAAGATAATTAAAAAATGATTGCAGCAGTACATGCACCGGGAACTGCCAGAAATTTAAACCAGTTTCAGAAGAGGACGTGGAATGAGGGATATCATTGCTGATGTCAGATGGATCTTAGCTGAAATAAGAGAATACCAGAAAGATGTTTACCTGTGTTTTATTGAGTATGCAAAGCAATTAGACTGTGTGGATCATACCAAATTATGGCTAACATTGGGAAAATGGGAATTCCAGAACACTTATTGTGCTCATGCAGAATCTACATAGACCAAGAGGCAGTCGTTCGTTTAAAATTAGAAAATGTGTGCAGCAGAATTGTATCTTTTCACCATACTTATTGCATCTGTATTCTGAGCAAATAATCTGAGAAGCTGGATACTATGAAGAAGAATGCAGCATGAGGATTGGAGGAAGACTCATTTAACAACCTGGGATATGCAGATGACATAACCTTGCTTGCTGAGAGAGAAGATGATTCGAAGCACTTACTAATGAAGATCAAAGACTACAGCCTTCAGTATGGATTACACCTTAACATAAAGAAAGCAAAAATCTTTTCAACTGGACCTACAGCCAACATCATGATAACTGAAGAAAATATTGAAGTTATCAAGGATTTCGTTTTAATTGGATCTACAATCAATACAAAGGAAGCAGTAGTCATGAAATCAAACTAGGCATTGAACTGGGCAAATCTGCTGAAAAGACCTCTTCAAAGCATTAAAAAGCAAAGATGTCACTCTGAGGACCAAGGTGTGCCTGACTCAAGCCATGGTATTTTCAGTTGCCTCACATGAATGCAAAAGCTGGACAATGAAGGAAGATGGAGGAAGAGTTGATGCCTTTGAATTATGGTGTTAGTGAAGAATATTGAATATACCATGGACTGCCAGGAGAAAGAACAAATCTGTCTTAGAAGAAGTTGAGCCAGCATACTCCTTAGAAGCAAAGACAGTGCGACTTCTCTTTCTTACTTTGGACATGTTATCAGGAGGGACCAGTTCCTGTAAAAGGACATCATGCTTGGTAAAGCAGAAGGTCAGCAAAAAAGAGGAAAAACCTCCATGAGATGGATGACACAGTGGCTGCAACGATGGGCTCAAACAGCACCAGTTGTGAGAATGGTGTTGGACTAGGAAGTATTTCATTCTGTTGTACATAAGGTCCCTATGAGTGGTAACTGACCCTATGGCAATGTGATGGTTAAGACTGTGTGTCAACTTGGCTGGGCCATGATTCCCTATGTTTTAATGTAATCACTCCCTTGATTGAATATACTGTGAGTAGCCAATCAGATGAAAGGGAGTCTCCTTGGGGGTGTGGCC
>NW_004443948.1:20986505-21041765 GCF_000243295.1 Trichechus manatus latirostris | reverse complement strand
GTTCTTGGGACTTGAGCTGTCAGCTTATCTACCAAACCTGGGATTCGTCGATCTGCACAGCCTGTGAGTGGGAGACCTGCTCTCCGACCTTCCGATCTTGGGCTTGCCAGCTTCTGCAGCTGTGTGACTTGGGAGAGGCCTCTACGCTGATCCACGGACTTGGGACGTTCTAGCCTCTACAATCACGTGAGCTGTTTCTTTGATATAATCTCTCTCTATATATATATTTATACACTTTACTGGTTTTGCTTCTCTAGAGAACCCAGCCTAAGACAGGCACCTAACAACAACAAAATCAAAATTAATTTCATAGGATATTTCATGATGTTTTGTTTGCTTTAGCCTGTAGGAGTGGTGGACAGAGACAAAGGAAATGAACTGTATTATAAGGAAACATTAGAAATTATGCTTTTTAAATATTAAGTTATTTTAAAGCTTTCAATGTAAATATATGATAAGTTTTTTTGTGAATAAAACTAAAATATTGGGGAGGAGGAAGCAGAGTGGTGCTGACCCTGTACTAGATATATTTCAGTTATCTGAATGGAGATTCTGTTTTCCCATGCTATTTCACATTGGGTTTCCTAGAAACAGAACTTGAGATAAAGATTTTTGTTCGATTGTCTCAGAAGAAGGGCTGTAAGAGATACATGACTGGACAGAAAATGGAAGCTAAGCTACATGATTATCTCAGTGAGACTAGCTTCATTCTGATCCAAAAGGAAACTAAAGAGTCCAAATGGCACCCAGATATAGTCTCTATATGCCCTTGAAAGCTGTTCTACAGGGAGATGGAGGGTTGTAGTCTTCCAGACAAGAGACTTCCATTTGCCAAGGGCCATTCTCCTGATAAGGGAGCAGCTGTGACTTGTTATCAGCCAACTCTCAAAGTAGCTGAGAGGTGGGGAGATGGACAGGGCACAAATAACATCTATTACATCTTCTTGGTTTTAGCATGAATGCCATGAGACTACCATGATGGTATCTTTCTTATATTCCCTGGGCTGAGTAATTGTGAGCCAGTAGACCCTAGATGTCAGTTATATAAACACTGCTTATCATCTACATTCTAGAAACTATAGAATTATGCTTAGTTTCCTAATATCTTACTGATAGAACCAAACAATTAACAGGAGAAATAGCAATATGCCATACTATAAAAGGAAGGTAGGAAGGAAAGAAAGGGAGAGCTGGAAAGAGGCTGCAAATGATATGGCAGCTTTGAAAATTTCTCAGAAAATGACTGATGTCTTTACTACTTACACATGGCCAATATGCACTCAGGTGACGTCATTAAGAAGAGTGTGGAGGCCAACCCCCCTTATTTTATAGTTGATGAAATCTCTTTTTGCCAGTAAATTTCTTGTCAGAAAAATTCATGTATTTGATAATGTGTAAAGGAATGGGGAAAGAGGACTAGAGAACATATAATTGATACTTTTAGTGGAGTTAGCAGTTATTTTCCCCAATTGAAATCCAAATTAGTCATCATTTTAAGCAAGCCATCCATCATCAAGGTAAATGCGCATTTGCGGAGAATGAGATGTCAGAACATGTTTTGTTTCAATCGTATGACATTCGGGTTCCATTTAAAAATATTTAAAGCTTCACTTTGCAAATCAAATATGTGCTAATATGTTCTCCTCGTAAAAAGCAAAACCCTTTCCTCTTCCTTCAAAAGCAAAGTGATGCATCACTGATCAAAGTTGTTGAGAAGACGGAGAGGTTATATAAGAATAACTGTGGCCACTAAGTCCTCCCTTAATTTCTTTCTGACCTAGAAATTGCAAATATCCTTTAGAGTATGGATAGCTACTTTCAGTGACTCTATAGAGAAGTCAAAAGAATTTATTTATTAAAAAAAAAGAAGAAAATGACACCAGAAATATGGAAATGCTCCTTCGATGTTATGTTGCAGTGATATTAAGAAAGGAATATAAACACATATTTGAAAGTCATATAAAATACTTTGGAAGTATAATATCTTAAATACAAAATAATTAATATTCATACATATTATAGTAATGATAGCTAGCATTCATTCTGTGCTTACTGGGCATTCTTATAAACACTTTGCATGTTTTGTATTATTTATTCATCACAAAAACCCTAGGTGAGAGGTATTATTGTTATCCTCTTTTTGCAAATGAGGGAACTGAGGCACGGAGAGATTAAGTATCTTGGCGGTATTAGTATTACAAGGCTAGTAAATTTGGGAACCAATGTTAAAACCCAGGGGTCTGAGTATAGATACCACAGTATTAACCATAATGCTTCCACATTATGGACTTTCCTTTTATAATAATAAAAGGAATTTATTTATAACCAAGATGTTCATTTTAGGAAAACATAGTCTTTCCATTCATAAGGGGCTTTCAGATGTACTTTTTTTTTTTAAATCACCTTCAAGTATACAATTTAGTATGAGACTTCCACTGAGTGAAAAGTTTTCTCTGTGAGAAAGAGTCAGATTGGTAGCCACAAGGACTTACAGCTAAGAGTGGGAAATGAATGAGCTCTATTGAAGAAGTGATTAAGAATGAGGAGAGAATTACAACGCTCAAATATAAGCATATCCTACATTACAATCATGTGTTAACTCTGATCAAACACAGGTGGATTCCTCACATACCACTTTTTATGATTGCGGTGTAATGGATTGCTTTTGTGTGGCGTTTCTAGCCATGGTCTTTTAACTCCCACCCAGGTGATTGGGCTGGACTGTGCAAATATGGTAATTGTGGCCCACCAAAGGGATGAGTCGGTTTTGCCATCCCGCTAGGCTTGAAATGAGCCACCCTAGAGGCAAGAGACTGAGGGCCAGGGAGAAGTGTGTCTGTGAGCACAGGTGGGAAGAAGCTGTCTTGATGGAAGAACTGAATCCTTGAGTGTTCCTGAGCCTGAATTGTAACCTGTTACTTCCCTAATAAATTCCATAATCGTGAGTATGGTCTGTGAGTTCTGTGTGGCCACTGCTAATAAATTATCAAACCCAGAAGACAAGTAGAGAGTGCTGTGGGAGGGGACAGTTAGTGTCAGAATTGATAGGGATGGTGGAGAGAGGAGGCATGGCTGACCCCTACCTCATAGGAATCAGCCTTGGGCTGTTGATCTTGATTTTCCTTCCCCTCTGTGAAGAGACAGGAGGTCAGGCACTGCCCCCATGCCATTTCTACAGTTATATATATACACATACACACATATATATATATACACACACACATATATATATGTGTGTGTGTATATATGTATGTATATGTTTATATGTGTGTGTATATATATATATATGTAAGTGTTTCAATATAGGCTTTGCAATAATTTCTTGGTAATTGCCTAAGCACATACTGATAGGCAAAAAAAGAGATATGACTTGAAAGAAGTTCATGAAGAAAAATAAAAAGGACTAGGTAGTTTTAATTGAGTACTAATTCAATATGAACCTGCAGTGTGATGTAGCTGCTAAATGTAGTGTGAAACTGCACTAGTAAATAGATTGGGTTAAGGTCAGTGCAAGCAACAGCTATGTCAGGCAACCTCTGAAATATTTTACTCAAATCTTAGCATTGTATTTTACAGTGAGAATTTAAAAAAAAGTTGCTTGTCTAGTCTATCTCATAGCAACCCTATAAGACAGAGTAGAACTGCCCCATAAGGTTTCCAAGGAGCGGTTGATGGATTCGAACTGCTGGTCTTTTGATTAGCAGTCAAACAGTTAACCACTGCACCACCAGGGCCCCCAATGATGAGAATGGAGAGGTGTAAACAATGTTGGTGAAGGATCTGGAAATCCTCTTCTGGAAGAGTATATACTTTCAGCTGTACAAGATTCAAAAGATTTTACTGAATAGTTGTCACATCCGAAGTCAAGTGCTTATTCAGAACTTTCCCAATCATTATCACACTTAATTTTTAGCATGATTTTTTAAAATAAGCCTTATTCCCTCATGTACCGAAATGGGCATGATTTTCTCATTTTTGATGATGGAACTGGGTTTCAAAGAACTGGAAAAAATTTGCATAGGATTTCACTAATATTGACTGCCATTGGTCACCTAATGCTACCTGAGGCACTTTCTAAGTACTGTACATATTTTAGCTCATTGCCTTCTCACCACAATCCCCAAATAATGTAACTAGTGAGTGATGGAGTCAAAACACCAAACCAGTGTGCTTTAACAGTAATGCTTTAGGTTGAATAAAAGGTGTGTACTTAGCTTGATGAGGAGTAGGCCTCTTTGAGGTCTTCTCTGTTCAATCCAGGGCATATAGCTTTTCTTGTTGAGCCTTGGTTTCTTCCTCAGTGAAGTAGGGATAATGGCTACGTCATAATGCTGTTGTAAAAATTATTAATCCTGTCATGTAACTAAATACTTTTCTTTCCCAATAATTCTGCCTGTTCTTCTTCAGTATGGAATTTTGTTCTTCCCTAAATATGTATCTGTTGTATCCACAAGTTCTCTTTGTTTCATTATATTGTTCTAATCACTTATCATTGATGTCTTGTTTTGCAAACCAGTAAGAACAAATGCAAACTGAAAATAAGAGGTTTTAATTCTCCCTGCTGGAAATACAGGAATTCAGTTTAGACAACTTGTAATTGTAGATTGGTTCTGTCTCTTTGAAAAGTTTGTAAATCAAGGATTTTTTCTCAAGGACCTGGGAGCCAGTTTTTTTCAAATGTAATCATCAAGGAAGATCATACCTCTACTTTCTGGTTTCCCGAAAGGAGATTAGCATAAGTGCAGGCATTCTGACTAGAAAATTAGTGATTTTATCTTAAAAATATGAATGTGGTGGGGTATATCCACTTAGCTATATAAAGGGTAAGATTTCTTCCTTTCTCTTCAATTTCTTTAGCTGATTGCCTATTATGCATCACATTCTGGTTTATTGAAGATTATAGCTTGGCCTTAGGGAGAGTAAGAGAGGGGCTATCCTTTGAAAAATGAGGCTCCTGGACAGGCCATAAGAAAGTGGATTCTGTTACCGGAAAAGAAGTAGAAGATAGAAGTCTGCTTTCAAGGATTAGGCAACAGTTGATTATCTATCTACCTACCTACGTACCTATCAATCTATTATTTACATTTCTGTTTTCTTAAACACAAACCACATTTCCTTAAATGTATTTTGACTGTGATATAATTAGGACACATACACTATGCAGGACATGTAGATTTTATGCAACAACTTGAGGCAGGTCTTCTGATTGTGTCTTCAGATATTTTTCTCTCAGTATCTATAAAAAAGATAAAGGCCCCAGGATTTCAAACCTAAAAAGATATTCTTTCTCCATCTCCCTGACACCCTGGGCAGTGAACATGTTTGCACCCCAGCAGTGAAACATATACAACATAATAGTCAGTGATTTCCTACTGAGTGCTTACCCTGTGCCAGACACTCTTCCAATTATTTTTATGCCTTTATTCACTTAATCCTCATGACAAGCCTTTCATATAAGAAATCTATATTATTTTTTATTTTAATATGAGAGAAACAAGGCCAAAGAGTGTAAGCAACTTATCGAATATGAAAAAATAGTAAGAACAGCCAGGAAATGAATACAAACACACATACTATCAATACAGATTTATGCAGACATGCATACATATAAACAAGCATACGTACATATATACATCTATAGATATGCTCACGTACACACTTTTCTCTTTCAATCTGCCTGAAGATTTATTTAAAAATGAGTAGATGGTATTCTAAGTGGAAATTAATGATATATCTTAAATTTGAAGGTCCTAATATCATCTACTATCTGAAGATAAAATTTCTGTCCTTGTTTTTAGTGATTTAAAAATGCTTTTGTAATAATTTCAGCAAGTAAAATGCACGTGATAGTTATATTTAGAAATTCAGAAAATTAAGGATTTTTAAGGTTATATCTAACGTGATTTCAAGTAATTTATGTCTATCAAGACAGTTACACTTAGCTAATTTGTTTCTGAAGTATGGTCTTATTTCTAAAGTTTTAAAAATGTGAGAAAACTTTAATGCATTAAAAAAAAAATTACAGACCAAATTCAGATCTACATTGTGCACCGAGATCTGGCTCTTGCCTTGATGCACAGCTGACAGTTGATCAATATTCTGTAAATGAATAAATGAAAATAAAAATGAATGACTGAATCATGAGTACTACAAAACAGCAATTAATTGTTCACATGGATACTGGGGAAAAAATTGACAGATACCTTCTACTTAATTGTGAGATAACTTTATTTACAAATACCCATGTAAAATATACTTTGGATCACATCAATTTTAAAATACCCATGTAAAATATACTTTGGATCACATCAATTTTAAAATTAACCATTTAAAATTAAATATGTTAACATTAAAAAGGAACATCTTTGTAGCTAATTATTGCTTTCCTAAAGATGCTGAAAAAGTCACCTTGAAAATATTTTGTGATGCGCGACGGTCTATACCTGGAGATTTGAGATTGTCTCCTTTCTCTCTACGATTTATCCTAATTATTTTTCAATTGGGTGTTTCAATAGGGTGTCGCAGGATGCACCGTTCTAAAAACTTAACTCATTGTAGACTTCATTAGTTACATTGTCCTTCAAGACTTTTCTGAAAATTTTCTCTTTATTTAAACATCTTCCAACATTTGAAAAGAAAAAAAAAAAGAACAAAAAGATAACAAAACCTAGAAGATACCTTATTACATCCTTTGTCACTGAGTGTAGAGCTACGTTCATCACAAGAACTTCAAAAGTAAGGCAAGCATTTGTATCGGTTGTAAGACCTAGTTTTCATTACCCTTTAGTACTTCTATATTGATGACCAAACCCATTGCCACAGCAACCCTATAGGACAGAGCAGAACTGCCCCATAGGGTTTCAAGGAGGGACTGGTGGATTCCAACTGCTGACCTTTTGGTTAACAGCCAAGCTCTTAACAACTGCTCCATCAGGGCTCTTATATGTTGATGAGGTTTGCCTATTTCTTTCTTTTTTCTCTTTTTTTTCCTGCCTTGAAATGTTCTGTCTTGGAAAACCAAATGCTGTTATGGAAAGAACATTCTTCATGAAGACACATAAACAGCCTGAATCTCAGCTGTATGGTTTTCTAATGTATGAATCCCTTTTGAGTCTCATACCATCTGACTATTCCACTGTCTACTACTCTTTCTAGAAACTACATACGTTTTTTTCAGTGTCTTCATTCTTCGAAGACTTTTGCACATGACATAGTATATCACAGATCGCCTTTGTTCAAAGCCCAGCTCTGCTAATGACTAGCTATGTCATCATGAGCACGTTGCTTAAGTTATTTTTGCTTCAGTTTCCTTATCTGTAGCAAGTGGATATTCATTGTATCTATTTTATAGAATTGCTACAATGATTACCTGGCACATTACTGTTTATGACTATTATTATGACTATGACTTAGAGTCTTACAATTGCATTTATGATATACTCTAATATCCATATGCATTAGAATCGACTCGACAGCACACTACAACAGAGAGTGTGAGAATGAGAATAGTTGGTAAAAGGATGATGAAGGGGGCTGGTTATAGAGTGCCACGTGATTACATGTGGGTGACTGTGTGCTTCTTTATAAGGGCAATGGAGAAATAAAAGATTTTTTCAAGAAGAAAGGTATTTCGTCAAATTTTCTCTCTTGTTTTTTGATGAAAGTACTGCCTGCATATGGAGGAACGAAATGAAAGAGGTCAGGATTAGAAACAGGTAAATCAGATAGGAAGGGACTTGTCTATGTGAGAGACGAAGATGGTTTGGTCTGGAATGGGAAGAAGTGAATAGATTTGAGAAATGTTTAGATATTAGAACCTGGAGACTTGGCAGTTGATTAAAAGGAGGGGAAGTTTTCTATCTTGGCTAACTAACAGGATAGTAGATGGCATTACAAATGACCAGTTTCAGTTTCATATCGACTGATCTTCTATATGTGAATTTACAAATCCATGCAAATGTTGCTTTCGTATACTTTTTTAAAAATAACTTAGAATGCACTACCTGTAATCAAGACACCAGAATAAATAAATAAATACCCCAAAACCAGAAAATAAAAGAATGAAAAATACCAGCTGCAATTTTTCTCATGGTGTAGGGCAAAGTGGTCACTATGTGTTGTAGAATGGGTGCCCAGAATCATATAGTGATCATTTCTGAACCTTAAAGATCAATATCCTATTATTTGCAAGCAATTGGGTTTGCCCTGTGTTATTTTCACTATAGCTGCTTTATAATCTCACTGGGATTTCTCTCCCTTAACTTTTTATCTATTTGCTACTTATTGCTATCAGTTCTTTTCTAGCTGGCCTAACAAGTGGCCCATCACTTCAGACGTTGCTTCAGTCTGTCAGGTGCTGGTGTGACAGTTACTGTCTGCCTCAGAAGACTTTTTTTTACATTTGCTGTTATTAGGGTATCTCACATATTCGTTACCCTAGGTTCTAAGGACACATATCTGGAACTTGCATAATAGGCAGGGTTAAGTCCTTTGGCCATGTAAACAAAGTAAGACTGCCCTCTGCTTATACCCATGTACCAGGCAGGTCCTCAGCTATAGTGGATTAATCAGATGACAGGAAAGAGCAGTTCAACAAACTTGGTGCTATGAAAATCGGGATTCCAGTCTCTAACTTGGCACCTAATAAACAGTTTTATTTTCTAAACTGATATATAAGCCTCTTTTGGTGGCACAGTGCTTAAGAGCTCGGTTGCTAACAAAAAGGTTGGCAGTTTGAAGCCACCAGCCACTCCTTGGAAACCCAGTGGGGCAGCGGTGTCGCTATAAGTCAGAATTGACTTCACAGCAACGGGTTTTCTAAAATAGAGATAATAAATGCCTACTTTGGTTACATCACAGACATCTATAAGAACATACTAGACAGTGAATATAACAGTTTTTAAATAATTTAAAACCTTATAACTATGGTTTCACCAACATTATGTTCTTATCTCAAAATATAGATATTTAGTTTTAATCATACTGTTTTTTGTTTGTTTTTTCACCTCCCTTCATCCTTTCCTTGGATGGATAATTGTTACTTGTCCTTGCCTCTGGCAATTTCTCCAGGCATCCTCTCTGCCTTTCCCGCCTCCATGAGCCTCCCCCAAATCTTCTAATTGCAGTTTTTTTTTTTTTTTAATCTAGATTAAATGATAAATAGATATTAGGCAGGTAAAATCTTTAGAATGATATGACAGGAAAGAGTCAGTAGTGTTTTGTATTAAGTTAAAGGTTAATGTTACCTAACTTTTATCTAGTGTCTTCCACTGAATTAGGCAGTATGCCAGTGCAGGATCTCATTTAATTTGAAATATGGCGTGAAGTATGTATTATTTTATCATTTAAAACAAATTAATAAAAACTTGCTTGAGACGACAAAGCTTAAAAGTGGCAGATACGAAGATAGAAATACAAGCTGTCAAGAACTATGATGGTTCTGAGGTTTTATTCCACTTGGAAGTTAAAAAGTTAGCTGCAAACAGTTTCATGGATTCTAGTACAACACATGATATCCCTGCATCAGAAACAAAGGGCAGTGTATTACTCACAGAAACCACAGTAGCTACAGAGCATCGTTCCCTGAGCCACAGTTCTTACAAGGCCACACGAAGAGGGTCAGATGACTCCTAATCATGCAGTGAGAACCCAAATCATATATAGGTGGCAGTAATATGCCTGTGATTTGTTCCAGAGAGAGACATTATCTCTATCTTCCAAGACTGTTTGGAGTAGAAACATGTTTGAAAAGATAGTCTGCAACAAGGCAGCTAGTGCCTTGCTCACAAGACATGCAGAAATGTGAGAGGCCCATGATGAATGGTCTCCTGATAATAGCTCTATCACATTACACTTTTTGAAACAAAACAACAAGAAAGATAACAACTTCTGTTTAAGTAATTTTTAAATGCAAATCTACCGTCTCACGGAGAAAATTTCCTAAGTAAGTTAAATTTCATTCTTTATTCCAAATTTGTAAGGTTACCAGAAAACTGACTCCCAGGTGTTCCTAGGAGAGACGTGTTGCTCCACAGATGATAATTTTATTTCTAGTCACTGTGAAGTTTAATATAAACTATAGAATACAAAAATCAAAGTGAAAATGTTTGGTTTTATATATGTGTGTGTGTGTGTGTGTGTATAAAAACAAAAAACAAAATAACATTGCCATAAAGTCAATTCTGACTCATAGCAACCCTGTAGGACAGAGTGTAACTGCCCCATGGGGTTTCCAAGGAGAGCCTGGTGGATTCAAACTGCCAACCTTTGGTTAGCAGCCATGGCTCTTAACCACTACACCACCAGAGTTTCCATATATATATACATATGTATATATATATATACATATGTATATATATATACAAATTTTTATGTATATATAGACATATATATACACATTTTTAGCTATGACATAGGCATGGAATTATAGATATGCCATAGAAGCCATCTAGCTCGATTTTCCTCATTCAATATATGGCAAAATTTGGGATTGAAAATTGAATGATTTTTTTCTAGATCATACAGTGAGTTAGGGTTAAAACTAAGCTAGAAGAAAATAGTCTTTCTATCTGCAGTCTACTACAATTTCCCTGCACATTTTGTTGATTTCAGGAATGACATTTATACTGCTTTGTAATATATATACTCAGCAGTGCTTACAACATAGGTAGAAGACAGTGTAATATGGAGGTCCAGTATTGTATACATGGTTTACATTTATGGACAAAATTAATATTTACGTTTATTTAGATACCTACTACAGAGGATAGAGTTACTTCACAACTGGGCAAGTCCTTTGGATTTTCTCAAATATCCAAGCTTTATTCAAGAAAAATATAAAAATAAGCACTAAACACAAATAGGATAATAGGATCTGTGCTAGTTTACATTTTAAAAAATTGGAGTGAGATAAAATAAGAGCTTCCATGTTCTTGACATGTTTAGGATTTTTAAAATTGATTATTTTATCATCAGCTAATCATGTTATATAACAAGATCTATACATTCTCTCCCATCATGTTTAATGAGCTCTGAGCTTTTAAACGGAGAATCCCTCTTGATTCTATTGAGGAAAAGACAAGAGTCAACATTTTGAAATTCTTCTTAAGTACTCATATACATGATGTGGTCATAACTCAGGGCAGTAAAACAATAATTGTAAATAAATGTATTTAGTATTAAGTAAATAAGTTTTAAATTAACCAAAACTTCTAAAATTGTCAGCACTCCATTTATTTGGTGCAATGAATATTCTGTTACAAAGTAAGAACTGAAAATATTTTAAATGTAGTGTGCAAGCGCCATGACACTCCAATAGAAGTTTCCATAGCTGGAATATCCATTACTCTGGGGGTTATACCACCATTCCCTTTAATTTCATCGGTTTAATTAAATGAAACAGTGTTATAATCCTCAAGAGGGAAACTGCTCTACTTATGATAACTCCTTTAGAAATATTTGAAATATGACCATTTTTATAGCGAACGTTAAGAGCCTGGTTAAAAATACAGTGCAATAAAGAAGTGAACACCAGCGGATCGAGAGAAATGCCATATTTTATGCTTATGTTAACCAAGAAAGTGACAGGAAGGTAAGACACATAAATAGCGATAAGAAAAGGTCATAAAAGTTACATTTGAGAGCCGCATAAAGTGCTGTAGAGCCGTCTTTTATAGATCAAAATCTAAATGGGTCTATATGGAATATATTTGCTATTGAATGGTATTAAATGGTTTCAAACACACTGGCATCCCTATTATTTAGGATCATACCACTTCAATTTCCATTTAATGCTTACCATTTAACCCTTCATTCATTTCGTGAGCATGTACTGAACACCTGCTATCTGCCCATCACTGTGGAAACACATACCTTTTCTTACCTGGCATCGTTGTTTATTTTACCATGTCCTATGTACTCAATCTTCTCAGGGAGACTACTGCCTTAATTTAGTGGGAATCTCTGTGAAAGCAACTTGAGGTGAAGACTGTGTTGAGTGTTAAGGAATTGATGCAACTTGTGCTCCAAGAATAATTTAAGAGACTGGCATGTTTCGTCAGTCACAGGCTAATACTATGGACTGCTATTTGTTTTAGTTAGAATGGCACGTGGCACAATGGTTAAGTGCCAGACTACTAACCAAAAAGTTGGTGGCTCAAACCCACCCAGAGTCACCTTGGAAGATTGGTGTGAAAGACAAATGTGGTGATCTACTTCCAAAAGTTCACAGCCTTGAAAACCCTATGGAGTTCTTAATGCTATAAAGCTTTCTCTAAATACTGCTTTTGATAGTATGTTTCAACATATATTTAATTCAAAATATAATTTTTTGACTTAAATTTAAACTAAATTTGAGACTGCCTTGATCTTTGGGCTATTTAGAAGAAAGTTTAATTTCCAAGTATTTGGGTTTTTTCCAGCAATCTCTTTATTATTGACTTCTAGTTTAAGTCCATTATGGTGTAAAAATGTACTTTGTAAGAAACTATTCTTTTAAAGGTACTGTGGTGTGTTTTGGAGCCCTGGTGATGCAGTGGTTAAGAGCTACTGTGAGCTACGGCTACTAACCAAAAGGTTGATAGTTCGAATCCACCAGCTGCTCCTTGGAGACCCTATGGGGCAGTTCTACTCAGTCCTATAGGGTATCCGTGAGTCAGAATCAATGGCAACAGGTTTGGGGTTTACAGTGTGTTTTATGGCCCAGCATGTACTCTATCTTGGTGATTTTCCACGTGAGCATGAGAAGAATGTGCATTCTGAAATTGTTAGATGGAGTATTTAACAAATGTCATTTAGATCAAGTGGACTGATAATGCTCTTCAAGTCATTACATCCTTACTGATTTTCTTTCTGCCTGCTTGATCTGTCAATTATCGATAGAGAGATGTTGAAGTCTCCAATTATAACAGTGAATTTGTTGATTTCTCCTTGCAGTTCTGTAAGTTTTCACCTCACCTACTCTGATGATGAAGCTCTGGTGGTGCAGTGGGTAAGAACTCAGGTGTTAACCAAGAAGACCGACAGTTTGAATCTGCCAGTTACTCCTTGGAAACCCTATGGGGCAGTTCTACTCTGTCCTATAGGGTTGCTATGAGTCAGAATTGAGTCAATGGCAACAACTTTATTCTAATGCTGGTTTGTTAGGAGCATATATGTTTTAGATTGTTATGAGGTTTTGGAGAATTTACTCCTTTGTCATTATGTAAAGCCTCTCTTTTTCCATGATCATCTTCCTTATTCTGAAATCTTTTTCTCCTAACTTAATATAGCTACTCTAGCCTTATTTTAGCTTATACATCTTTTTTTAAACATTTTTAGCATATATATTTTTCCACACCTTAATTTTTAACCGATATGAATCTTTGTGATTAAAATGGAATTCTTGCAGACAATAGTATTTGGATCTGTTCTATTTTTGTTTGCTTATTCACTCTGTTAGTCTCTGTCTCTTAATGCACATGTTTAGGCCATTCACATGTATGTAATAATTGATATAGTTGAGTTAATGTCTACTATGTTTATAGATTTTTCTTATTCATTGAACCTGTTCTTTTCTTTTTACCTTGTTTTCTGCCTATGACTTTAATGGAGTACTTAATATTATTCCATATTATCACCTCTCAGCATATTAATTATATTTCTTAAAAAATAGTGGCTGGCCTATGTTTTACAGTATGTTTCAAAATAATCTATGCCTCCCTTCAAATAACACTATACTACTTCACTTGTAGTCCAAGTACCTTGCAATAGAATATTCCCAACCCTACTGACCCTCAGATTGGTGGTCTGGTGGCTTCCTCCCTCTCTGCATGCTGCTGGCACAACATAGACTGTGGAATCATGGCTGATACATCAAGTACTTGGTAGAAGTAGTGGCACTGTATTTTTTCTACAGCCATCTAAGACAGTAAGGGGTCTGCAGTCCCTGGCAATTCATGTCTAAATGCAATTCTTTTTATCAGTAGGAACCTGAAACCTGTCCTTCAAGGGAAGTGCAGTTTCAAAGTGTATGGAAAGAATTGCTAAAAAATCAGTTGTCTTTCAGATTTAACCAAGAGCTAAAGTGAGAACTCCAATCACTACACATGTGTCTCAATCAAGATTAGAAGATAAAGTGACAGATGTTGGAAGTACTAAGAAAAGAGTCACCAAACACAGACTTTTTTAAATGTAATTATTAATAATATTTTATTAGGAAGACAATCCTGAAGAAATTCTAACTGGACAGAGTGTCAGAACAACAAGTGTACACTGGGACTATCTCATAAAAAGCTGGACATATGGACACCTGATATAAATATAATGGCTTTTTAAGGAGAATGGTTCATGTCAAAGTGAAGCCACTGCTTGGTGGGTTTGATTACTCACTTTTACATATGTTTGAGTCCATTGTTGCAGCCACTGTGTCAATCTATCTTGTTGACTGTCTTCCTCTTTTTCGCTGACCCTCTACTTTACCAAACCTGATGGACTTCTCCAGGGATTGGTCCCTACTGATAACATGTCCGGAGTAATTGAGAGAAGTCTTGACATCCTGGCTTCTTAGGAGCATTCTGGCTATACTTCTTCCAAGATGCTAATGTTCTATTTTTAATAGTGACATTGAGATAACTAAAATAATCTCACTAAAATTAATGGTGAAAAGAGTTTTCCAAAGGATTCCTGTTATGTTTAGATGACTGCATCTTATTATACTATGGAACAGCAGTGCCCACATTATGTTACTATTAGTTTTCCATAAAGGAAATGATTTTGCGTTTGTGGAAGTTTGTTGCTGTGGTTGTTGTTAGGTGTCGTTGAGTAGGTTCTGACTCACAGTGACAGTATGTACAACATAATGAAACACTTCTCGGTCCTGTCCCATCTTCAAAATCGTTGTTATGCTTGAGCCCATTGTTGCAGCCACTGAGTCAGTCCATCTCATTGAGGGTCTTCCTCTTTTTCGCTGATCCTCAATTTACCAAGCATAATGTCCTTCTCCAGGGACTGATCCCTCCTGATAACATGTCCAAAGTATGTGAGACATAGTCTTGACATCTTTGTTTCTAAGGCACATTCTGGCTGTACTTCTTCCAAGACAGATTTGTTTGTTCTTTTGGCAGTCCATGGCATAGTCAACATTTTTCGCTAACACAATAACTCAGAGGCATCCATTCATTAATTCTTCTGAGAGTTTAGAAACAATAAAGTCAAATTAGATTATTTATTGTTGTATTTCTCAGAACTTTTAATATGCGTTGTGAAGGTCTTATAAAAATATATTATGGAGCATTTATAAAACTTGTCTGGTCAAGGAATGCTTTGATGAAATCCCTATTAATACTGCACCAGACTCTAAAGTCCATGGGCCTAAGTAGAGACTCATTGCTATACAATTTCACTTCCTCTCAATCATCACACAGTTTGAATCGAGTAGAGCAGGTTTTTGCAACTCTCACTATGCATAAAGGTGTATTTGTGTCTTCTTTTGTCCTCAGTTAAAAATGATTAGTTTTGATTTTTTATATAGAGTTGAGGAAGTGATAAAAATAATATAACTTTAAAAGGGAAATATCCCTTGCTACCTTATGCACTAGGCCTTTGTCTTTGTCTTTATCTTTGCATTCCCAGTATTTATTACAGTACATAAAATAGTCAAAATAACAGTGCTTTGAGGAGACAAAGAGATAATCAATGGATAGTAGCTTATAATCTCCAGATGTCTAAAATGCTGGTTGTTATTGGTGTCAAGATTATTCTAATGATGTGAATGATACCACCAATAAGACAAGAGCAGTAAAAAGAAGAGATAGAATTAACCCATGGATAAAGACTTACACCACTAGAGCTATGGACTTCAACCAAACAAAGTTCAATCAATTGACATTTAAAAGAGTAACTAATAGTGTCAAACTATTTCCATTATTCAAACAACCTTCTGTTAACACACTGAAGAAAAAAAAACAAACAAATACAATAGAATCGAGATTGTATAATCTTTATCTGCTTAGCCAGTTGTTCAGAAATAATATGAGATAGGAAATGAGAAGTAACAATAAGAATTCATGAAGTTCTATAAAATCATAAGTAGTATTATGAAACTCAGTGTAGAAAAATACTGTATTTTATATTTTTCTCTGGTGAATGAGTTATAATGTATCATACTGAGCATAGAGCAGGGAATTTTTGGTGTAACATATTATATATTCATGTCTTTGCTAATAAAACTCAACTGTCCTTTTACTTACAATTTGCATTAACAGTTCATCAATGTAAACGAAAATGATTTATTAAAATATTACTGAGTACAGACTGAATGACTCAAGGGATTGATTGGTAATGGGATATGTAGTCTTTTATTTCTAGGTCACTGATTTGAATTACATCTTGGCAGAGAGTGGAGGCTATTTGGTGACATATGGTGTGTGGAATGGGATGGTGATGTCAGTCATTTTCAGTAAGTGTTGTCCACTTAGGTTTCAATATTTCAAGGAAACTGTACTTGACTTTAAAGTTTGTCTCCATGGATTCAAAACATCATTTTGTATGTACATGTGTAAAAAATTTCCATGGGAGAGATTACTGTTACCAAGAATAGAGAAAATAACATCCATTGAAACATTTTAAATTTGAGAATAGTTTGGATGCTCTATGTAGATAGAAAAATGAATCTTTCATAATGATTTAAGTTAGGATGCTCTTTTTAGGTTCTTTTATTTCTAATGTCTTCAGAAAATACACAGCTTTTTTGAAGTTAAATTTTAAATTTATTTTACTATTAAAGTAGCATTAAGATATTTTATAGAAATAAAATTTTAAATCCCATGAAGAAAAAATTATAGATTAAAGAAATAGAATGTTATATTTGAAACGGAAGTGAGAAATCTTGTACCTACCACTCTGCAGATGAAGAAAGCAAGAAGCATAAAGCTAAAACAACTTTCTGAATATTGTCCAGCTGCCCTGAGCAATAACTGAGACAAAAATTACAGACTAAATTTCTCTCTGTTTGTGCTTTATCTTGTTTAAGATGAAATCCTAACTCGTAAGGGAAGTATCATTTCCCATATCTTCTTGGTCTATGAAAAAACAAGGAAAAAGATGTTATAAAGATCAGAAGAGAATATTTGAAGATCTCATGATTATACATGGAGCAAATCTAAAAAATCTGCAGTCATACTGTTAGAATTAATAAGTGAGTTTAGCAAGGGTGCTGAATACAAGCTCAGTGAACAAAAATAAATGTTATTTCTCTATATTAGGAATGGATACCTAGAATACAATACTAAAAAAAATTCAACAGTAACAAAATTAAAATACTTAGTAAAAAATCCACCGAAGGATGTATGTCTTAGTCATCTAGTGCTGCTACAACAGAAATACCACAAGTGGATGGTTTTAACGAAGAGAAGTTTATTTCCTTAAGTAAAGTAGGCTAAAAGTCCAAATTCAAGGTGTCAGCTCCAGGGGAAGGATTTCTCTCTCTTGGCCTTCTTATCAGTGTTCCCCCAGAATAGGAGCTTCTGGGCGCACGGACCCCGGTCCAAAGGACGCGCTCTGCTCCTGGCGCTGCTTTCTTGATGGTATGAGGTCCCCCTGTCTCACTGCTTACTTCTGTCTTTTATATCTCAGGAGATTGCCTCAGGACACAATCTAGTCTTGTAGATCAGGCCCTGCCTTACTAACACAACTGCCACCCATCCTCCCGCATTAACATCATAGAGGCAGGTTTACAACATACAGGAAAATCACACAGTACCAGGAATCATGGCCTAGCCAAATTGATAGACACATTTTGGGGGGACATAATTCAAACCATGACAATGTACAAGATATCTACACAGAAATGTGCGAATTATCGAGATACACTGTAAAAGACCTAGAGAAGTGGAAAAATATGCCATGTATATGGATCAGAAGTCTCAGTTTTATTCAATTGTCACTTCTCCCCAAATGTATCTTTCAATTCAGTGCAATGTTGTTCAAAACTTGGTGTATTCTTTGGGGAAAATTAATAAGTTTCTTTTAAAATTTTATGGAAATGCAATGAGCCAAGAATAGGAGACTGGGAAAATCAAACTCTGTCTCTTTAAGGCATGGAATGGCAGTGGCAAACCACATGTATATAAAATGAGGCCTGGGAGGTAGTTTTCTCTGACCAATGAAATGTGAAAAGAAATGTATCCTTCTGTTTGCCTAGAAGTAGAGATAAATGGTAGTAACGTCTGCCTGGGACAGGGGTGAAAATGTATTCATAACATGACCATCCACAGCTAGGGAGACACAGCAATATGTGATTTTTCTATTCTCTTATCACAAGCAAACATACTGAGACTCACTGAGGCTCACCAGGTTGACAGCTAAATAAGGACAGAGTGTCTTTGCCAAGTTAACGTTAACACAAAGTAATCTCTAGGAATAAAACCAATATGTATAAAGACAGATGAATCATATTCATGAAGAAGACTTTATATTATTACTGTGCTGCCCTGAAGAGTTTGTTAGTAATTTGATAAAGAAATCCTTTAAAATTCAGTTGCTATATATTTTTAATGTAATAACTTCAAAACTGTGTATTTTTATTAATTCTAAATGCTAGTGTTTCATTTCTATTCAAAAAGTTATGTTAAACTTAGTTTTCCATTAATATCTCTATAAACAAAAACAACCCTTACTATAGTACAAAAATGCCTAATGAATACACTCTTCCATCTTGGTATTAATTACACGCTGTCTGTGTGCTTATGGTGTCCAATTTACAGAAAGCAATTTTCTCCATTATTTAGGGTTTCTGAATGGTGTACATATTAGTATAATGGGCAACATACTGAGATGCTAATAGACTGCTAGGAGGTTATTTTATTTTTTTCCCCTTTCATTGCTGAACTATTTTTTAGGCATAATTTAAATAATTTCAACTCTGTTAAAACCATTTTTGTCTTTGAAGACAATATCCATTTTGGGAAAAAAACAATTTAAAATATGTCTTAATTAAAAATATATTTGAATATATTTCATACACTCAGGTATGTATCTTTTCCTAGAATTTTCAATAGTTACTAATAGCAAAAGAGTCCCTGGATGATGCAAACAGTTATCCTGCTCTGCTACTAACCAAAGGGTTAGAGATTTGAGTACACCGAAAGGTGCCTCATAAGAAAGACCCGGCAACCTACTTCCAAAAGATCAGCCACTTAAAACCCTATGGAACACAATTCTGCTTTGATAGGCATAGGTTCACTGTGAGTCAGAATTGACTTGTCTGCAACTGGTTACTAGTTCCTACTTTACCAGTTGTAATGATTCAGATAATATATCATTTTCCAAAACCATACATAATCACTGATAGTATATTTAAGCCATTTTATTAAAATTATATAGATTTATTTTTGTCTATTCATTCGTCCATAAACTATAAGATGACGACTTGGAAATAATATTTTGTATGAGACAATACAAATTCATATTTATATTTTAAATTTTTGGTAAACAAAATAAATATTAGTGTATCAGTTCATAAATTAAAAAATAATTTATTTCATCAATTATTTTTGTTATCAATCTCTTTGATATTTTTACAATTATATTCAGTTCATCCATTACGTACTAAAATTTTATCTTTAGGAAACATAAGATATTTTCAATGAAGTCTTTTTTTTTTAATTCAATTTCCTTCAAAATGTAATTTTATCTTCAGATCAAATGCAGCAGTACAACACGTACCTGGCGATATTATAAATGACTCGTAGATTTACCTTTCTTTTCATTTTGGACAAAAGTAGGTTATATGTAACCAAGGAAAATAAAGTGTTGTAGAGTTAATTCACGGAAAACAACAACAAATTCCCAAACTGAACCTCTTTTGTGTAAACATGCATATTATAAATATGTTGAAAGCAGGAATTTATTAAGAAAGCTTCTGGAAACTTCTTCCTTTGGATTGTAGAAGAAACTCTTTTGATTCCTGTAGGATTCTGAATAATAATTTTCAAAAACCCGTAATTTTATTCACACATCAATAATAAATTTTTGTTAGAAATTGTTATTGTTTAGTTGCTATATGTTAGGAACATTTTAGGAACAAGATGAAGTTCTAAACACACACACACATATCTGTGTCTTTAAAACTTCAGAGCAACTGATTGGCTTTTTGGCATGAGAAAAATAATTAGAAGTGTGAAGAGTAAGAGTAGTGTGCTAACATGCCTTTGTTAGAAAAAACATTTTAACTAAACACATTTCCTGGACTCTCTCTTGGCTCCTCAGTTGGGCAATAGAGAAGCTCAGGAGGGGAATCTGATGTTTTTGCCACGGTACGTTAGCAAATGAGAATGTACATAGAACTAAAAATTGTTTTATGTTTACTGAGTGAAACAGAGGAACAATTAAAACTACCCAAGACTTCTATCTTCACAAGTCTATTCAAAATAGCACTGGAAGCTAAGTATGTTGAATTGAGGACCTCACAGAATTTGGAATACTTTGTAAAAATCAGAATGCCATTAAGTCTGACAAACGAAAAAAACACATCACTGGTTAATGGAAGCTGCGCCACCTACTGCAGTGTGCTGATGTATGCACAAGTTTTCAGTGAAGATTGTTTGGAGCAGAGCACAGACCACACAGTGTTCTAATGAAGTGGTCAACAGACATTTGTTTCTCGCAGAATAAACAGGACAGGGATGAGTAGAACAGCATACATCATCATCAACCTAGGTTCCCCAAAGTTAGGCTCCTGACCCAGGGTGTGACATTATGATCGCATCCAAGCATGCTCCACTTTGTACCATGAAAGAGGAATACTGGAGTATTCCCAGGATTAATATACTACAGGACAGACATATGTAAGTACATGTTTAGGGATCAAGTATGGAAAAAGGGTAATAAAAGGGGTTATATATGGTAAACCCATTGCTGTTGAATTGATTCCGTCTCATAGCAACCCTACAGGACAGAGTAGAACTGCCCCATAGGATTTCCAAGGAGCCGCTGGTGGATTCGAACTACGGACCTTTTGGTTAACAGCCTAACTCTTAATCACTATATCACCAGGGCTCCAATGGAAGGTAAAAGGGGGTAATAAAAGTGGAAGGCCCCCTGTCGTAATGGGCATTATTCATTGCCCCTGTTTAGGGTGGGCGGCTATTCTAGATTTACTGGTGTCAGGAGCATTTCTTCCTTCTTTACCCCACTAAGATAGCTTAACAGAGTTCCGGGTTTCTTCAGAGGGCAATCATCTCCCCCTAGGGCACATACCTTACTTTGTATCTGTTAGTAGCTGTTATGCCCATTAATAGCTAGGGAGACGAGGAGAGAGATTATAGCACACCTATGTACCCAGCATCTAAAATGCCGTATTTCCTTAGGTCTAGGAGACCATCAACTGTAAAATGCGACACTGAATTATAACCCTCAAGAAAGAAAAATAAGAACATTTACTATTTAAATCAAAACAATCAATGCTTTTGATTGTAAGACCCAACCCAATTCCAAACATGGTAATACGTGAAAAAACATGAGACTTAAAGTTGATGAAATCTGGTTAAAAATCAAAATATGAAGAACACAAAATGAATACGAATTTAGTCTTATCTGACAACTAGAAGATAGGGAAGTGGCACTAGTATGGAAAAGTCAACCACAAGGAAACTCAAGTGCAAATGCTCCCCGAAATTTATAATACCTACAATGATTGCCTAGCTATAGATCCCAGTTGATGGTTACAAAACTCTCTGATCTCAGCTTTAATATAGTAGTCAGTGAGCCAGGCACAGGAAATATAAAATAAAACCATTTGTCTACAGACAGATCCCGTCATCATGGTCCATTATAGGAATAGATCAAGGAACTGGGCAAGAAGTCCTTGTCTCAAACTATTGCAGTACCTTGAAGTTACATTTGCCTCTGTGCACCAGTGTAATTAGGATTTCTCCAGCTGCTTAAACACATTACAGGAAGGTCTTGCCATCTTCTTTGTAACTATACTTCAACAGATGTTTCCTGAGGCCATTTGTCTAGGTACGTGGTAGCATAATATTTGGAAGACTGGAATGAGCTTCACACCTTGCAAAGAAATAATATTTTTTGGATTCCTAAAAGACAAACTGTCAAACATACAATCATTCTACGTTCAATCTAGCCTTTTGTAATTCATGTGAAAGGAAATTCTACCAGCACTCTCACCCTTGCAGGGAATTTCAAAAGCTGCAAATCTTTATTTTTTTTATTTTGGTTTTTTTCTTTTTCTTTTTTTTTTTATTGTACTTTAGATGAAGGTTTACAGAACAAATAATTTCTCATTAAACAGTCAGTACACATATTGTTTTACAACATTGGTTAACAATCCCACAATATGTCAACACTCTCCCTTCTTGACCTTGGAGGGCCTTTTTTTTTTTTTTTTTGGTGAAAATATACATACCCAAAGATACACCATTTCAAAATTTCTACATGTACAATTCAGTGACATCAATTACATTCTTCCAGTTGTGCTGCTATTCTCACTATCCTTTTCCAAATTATTTCTTCACCAGTATCTTCAATTCACTGGCCCCCAGGCTTTCCATCAAACCTTTTGAGTTGCTGTTGTCAATCTGATCTCACATAGATAATTTTTTTTTTTTTGCACTTTAGATGAAAGTTTACAGAACAAACAGGTTCTCATTAAACAGTTAGTACACATATTGCCCTATGACAACGGTTAACAACTCCACGACATGTCAATACTGTTCCTTCTCAACCTTGGGTTCCCTATCACCAGCTTTCCTGTCCCCTCCTGCCTTCTAGTCCTTATCCCTGTACTGCTGTGCCTCATTAGTCCAGCAAAAGCTGCAAATCTTTGTATAGTTATCCACACCTGAGGTTTGAGAAGCCCACATGGAGACCATCTTCTCAGAGTCTTGTCAGGTGCTAAGTTAGCTGTGTAGGTGAGCTGTCTTTGATTCAACAGAGAAGAAAACGAAAACCTCATTTGACCTTTGGCCTATGCAGCATCTGCTCATTCACTTTAGCATAAACACTTAATTGAGAATAAATACACACGCATAATTTATAAACTCACTACTTGTATCCCTAGTTGAGCCATCCTCAACTGATTAGAATACTAAGAAGTGGTGAGTTACTAGTACCACTGTAATGTGTATGGAAACCAACCAGCACTTAATTGAAATAAACTTAAGATAAGTTTATAATCCTTGTTCTCAATTTAAATAGAGTCAATAAATTAAGCAATTTCATACTTGCTAGTGAATAAATACACACTTTTGTGAACAATTTTACCGGCACAAGATTAATTAGAGTTTTTCACTATAGACTTAAAAGATGAAATCAATTTTAAAAATTAAATAAAATTAAAATTAGTCTTCTTTGATCAGACATGCTGTTTTAAATTAAATGCTAAAGAAGTGTTTTAATCATTCTTTTGCATTTAGCATTCATTTCCTCTAAAAAAATAAAATAACACTACTATACAGCAATGTTGCTGTTGTTAGGTTCTGTCGAGTCGATTCCAACTCATAGTTACCCTATTTACAACAGAATAAAACACTGCCCAGACCTGCACCGTGCTCACAATTGTTGCTATGTTTGACTCCATTGTTGCAGTCACTATGTCAATCCATCTCATTGACTGTCTTCCTCCTTTTCACTGACCCTCTAATTTACTAAGCATAATGTCCTTTTCCAGGGACTGGTCCCTCCTGATAACATGTCCAAAGTACCTGAGACGAAGCCTCGCCATCCTTGCTTCTAAGGAGCTTTCTGGATGTACTTCTTCCAAGACTGATTTGTTTTTTCTTCTGGCAGTCCATGGTATATTCAGTATTCTTCATCAACACCATAATTCAAATCACCAATTCTTTATCAGTTATCCTTACTCATAGTCCAGCTGTCACATGCATATGAAGCAATTGAAAATACCATGGCTTGGGTCAGGTGCACCGTAGTCCTCAAAGTGACATCTTTACTTTTCAGCACTTTAAAGAGGTCTTTTGGGCAGACTTCCCAATGCAATTTGTCACTTGATTTCTTGACTGCTGCTTCCATGGGCATTGATTGTGGATCCAAAACCAAAAAACCAAACCAAACCCACTGCCGTCAAGTCGATTCTAACTCATGTGGATCCAAGTAAAATGAAATCCTTGACGGCTACAATATTTTCTCCATTCATCATAATATTGTATATTGATTAAGTTGTGAGGATTTTTCTTTATGTTGAGGTGTAATCCATACTGAAGTCTGTGGTCTTTGATCTTCATCAGAAAGTGCTTCAAGCCCTCTTCACTGTCAGCAAGCAAGATTGTGTCATCTGCATAACGCAGGTTGTTAATGAGCTTCCCTCTAACCCTGACACCGAGTTCTTCATATAATCCAACTTCTCAAATTATTTGCTCAGCATACATATTGAATGATATACAGATTGAATGAGTATGGTGAAAAGGTACAACACTGATGTATACTTTTCCTGATTTTAGACCACATAGTATCCCCTTGTTCTGTTCCAATGACTATGCACATGTTCCACATGAGCACAATTAAATGTTCTGGAATCCCCATTCTTTGTAATGTTATCCATAATTTGTTATGATCCACACAGTCTAATACTTTTGCATAGTCAATAAAACACAGGTAAACATCTTTCTGTTATTCTCTGCTTTTAGCCGAGAACCATCAGACATCAGCAAGGATATTCCTCATTCCACATCCTCTTCTTAATCCAGCTTGAATTTCTGGCAGTTCCCTGTCGATGTACTGCTGCAACTGTTTTTGAAACATCTTCAGCAAAATTTTACTTGAATATGATATTAATGATATTGCTCAATAATTTCTAAAGGTCTACTCTACTCTAAATTCTGTAAGTTTTTTCAACAATGCAAATGGAGACTATATACGTGGACCTCACCAGATGGAATACACAGAAAGCAAATCAACTACATCTGTGGAAAGCACATCGACTGTGTTTGTAGAGAGAGACAACGGAAAAGCTCAGTATCATCAGTCAGAATTAAGCCAGGGACTGACTGTGGAACAGACCATCAATTGCTCATATGAAAATTCAAGTTGAAGCTGAAGAAAATTAAAACAAGTCCATGAGAGCCAGAGTATGGCCTTGAGTGTATCCCACCTGAATTTAGAGACCATCACAAGAATAGATTTGACTCAGTGAACACTAATGACAAAAGACCAGAAGATTTGTGGGATGACATCAGGGACTTCATACATAAAGAAAGTAAAAGCTCATTAAAAAGACAGGAAAGAAGGAAAAGACCAAAATGGATGTCAGAAGAGACTCTGAAACTTGTTCTTAAACACAGAGTAGCTAAAGCAAATGGAAGAAATCATCAAGTAAAAGAACAGAACAGAAGATTTCAAAGAGCAGCTCAAGAAGACAAAGTGAAGTATTATAACGAAATATGCAAACACCTGGAGTTAGAAAGCCAAAAGGGAAGAACGCGCTCGAAATTTCTCAAGATGAAAGAACTGAAGGAAAAATTCAAGCCTTGAGTTGTAATATTGAAGGATTCTATAGGTAAAATGGAGCCCTGATGGTGCAGTGGTTAAGAGCTGGGCTGCAAATCAAAAGGTTGGTAATTTGAACCCACCAGCCGCTCCTTGAAAACTCTTTGGGATAGTACTACTCTGTCCTATAGGGTCGCTAAGAGTCAGAATCAACTCAAAGGAAACGGATTTGGTTCATTTCTCTGGGCAAAATATTGAACTATGCAGGAAGCATTAAAAGAAAATGGAAGGAATACACAGTGTCACTATACCAAAAAGGACTGGTTGATGTTCAACCATTTCAGAATGAAGCATATGATCAAGTGATCAAGAACCAATGGTACAAAAGAAAAAAGTCCAAGTTGCACTGAAGGCATTAGCGAAAAACAAGGCCTCAGGTATACAAATTGAGATGATATGACCAGCGGATACAACAGTGGAATACCAACTGAGATGATTCAACCTACAGACGCAACAATGGAGGTGCTCACTAGTTTATGCCAAGAAATTTGGAAGACAGCCACCTGGCCAATCAGCTGGAAGAGATCCGTATTTGTGCCCATTCCAAAGAAAGATGATCCTACAAAATGCAAAAATTATTGAACAATATCATTATTGCATGCAAGTAAAATTTTGCTGAAAATAATTGAAAAGCTGTTACAGCAGTATATCAACAGGGAACAACCAGAAATTCAATCTGGGTTTAGAAGAAGACATGGAATAGGGATATTATTGCCAATGTCAAATGGATCTTGGCTGAAAGCAGAGAATACCAGAAAGATGTTTATCTGTGTTTTATTGAGTATGCAAAGGCGTTTGACTGTATGGTTCACATCAAATTATGGATTTAAGATTGCAAAGAATGGGAATTCCAGAACACTTAATTATGCTCTTGAGGAACCTGTACATAGACCGAGAGGCAGTCATTCAAACAGAACAGGGGTACTGTGTGGTTTAAAATGAGGAAATATGAGCATCAGGATGGTATAATTTCACTATACTTAGTCAATCTGTATGCTGAGCAAACAATCCAAGAAGATAAACTATATGAGGAAGAACATGGCATCAGGATTGGAGGAAGACTCATTAACAACCTGTACCATGCAGATGACTCAACCTTGATTACTGAAAGCCAAGAAAACTTGACACACTTACTGACGAAGATGAAAGACTACAGCCTGCAGTATGGATTACACTTTAATATAAAGATAACAAAAATCCTCAAAACTGGACCAATAACCAACATCTGGATAAACAGAGAAAATATTGAAGTTGTCAAGGATCTCAATTTACTTGGATCCACAATCAATGCCCAGGGAAGCAGTAGTCAAGAAATCAAACAACTCACTGTATTGGGCAAATCAGCTGCAAAAGACCTCTTTAAAGTGTTGAAAAGCAAAGATGTCACTTTGAGGACTAAGGTGCATCTGACCAAAGCCATAGTATTTTCAATGGCCTCATATGCATGCAAAAGCTGGACAATGAATAAGAAAGACTGAAGGAGAATTGATGCATTTGAATCATAGTGTTGGTGAAGAATATTGACTATACCACGGACTGCCAGAAGAATGGACAAATTAGTCTTGGAAGAAGTACATCCAGAAAGTTCCTTAGAAGCAAGGATGGTGAGACTTAGTCTCAAGTGCTTTGGACATGTTATCAGGAGAAACCAGTCCCTGGAGAAGGGCATTATGCTTGGTAAATTAGAGGGTCAGCAAAAAAGAGAAAGACCCTCAATGAGATGGATTGACACAGTGGCTGCAACAACGGGCTCAAACATAGCAATGGTTGTGGGGATGGTTCAGGTCCAGGCAGTATTTGGTTCTGTTTTACATATGGTCACTATGAGTTGGAACTGACTCAAAATCACTGTCTTCTGCTGGGTTCTCTAGAGGAGCAAAAGCAGTAAAGCGAGTAAATACATACAGAGAGAGGTATTTATATCAAGGTAATGGCTCACGCGATTGTAGAGGTTGGAATGTCCCAAGACCACAAGTCAGGATAAAGGCCTCTCCTGATTCAAGCAGCTGCAGGTGCTGGTGAACCCAAGATCTCCAGTTTAGACAGCAGGCTCTTGCTCACAGGCTGCAAAGATCGGCAAATCCCAAGATAGGCAGGCAAGACAGCAGATAAGCTGCTAGCTCAAGTCCCAAGAACCAGAGGTCAGAGGAACAGGAGCCAGCTGCAGGATCCAGAGTGAGCAAAAGCCCACGAGCCTCTCTTGCCAGAAAGTTCACTTATATTCAATCCAGGCCACACCCCTAATGAAAATGAAACCAGGTAAGATATTAATTTTATATTTTAATGGTTATATTTATATAACCCCTGGGTGTTGAAGTCTTCCTGTCTGTAAACTAATAAAGCATCTCAGTTCTGTGGCCTGGGAGAATAAGACTCTCCCAACATTCTCTGTAAATTGCCAAACCTTCTTGCATGAGCTTTGGTTCTCAAAAAAGTATCCCTTTTGGGGGACTCTATTTCACACTGAGGATCCCTGGTGGTGCAGAGGTTAACTGCTTGCTCAGATGCTAACCAAAAGGTCAGTTGTTCAAACCCACCAGCTACTCTACAGGATAAATATGTGACAGTGTGCTTCCTTAAAGATTTACAGCCTTGGAAACACTATGGGGCAATTCTACTGTGTCCTACATGGTCGCTATGAGTTGGAATTGACTCAACACAATGGGTTACCGTGCACTTTTTTCTTTTTTTTTTTACAAGGGAATCCATTTGAGGAACCAAAATGCTGCACAATGCACCATACCCAATGTTTGGCTCACATTCAGCCAGCACTCTCATGCTCTCTGAGTTGCCTTCTAGTCAGATGCTGGCTGGCAAATACAATCCAGTTATTTTTATGGTAGTTTCTTGAACTGAATTGGCCCTTTGCTCTTCCATATATTTCACTCGGTAATTCTTTCCTCAAGTGCTATGTGATAATACAAAATACAGCATTTATTTGTGACAGTTGGGCATCCCCTCACTCATGGCCTGCATATGGTTTCTAGTGTTCATCTGCTGGGGAATTGAGAGGGAGAAAAGGAAAGGAAATTGGAAGATATGCCCTTTAGGGCGTTGTCAAAGATTAGAAGTTTAACATGTAAAACTCAAGAAGAACTTCTCACATGATTGTGTATTCAATTGAATGGTAACAGGAATTCCATGTTGAAGATTAAAGAAGAAAAAACAACTGAAACTATGTATAGTAGATAAAGCCAAGCCCTGTAGACACTTTAATACCCATCTTTCCCCACTTCTGCTATCTCTCTTACAGTACTTTGTGGCAGATATAAACACGACTCCACATCCTCTCTACAATTCCTCACACTGTAGTCCCTGTGGTTATCTCTATCTTGCTGGTTTGTTACTTTAAATGATCAAGTGCTCCAGGGCTAACACATTTAGAAGGACGTTCATGTCCAACAAGAGCAGAGGTACAGAGCTAAATAGGAGTCTGGGCATATTGGACATTATATGATGGCACATGTGGACCTGTGAATCAAACCTCATAAAATTATGAATGTTTTATGTAGACACTAATCATAATGAATTGCATACAATTCATCAGGTAAAATCCATATTTCACAGTGTCTCAGATGACAACATTAACACACACTCTCATGTGTAATATGCAAATTTTTTTAACATGAGTTTACAGATTTCAAAAAGTTGCATACCAATTGTTTGCTCACTTCAAGATATACACTGGTCAAAAGAAGTCCACCCTGCATGTTTCAGGGAAGGGCTTCTTAAACTCAACACTACTAATATTTTGGGCCAAAAAATTCATTGGAGTTGGGGATCCTGTGCATTTTACAATATTTAGCAGTATCCTCGACCTCTACTCACTGGATATCAGTAACAATTCCCTCCCATCAAATGTGACAATAAAAAGTATCTTTAGACATTGCCAAAAGTCCTCTGTGTGGAAAGGTCGAATTACCACAGGTTGAGAACCACTGGTCAAGAGAATGAAAAAAACGGATGTCTTAGAGAAAATGAATGAATGAATGAAAAAAACTGGGTTCTCCAAAGAAGCAAAACCAGTAAAGCATATAAGTATATATAGAGAGAGATTTATATCAAGGAAACAGCTCACAATTGTAGAGGCTAAAACATCCCAAGTCTGTGGATCAGGGTAGAGGCCTCTCCAAGTTCATGCAGCTGCAGAAGCTGGCAAACCCAAGGTTGGCAGGTGGGAGAGCTGGGCTACCGCTCACAGGCTGTGAAGGTCAATGGATTCTAAGATCAGCAGAGAAGACCACAAGGTTTCTCTTGATTCAAGTAGCTGCAGGGGCTGGTGAACCCAAGATCAGCAGGTCGGGGAACAGGACACTTGCTTGCAGGCTGTGAAGATTGATGAATTCCAAGATCAACAGGTAAACTGTTAGCTCAAGTCCCAAGAACCAGAGATGAGACAAGAGGCAGTTGCTGAGCCTGGAACAAGCCAAAAACTTTGGCAAGGCGAGCAGGCAAAAATTAACTGGTGGAAGGCAGAGGGATGAAGCTGAGGGGGCAGTAAGCTGCCACAGGCTCCACCTTCACCAGTACCACTCAGCAGATTCCATCATGGGGGTGATCACATTATCAAATTTCAACAGGGAAGTGATCACAACTTTATACAACTGCTAAAAGACCGAGAATCATGGCCTAGTCAAGTTGACATACAATCTTAACCATTACAGTCCACCCCTTGTCAACTTGGCACCTGTACACATCTCCTGAAACCATACATAATCTCTGAATAAAGATAATTACAAAGTCATACTTGCACCTAACATGATACAACTAACACGCGTACAATCGAAAATATGCTAGCCCCCATTTACATCTTATATTTTATAAGTGAAGGAAGCAAAAATATTAGATATTAGATGTACACATACAAAACAGAAATACTCAGCAATTACAGTCCTCATTTCTGCAACTGGTCACGTGGCTATAACTGGTATTTAGAACTACCTTCTTCCACCACCCATTCCATATTCCCTTTGCCCTCAGCAAGCACCTCAGCTGGTCGTGGTTCTTTGCCTGGTGGGGTGACCCAAACCTTCATTCCTGAAGGATCTGGGCCATTAGTAGTCATGTTGGAATTGGGTTGCTGTAGTTTTCCATTGACTTTAATCACAGGACATGGTAGTACTAAGAGACGCCCTAAAGGATCTCCAGCGTTCCAGACATACTCTTCTTTACCTACATTATGTAATATCAACCTGATTTCCTCTTGGTAAGCAGGATCAATGACACCAGCCAGTATGGTAACTCCCTTCTTTACCTGTTGATCCAGAGGCATAAGGAGCCCAAAGTGGCCAGGTGGCATTCTTAGCTTCCAGTTCAATGGAATCAGTGATGTGTCTCCAGGTGAGAGCATTCCTCCCTTTGGAACTAAGACCTCTAGACCTGCAGAGCATAAGGTTGCAGGGACAGGAAGCAAAAATCTAGTGAGTGGGTCACTAGGAGTAATAGTGAGTGGTGCCACTCCCATTTTCACCCCTTGATTCCTGGACCCATGAATCCTAGCTATGGGAAAAACAGCACCATATATTGGACACTGGTTTAGAGCACATATAGCCTCCTAGAGAACATTACCCCAAACCTGCAAGGCATTGCCACCTAGCTGGTGCCATAATTGTGTCTTTAGAAGGCCATTCCATTGTTCTATCAAGCCAGCTGCATCAGGATGATGAGGAACATGGTAAGACCAGTGAATTACATGAGCATGGGTCCACTGCCACACTTTATTTGCTGTGAAGTGAGTCCTTTGATCCGAGGCAAAAGCTGTGTGGGATACTGTGACGGTGAATAAGGCATTTTGTAAGTCCACTGATGGCAGTTTTGGCAGAAGCATTGCGTGCAGGGAAGGCAAATCCATATCCAGAGTACATGTCTGTTCCAGTAAGGACAAAACGCTGTTCTTTCCATTACAGAAGTGGTCCAATGTAATCAACCTGCGACCAGGATGCTGGCTGGTCACCTCAAGGGATGGTGCCATATTAGGGACTCAGTGTTGGTCTCTGCTTCTGGCAGATTGGGCACTCAGCACTGGCTGTAGCCAAGTCAGCCTTGGTGAGTAGAAGTCCATGTTGCTGGGTCCATGCATAAACTCCATATCTGCTACCATGGCCGCTTTGTTCATGAGCCCATTGAGCAATGATGAGTGTCTGGGGAAAGAGGATGCCTGGTTTCCACAGAATGCATCATCCTATCCACTTGATTGTTAAAATTATCCTCTGCTGAGGTCACGCTTTGGTGAGCATTCACATGAGACACAAATATCTTAACTTCTTTGACCGATTCAGAGAGGTCACATACTTCTTCCCCATAAATCCTTGTCTAAAATTTCCCAGTCATGTTCCTTCCAAGTCCCTGACCATCCAGCCAAACCATTGGCCACAGCCCATGAATCAGCATATAATTGCACATCTGGCCATTTCTCCTTCCAAGCAAAATGAACATCCAGGTGTACTGCTTGAAGTTCTGCCCATTGAGAAGATTTCCCTTCACCACTGTCCTTCAGGGAGTTTCCAGAAAGGGGCTGTAGTGCTGCCACTGCCCACTTTTGAGTGGTGCCTGCATATCATGCAGAACCATCTGTAAACCAGGCACAGGTTTTCTCTTCTTCAGTCAATTAATCATAAGGAACTCCCCCTCAGGCCATAGGTGCAGACTGGGAGATGGAAGGTAATGTGACAGGAGTGGAGACCATGGGCTTTTGGGCCACTTTCTCATGCAACTTACTTGTGCCTTCAGGTCCTACTCGGGCCCGATCTCGTATACACCACTTCAATTTAATGATGGAGTGCTGCTGAGCACATCCAACTTTATGACTCTGTGGGTCAGACAACACCCAGTTCATGATGGGCGGCTCAGGCCACATGGTGACTTGGTGTCCCATGGTTAAGCATTCAGTCTCTACTAAGGCCCAGTAACAAGCCAAAAGCTGTTTCTCAAAAGGAGAGTAGTTATCTTCAGAGGATGGCAGTGCTTTGCTTCAAAATCCTAAGGGTCTGCGCTGTGATTCATCAATAGGGGCCTGCCAAAGACTCCAAACAGAATCTCTATCTGCCACAGACACTTCAAGGACCATTGGATCAGCCACATCATATGGCCCAGGTGGCAGAGTGGCTTACACAGCAGCCTGAACCTGTTGCACTGCCTTCTCTTGGTCTGGGCCGCACTCAAAACTAGCAGCTTTTCAAGTCACTTGATAAATAGGCCAGAGTAACACACCCAAATGAGGAATATGTTGCCTCCAAAATCCAAAGAGGTGCACTAGGCACTGTGCCTCCTTTTGAGTTGTGGGAGCAGCCAGATGCAATAACTTATCTTTCACTTTAGAAGGAATATGTCAACAAGCTCCACATCACTGGAGCCCTAGAAACTTCACTGAGGTGGAAGGTGCCAGAATTTTTGTGAGATTAATTTCCCACCTTCTAGTACACAAATGTTTTACCAATAAGTCCAGAGTCATTGACACTTCTTCCTTACTAGGTCCAATCAGCATAATGTCATCAATGTAATGGACCAGCACAATGTCTTGTGGAAGAGAAAGGCAATCAAGGTCCCTGTGGACTAAACTATGACATAGGGCTAGAGAGTTCATACAGCTCTAAGGTAGGCAAGTGAAGGTGTATTGCTGGCCTTGCCAGCTGAAGGCAAACTGCTTCTGGTGGTCCTTCAATATAGGTATGGATAAAAAGGCATTAGCCAGTTCAATAGCTGCATACCAAGTACCAGGAGATGTATTAATTTTCTCAAGCAATGAAACTACATCTGGAACAGCAGGTGCAATTGGAGTCAACACTTGGTTAAATTTTCAATAATCTACTGTCATTCTCCAAGATCCATCTGTTTTATGCACAGGCCAAACAGGCGAATTGAATGCAGATGTGGTGGAAATTACCACCCCTGCATCCTTCAAGTCCTTAATGGTGGCAGTAATTTTCTGCAATCCTTCCAGGAATGCGGTATTGCTTTTGGTTAACTATTTTCCTAGGTAGGGGGAGTTCGAATGGCTTCCACTTGGCTTTCCCTACCATAATAGCCCTTACTCCATTTGTCAGGGATCCAGTGTGGGGGTTCTGCCAGTTGCTGAGTACATCTATTCCAATTATACATTCTAGAAGTGGGGAAATCACTACAGGATGGGTTCAGGGACTCACAGGACCTACTGTGAGACGGACATGAGCAAAGACTCCATTAATAACCTGACTTCCATATGCCCCCACTCTGACTGGTGGGCCACAATGATGTGTTGGGTCTCCTGGAATTAGTGTCAGTTCGGAGCCAGTATCCAGTAATCCCCAAAAAGCCTGATTATTTCCTTTTTCCCAATAAACAGTAACTCTCGTAAAAGGTTGTAGATCCCGTTGGGGAAGGCCAGGGGAAAGATTAACAGTAACAATTTTTGGCATTGTATTGGAGTCCTTCCTCAAGGGGACCTGGCCCTCCCTTCATTCAATGGGTTGTGGGTCTTGAAACTTGCTCAAGTCTGAGAATTAACTGAGGGACCTTGACTGTCTATTCTGGTGATTCGAGTTAGACTGCTGTTCACCTGACCTAGAATTCATCTGTTTGTACAGATCAGGTAAATATTTAGTAGATTTCCCATCTATTTCATTCCTAGGGACACTATGACTAAGCAGCCAACGCCATAAATCCATACAAGTCAGACTATTTTGATTACTGCCTTGACTCCACTGTCCATTACTGTAACCATGCCCACCGTGTCTTTGTCGACTGAGTGCCACCACTTGGCCCCTACTACCATGGGGCCCAATCAGCCCCATTGTAGTTAGGTGTTTTAATTCAGTTAGGGCAGTTCCCAGCAATCTTCAAGGATGCTGGCGTTCCCTTCACAAATTTGTTCCTCACAGATGAGGTAAAAGGTGTGTCCTCTGAGCATTCCATGTGCGGGTCTGTGGGTCTAACCTGATAAATCCACTCTAGCATACTAATTTCCCTAAGCCTATGGATACCTTCTTCTATAGTATACCAAGGCAGGTCTGGCACTTCACCTTAAATTTAGTGTAGGCCACCTCATAATCCATGCTTCAGCAACCCAACCAAACTATTAGATCCTTTCCTAACTTCTTGAGCTGAAGTATTGAATGAAGACTCTGTGCTTAGTGGACCCATATCAATAAACTCAGATTGACCCATCTTTATGTTCTTTGCACCATTATCCCACACCCTTAATAGCCATTCCCACACGTATGCCCTAGGTTTCTGTTTGTACATATTAGAAAACTCATGTAGTTCTTTTGGAGCGTAGTGTACCTCCTCCTGGGTCACACTCTGTACTTCACCTTTTGGGTCTCGCTGGGACTTAAGTCTAGTTATAGGTCTAGAAGCTTAAACTGGTAGTGTGGAATTGTTTTGAGAACATTCAGCATTGTCTTGTAAAACATTTGCCTCAGGTGACACCCCAGGCAATGACTCAGGCAAACGTTAGTTAGAGGCAGCTGGGCTATAGCAAATCTCATTAGATGGGAATGAAGGGGCTAATGGTTGTTCTGCTTCGTTGACCTTCACAGCCTGTGAGCGGGAGCCCAGCTCTCCGAATTGCCGACCTTGGGTTCTCCAGCCTCTGCGGCTGCGTGAATTGAGAGAGGCCTCTACCCTGATCCATGGACTCGGGACATTTTAGCCTCTACAATCATGTGAGTGTTTCCTTGATATAAATCTCTGTCTATATATACTTACATGCTTTACTGGTTTTACTTCTCTAGAGAACCCAGCCTAAGACATTTGGTACTGAGAGTGGGGTGCTGCTCTAACAGATACCTAAAATGTGGAAGCTATTTTGAAACTGTGAACGGATAGAGCAGCAGCGGCAGAGGACCAGCAGCAGCAGAGAAGCTGCATCTGTAGAAAAGTGGCAACAGCGAGAACTGGCAGCAGCAGAACCACGAGACCAGTGCCAGATGGTGCTGGAGCCGACCCACGGAGCGAGGGAGCTGAGTGTCTGTGCGCAGGAGGCTTCCTGGCAGAGTAGGGCACCTCCAGGCACTTACCAGTGGAGCTACAGAGCTTTGGAACACTTGCCCCAGCAGAGCAGATGCAGGCATGAGGCCTGAGGAGCCGAGAGGCTAAGAAACCAGGAAACAAGCTGAAGAGACAAGGGGCACAAGAAGCCGAGGACCCTCAGTCTCAAAAGATATGGCCATGATCTCAGGGGTTTCAAAGCATGAAGCCAGGGCCTCTCGTGCTTCTAAGGGTGGAGTCATCACTCAAATGGACTGGGAGGATGGTGTGCCTAAAGCTAAGGGAGCAGAGTTGCTGTTCCAGTGGGCCCAGAAAGCAGAGCTGAAGCCCAGGGCCCAGGGGCCTCCACTCAGAGTCTAGAGAGTGTGGTCAATACCTAGAGTCTGGAGGGTAGGGCCATTGTGTAAATTGTCTCAGAGAACAGAAGATTATTTTCAAAGCCTTGAGGGCTAATTAATGTGTTCTGCTGACTTGCTTCATGCCTGTTATCCCTTCTTTCCCTCCAGTTTCTCCCATTTGTAGTGGAAATGTCTAGTTTGTGCCTGTTCTGCCATTGTACCTTTGAGCAGATAGCTTGTATTCTAGATTTCACAGATGAAGAGGAATTTTTGGATTTTGGACTTGGAGTTAAGACTTTTGCTATGATATGATGGGGTAAATATGTTTTCCATGTTGCAAGGATGTGATTTTTGGGGGGGCCAAAGGTCAGAATGTCATGGATTAAATTACGTCCCCCAAAAAATATATGTGTCAATTTGGCTGGGCCATGATTTCTGGTATTGTGGTGATTTTCCTACATGTTGTAAATCTTGTCTCTATGATGTTAGTGAGGTAGGATGAGTGGCAGTTGTGTTAGTAAGACAGGACTCAACCTACAAGATTGGATTGTGTTCTGAGGTAATCTCTTGAGATATAAAAGAGACCAGCTAGCAGAGAGACAGGGGGACCTCATACCACCAAGAAAGCAGTGCCAGTAGCAGAGCGTGTTCTTTGGACCCAGAGTCCCTGCGCAGAGAAGCTCCTAGTCTGGGGGAACATTGAGAAGAAGGCTGACAGAGGGAGAAAGCCTTTCCCTGGAACTGACGCCCTGAATTTGGACTTTTAGCCCACTTTACTGTGAAGAAATAAATTTCTCTTTGTTAAAGCCATCCACTTGTGGTACTTCTGTTGCAGCAGCACTAGATGACTAAGACAATGGGACAGTCATTTTTTTAAAATCTTCATTTATGTATGGTTTCTAATACAAGTATAACCTTCCTTCTTTTTCAGAAAATAGGCTATAAGAAGCATTAACTGAAGTCATCATTATTTCTGTCATTTTATCTCCACACAGATGGGGAATATATTTTCCTCCAGTATTTCATGAAAAATCACTCCTTCTCCTGTAGTGAAGAGAATTAGGCTTTGTTTACTGACATACTAAAGATTTTAAATTGCTATACTTTACAAACATTAGTTAATTTTCCACTCATACTGTGAAGTAAATGTATGTTATTAGACCAATTTTTTTTTAAGGAAAAGCAAATGCTACGGGACTTAATGCATTGTTCAGCATAGGATCTCCTTATAGCATTTTATTTTAAACGATAGCTATAAAAAAAACCAAATCGATTCTGACTCATAGCAACCCTATAGGACAGGGTAAAACTGCCCCTAGGGTTTCCAAGGCGCGCCTGCTGGATTCGAACTGCCGACCTTTAGGTTAGCAGCCGTAGCTCTTAACCACTTAACCACAGATAGCTATAGGATGACTCAATATTTTTTGGAGTTGAATTCCATCAGTGCAATTAATTTTAGTGAAAACCAGAAAATATAATATCCGACGTTTCACTATATATGAATATAAAATTTATTTTAAATGATATTTCTCATTTAATTAGAAAGTAGACTAAATTTGCCTACAGATTTTAATTATAAAGAAAAAGTATAATTGAATATGGCTAAATGCTTATTTGCCTCCTCTCTTTTTCTCCCCCATTTATATACTTAATTTTAGGGTCTAGAATTCATTTGTAGATATTAAAAACAAACAAACATATATATACATATATAGGCTGTTATCTATGTTGAGAAAACTATAGTTGGCATTAACTAAATTTTACATGTTGCCTTTGTTTTAAACAAACTATCAAAACAAAACATTTTGCTTGTAAAGACATGTCAGCCCATAAATTAATTTCTGTCTAGGTTAGAACTTTCCAAAGAATGTCTGACAACTTTTCCAATATACTGAGTGTTGTAACCTTATCTACATTATTGGTATTTTGCGCTTCCAAAGTTTTAAAAAGTAATTTCCCAAGAAACCACTGAAAAGCCACTGTGAAAAGGATTTCTTAATTGAACAAACGTCTACCAACCTATTTTACTATAAAGAAACTCAGAGGAAATTGCACAAGTAACCATTTAAATTACAACAGAAATTTAAAAGAATAAAACAAGAAAACATTAATTAGAGCCTGTTAAAAAGCTTCATGACAGGCTGACACAAAAATATAATAACGTTCCTGTTATTTTCTCAAAGGCACTTAAAGCATTATCTAGGTGCCATTGTGAAAATAAAGTGTTGTTTAAAATTTCCTCAATATAAAATGGTTAATGCTTATCAAATTACTCATTCATTTATTCAGCAAGTATGTACTGATATAATTATTTGAATAGTACTTGATTAAAATATATGTAAATATAACATTCTCATAAATTCTGAAGGTGTCTATGATTCTATAATTTTAATCTGTTAGCAAAATATCCATTGTAAAAGACTTCTTATAAACAGATACATAGCAGTTTCCATAGTCCTTATTCTCACTTTATGCACCCTTCCTTATAGAATGCCCAACCGTATTTAAGTCACTTAAACATGGCGATTTGAATTCTCTGTGAAGCTTTAAAATATAAGCTATTTCTTAGTAAGACAATAATCCACAGGCACAAGATCAGTATAGCAGCTGTTCACTTCTGGCTAATGTATCTATCTGAGGGTGTGTTTCTAAATTCTCTATTCAAAATCTATACTAATTTGTTTACAATAATTTTAAAATGGAGTCCTAAAAAACAGGGAAGAGTGATATTTATCTGTCAGGATATTTAACCACATGATCATCTTCTTATGTGCTGGATACACTTATTGTAAAATTCAAAATTAATTCCAGGGAAAGAAAATACAGTTCCAAATAACATTCAGGGGGAAAAAAAAATCCCAAAACACTGGAGTCATTATATTACATCCAGCAACATAATCAAGATGTTTCTTATAATTATTACTATTCTATTGCTCAATAAATTTTAAATTATGAAATACTATTTCTCAAATGTGAGAATAGATTTAAAAAGAAGAAACATTTTTTGGAGATAGTGTTTTTTTCTATTAACATAACAAAAAACCCAGAAAATATAATGCGACTAATAAGTTCAGTAATAGGGACAACAAATTGACTATGTATCAAATAGAACCAAATTAAAAATAGAAGGAAGGTTCTACTTATAATAGCAATAAAATATATAAAGCATTTCAGATTTAATTCCATAAGTACTGTCTCTTATTTACAAAGAAAAATACTATAAAATGTTCCTAAGATATATTTTATAAACATACATGAATAAGTGGAGAAAATACGTGAAGAAATGCATCAATGTTTTTTGTAATCCTTCTTTATGGGGCTTATTTTATCTATTTATTCCTTTAATATGATATCATCCTGTTCTTGTGTAGGACAACTAGTTTTATCCCTGAGTATATGTTCCTTGGATTAAACTGCTATCTATGGGACCATGACTTCTTTTTGAAATCCAGACACTTATATCAAACAACATCTTGGACATAGCCTCTTGGAGTTCCACAGCTATGTAATATGTAGCACATGAAAAATCAAGCGCCTGTGTAGACTGTATAACCCACAACTGCAAAACATGCATCTTTTTCAAGTACACATGGGCTATTTACCAAAATAGACAATATATACTAGACATAAGCAATTCAAAATAAAATAGAAGCTTGAAGCCATGTTGTGTGAAATGGTTTCTCTATATGGTCGTTTGCCTTGGCTCTTTGGAAACACAGCTTGAGAGATTTTTCTCAAAAGTCTCGAGGAGTTACCTTTGCCCTAGGTTTCTAACCCAGAGAGATTCTTACGTTTGTCCATGTTGATCGACCTTTCCCGGGTAAGCTGTAAAACAACTTGTGATTTGATACTTTTTGTCCGGTCCTGAGCTTCAGCCCACCCTGTGATTGGTATGCACCTTGCAGGGATTGGCCTACAGACTATGAAAATAAAGTGTCTGTAGCCTACTATGCAAATGAAGTATCTGTGGCCTACCAAGAGGGGATTGGTCCGTTCATGGCCCTGCTGGGAAGGCCTTGCCTTGAAACTGACAGGGAGTTTATGGGTATAAGCAGCCAACCCCATAGAGGTTTTTCAGACAGAAAGAAGAAGAGAGAGAAGTAGCAGGAAGAAGCAGAAGGATGAAAGAAGAGAGAAGAAGCAGAGAGAGAGAAGAGGCAAGGAACCTAAAAGAGCTGTAATACAGGCCAAGGGCTGTAACACTGCAGAGAGCAAGAGGCCCAGAAGGGGCCCAGAGGCCGAACCACTGGTGACAGGCCCAGAAGAGGCACTGTGGCAGTGTCAGTGGCAATAGATGACAGGACCAAAAGGAGCCTATCCTGAGGGGGCTGAGAGAAGCCTGTCCCCAAGCATTGCTGAGAGGAGCTGAGAGAGCCATCCTGCATTGAAGAAGGGAGACTTTGGCTTCATGCTTCCTGATCCTAAGTTGTAGCCTGTTGATCCTGATCTCAAGTTTCATCCTGTTACTTCCTAAATAAATCTCTTAACTGTACTATGGTCTGTGAGTTCTATGTGGCCATTGCTACGGATTATCAAACGCAAAAGAGAAGTGGATAGTGCCAGCGTAAAAAGGTTGGTGGGTAGAGGTATGTTTGACCTCTACTTCATAGGTATCAGCTTTGGGCTGATCTTGATTCATATTACCCCCCTTGAAGTTAGACAGGTTCTGACGTTACTACTACTCCCGAGATTTTCCACATGCAGGCTAAGTTCTCTGATCAAGATGCTATTAAGTTGATTTCAAGTACATAAAAATGAAGTTGATATCCATTATTCATGTATTCCATATTTGCAAGTGTGCCTACTTGCTAAAATTTATTTGTGACCACAAAATCAATACTTGCATTGCTTTTGTGTTCATTCAGGGACATGCAGAGAGAGGCAAATAATTGAATCACCTGATGCACACATCCCCAGCTGAGGTCAAACAAGGCATCAGCATTCTTTCTTCTTATTTCAGCTCTTACACTGTGTGATGATTAAGACTATATGTCAGCTTGGCTGGGCCATGATTCTCAGTGTTTATATGTGATCATTCACTTGATGGAATCTGCTTTGAGTAGCCAATGAGTTGAAAGGGAGTTTCCTTGGGGGTGTGGCCTGCATCCAAATATTAGCAGATGATCTGGCTCTTTTGCTCACTCTGGATCCTGCAGCTGCCTCCTGTTCCTCTGACCTCTGGTTCTTGGAACTTGAGCTATGAGTTTATCTTCTGATCCTGGGATTCGTCAATCTTCACAGACTGTGAGCAGGAACCCTACCCTCCCACTTGCTGATCTTGCGTTCACTAGCCCCTGCAGCTACGTGAATCAAGAGAAGCCTTGCGGTCTTGCCTGCCAGTCTTGGGTTTCATAGATCTTCGCAGCCTGTAAGCAAGAGCCCTGCTCTCCAACTTGCTGATCTTGGGTTAGCAGCCCTTGTGGCTACTTCAATCTAGAGAAGCCTCTGTCCTGATCCAAGGACTTGGGACTTGCCAGCCTCTACAATCACGTGAGCCATTTCCTTGATATAAATCTCTCTATATATTTATACACTTTACTGGTTTTGCTTCTCTAGAGAACCCAGCCTAAGACATACTGTAAAAAAGTGTCCTTTTTGCAATCTACTGAGTGTCACATTTTCATGTCTTTGTACCTTTTGTTGGTGAGTTTGCTGTTTAAAAAGTCCCCAAGCTTAGGGCTGAAGAGCTGTCTAATGTCCTTAAGTGACAGAGGCTGTGAGGTGCTTAATGAGAAAATATGTGTGTTAGATAAGCTTTGTTCAGGCACAAGTTATAGTGCTGTTGGCACTATAACTTGGGTTCAGTGTTAATGAATCAACGATACTCTACATCCAGAAAAAGGAAGGGGAAATTCTCCGATTTATACATGAGGCCACTCGGAAAGTGTTAAAGTAACATTTATAGCACGTGAGAAAGCCATGGAAAAGAGAGGAAAGCACTTGTCATGAGATGACAAATGATTAAAAAAAAAAAAAAAAGCATAGTAAACAGTCTTTTGTGAGGTTGAAAGCCAAAGTAATACACAGTCATGTTACCCAGGGTCAGGAAAATATTAAACCCTTCTCGATTACTGTTGGTTGTTTGGCTTGCACATTTCAAAAAGCAAAATGGCTAAAAACTATATCAGGAGGCTGTGGAGGAGTGCTAAAAATTCCTGCTAAGTGTTTTATAAAATATCCTGCAAAGGGAAAAGTTTATGTGGAAGAGTAGGTGTTCTTCTTGCCACCAATCTCTCCCTTGGTTTTCATGGGGAAAAACAAGGTTGAGTGGTTTAACCACACAGTGCATTGCCCCAGCATACGTTCTGCAGCTCCTTCAGTGAAAGACTTTAAAGTTATTATAAAACTTTAAATGCTTAATATTTGTTTAATTTTTTCAGCATCTTATTTGCATTATGGTACTGTACAGAAAATATTGTGACCAGAGCCTCGTAGAAATTTAACTCTATACTTCCCCTAAGAACAATGGTTTGATATTCCCTAAATCAGTGTGCATGGCAACTTTATAGAATACAACTACACAAATAATGAGAAATAGCTGTAATTAGAAATATTTGGTGTATTGGAAATTAAAAAACACACATCTAGGTAACCCACAGGTCAACAAATAAATTGCCAATAGATATTAGAAATATTATAAATGAATAATAACACAGATTTTATCATTCATTACTTGTGAGAGACAGCTAAATCAGACATTATAGGAAAATCAAAGATATACGTACATATTTGGGGAATTTAGAAAAGATGAAAATATAGGAGCAAAATGTCCTAGAAAATTTACAAAAGTAGCATCAATATAATCACAAAGAGATTAGAAGGAAGGAAATAATAGAGATAGAAATCAAGGAAATAGAAGCAAAAATAAAGTAGAAAAGATCATCAAAGCCAAGAACTAATCTTCTGAAAAGATTATTAAAATTGCTAGTCTCTGGTGATATTGATCATTGCATTATGTTGCATCTGGAAATGTCAGGCTTATCACATAACTCAACATCTCAAATCCACATTTCAGATTAGAGATTTCATTTTACTGGAGAATATTTTATTTAAATCTTTTTCCTTAAATCTATAAATAAATAAATCACGAAATATTTTACTTAATACACTAATACATAAAATACAAAATTCATAAATAATCCTAAATGGAAAATTAAGTCAGGAAAAAAATCAGATATATTGGACATAGAGATAATTAAACCTATTGCCATCAAGTCAATTCATACTTATCTTAATATTTAAAGATCTCTATCAACATAGGATTGCTATATATACTCAACAGCACAAAACAACAATAATATCATCAAAATACTAATGTATGCCCATATAATATTATCCGGGGGTATGAAATGCATTTCAACAAAGAAGAATTAATAATTTGGAATAAATCTTAACATAGTTTGTAATCAGAATTAGATAATTTAAACAACAGGAAGATGTGAGCCAACACATTGTCAAAGATAAATGTTAATGTATTCAGTGTGAACTGGACTATGAGAAATAAGTATTTTATTATTCTGCTAGCAAAAGTAAATTGGTCAGCAATTTGAAAACAAAAACAGATTTCAAGATATAACATTATATAATAATCATTATCATCAGAGATTTATCAACGTTACTAATCCTTCCAAGGATCAACTTCTCTTTTTGATAGCTGTTTCCAGCGCATGTTTGTCTCCTATTTTATTGACTTGTGCAGCTATTTTTATCATTTCCTCCTGTCTTCCATGTAATAAAATGATATACTCTTAGATAGGCTTGAAAATACTAGTTGTTTTAGTTTTCTATGCATATGAAAGCTGGACAATGAAAAAAGAAGATAGAAGAAGATCGATGCATTTGAAATGTGGTATGGATCGAGAATATTGAATATACCATGGATTGCATGAAGAACAGATAGGTCTTAGAAGAAATTACACCCAGAATGCCCCTTAGAAATGAGGGTGGCAAGACTTTGTCTTGCTTGCTTTGGACGGGTCATGAAACCAAAAACCAAACCCACTGCTGTCGAATTGATTCTGATTCATAGCGACCCTATGGGACAGAGTATAGCTGCTCCCATAGGGTGTCCAAGGCCACAGTCTTTACAAAAGCAGACTGCCACCTCTATCTCCCGAGAAGCAGCTGGTGGATTCAAACTGCACACCCTTCGGTTAGCAGGTGAACACTTTACCACTGTGCTACCAGGGCTTCTCAGAACAAGTCATTGGGAAAGACCAAGATCAATTACTAGAAAAGGATACCATATTTGGTGGAAGGTCAAAGGAAAATCTTCAATAAGATAGATTAACGAAACAGGCTCAACAACTGGCTCAAGAATATCAACGATCATGGTGATGGTACAGAAGTAGGCATCATTTCATTCTTTTGTACATAAGGTTGCCATGAGCTGGAGCTGACTGGGCGGCAACTAACAACAGAAATAATTTTCTTTTGCTGTGTAACGAATTACTACAAACTAAGTGGCTTAAAACAAAATCCATTTTTCAGCTCACAATTCTGGGAACCAGAAATCTGAGCACAGCATGACTGGGTTCGTGATGCTGAAATCAAGTTGTCATCTAGACTTCATTCCTTTTTTGGAGACTAGGGGAAAGAATTCTTTTCAAAACTCATTCAAGTTACTGAACAAATTCAGATCCTTGTGGTTGTAGGATGGAAGTTTCATTTCCTTGCTGTCTGGCACCTGGGGACACTGTCAGCTTTAGAGACTGTCCACATTCCTTGCTACGTGACCCCTTCATCTTCAAATTCAGCAAAAGAGAATCTTCTTCATGTTGAATTTCTCTCACACTTTGAGTTCTTTCTTAGAAAGTTTCCTTTGAAAGGAGGTCAGATACATCTAGAATAATCTCCTTTCCTTAAAGTTACTATGCCATAGAACACAACCTAATCACTGGTGTTACTATTCCTTTATATTCAGAAATTATGGAGATTATATGTGGGGTGTAAAGCAGGGAGTGGAAACAGTTAGGAAAATCTTAGAATTCTGCCTACTAAACCAGTTTAAACCAAATAAAATGGAAAATGGTTGAAATTAAATATTAAAATCATATCATAAACACATACTCATATCACTGAAAATAATGACATCAAAAGGTTAATATATCTTATATGAAAATAGTATGATTTTTTCTCTGTTTTCCTGTTTCATTGCAGGTATTTTTATACTTTAACAAGCATAAGTTACATAAGCATTATTTAAATCAAAACTCTCCAGCACTATTTCAGAAATGTTCAGTTTTATTATAAAAGCACTTGCAAATTTTTACTGAAAATCTTTATATAAGAAAGATAAAATGAATCTAATTTTCTTAGTAGAGGAGAGTCCATTTAGGGAATTTAATGTATTTATGCCATCTATCTACCTTTGATACTTTGTAAATATAGTTTCATTTAGCTTAATAAAAATGTAGGAGTTGATATTAGGGAAATAATAGTGATAAAACCATGTGTAATATAAAGCAAATATTAATTCCTATGTGACCTTTCTGGTAAATCTAGATTCTTTAATATTTGTTACTACTTCAAATGTAAGTATTACTGTTTATTTACCTCTCTGTTATATCTGTCATTCATTCTGATTATTTTTAAAGTCAATACTGACTAGAGCCTTGCCACCCACACGGTTTCTAGAGGCCTCCTCCAACAAGCAATCAGACTGCATATAATCAAGAAACTAAAACCCAGGTTATCTTTAACTAAAAGGAGATAATTTGGAAGACACAAGTGGCTAGAAATCATACTGCAATCTAAAACCAAATACAAGTAACTTTTCTTTACATATTATAATAAATCAGGTGTATTCCCATGTATTATGAAATCGTGTGTATTCAAATATATTCATTCATACATATATTCAAATACATTCATTCAATAATAAATTTATTATCATTTGCATAGATTTGTTTTTTCTATTCATTTTCATCCTAAATTATTGAAAATTGGACTACCATTACAAAAATAAAAACAAGCAAAAAACAAAAATTAACTCAGGAATGAACTTTAAGTATGGACAAGTCTTAATTGTCACTAGAAAATAATCTTATTTGAACTGTTTTGAGAAAGAATTTTTTTCAAAAAACTTAGGAAGAACATGCCTTTAACATCAAAGCAATTATGTACAAAGAAGAAACTTTTAGCAGAACCTATGTACAACTATGGACTGCCAAAAGAATGAACAAATCTGTCTTGGAAGAAGTACAACCAGAATCCTCCTTAGAAGAAAGGATGGCAAGACTACCTCTTACATACTTTGGACATGTTGTCGGGAGGGATCAGTCCCTGGAGAAGGACATCATGCCTGGTAAAGTACAGGGTCAGAGAAAAAGAGAAAGATCCTCAACGAGATGAATTCACACAGTGGCTGCAACAATGGGCTCAACCATAACAACGATTGTGAGCAGGGTGCAGGACCGGGCAGTGTTTTGTTCTGGGGTGCATAGGATCGCTGTGAGTCAGAACCAACTCGACAGCACCTAACAACAACAAATGTACAACTTTATTTATCATTTTACTGAGTAATGATGGAGTCAAATTTCTAAAAGCAAAGGCATAATCAGTTTTTTCCCTTAGCAAAATAATTAGTGGCTCTTGCTTTTTAAAGCATAAAGGCGTTACAGAAAGACAATTAATTGCTTCCTTTACCTGAAATTGCTTTCTAATAACCTAGTTATTCCTAGTAAAGGAGAAGCCCAACTGGAGCAGGAACGAAAATTACATCATCCACATACATTAATGGGAGGGTGATATAGCAGGGGTTTTATTAAAGTGCTTGTTTCTTGTTTTCATTTTTAATTAACTTGTATTTTAAACATAGCGCCTTTATTTCAAAATAATACCCTTCATAAGACAGTGAGAGAGAAAAATAAGAAAGAAGCCAACACCGAATTCAAACATAGGCAACTGGAGAGAGAGTGTTGTTTCAATAGTGGTTGCTAATAGCACTAAACTCGAATTTTTAACATGGAAATATTTTATATAAGTATGTAGACTATATTTACTGTATCAAATTTTGCTTATGATTTTATGTCCTGGAAAATATCAGCTTAAATATATAACTGAACTTATATATTTTTGATTTGGTTTTTCAAAAAGGTAATTACAATAGATCTTACTATTGCCATCTGAGTGGAAATGTAGCCATGAAATTTTTCCTAGAAGGCTTTCAAATAGTTACAGATGAAAAAATAAGGACCATTTCCTTAATAAAACTGTATGCATTTACAAAATAGAAAGTATGTTTAATGCAAATTCACCTTTGGTAATCAGACTTCATGAATTCATTTAGTAAGGAAATCTTTTAAAATTTTTTGGTATTATTTTGTAGCACACCTGACATGTCATTCACAAAATTTTTAATTAGGACTTATATTTTAAAATCTTTTTTAAATTTAAATTTATTAAGAAGGTTTTACCTTGACTCTTTCCACTTCTTTTTGTCAAATGGATGTCAGCCTCATAGTTGTTCAATTCCAGGAACTGAGTGGAATTGGCAAATATAACATTTATGTTCCCATAGAAATGTTTCAGAAATTTGAGATGTGTGTTTACAGAAACGTTTTCAGACTACCCCTTTAAAATCAAATATTGAGATTTTGAAATTCTCCTCTTGTAATGTAAAAATTATTATTTTAATACAAAACAAATACCTTACTTTAACCATATTATAATTAGCTTGCTTTGTAAACAAATATTACGTTGTGTATACTCATCTCTGAATATCATTAAAATTGTATTTACTTTTGAGGTTTTTCTGGTAGAGGGATTGATAATTAAAAATAATTTTGAATCTGAAATATAAGTGGTGAGTCAGAGCTGTGTTCCAGTCTTGCAAATCTCTCCTACACCTGAGATCTGGCATTCTGAATCACCAGACTCAGAACCCAGTCTCGTATTCTTTCACCTTTTCCAGTCTTTCCTTGAACTGCTGCTACTGCTCTTCTGACCTCACTTGCCTCCTGCAAGAATGAAGGCCCACTTAGCACTCTACGGCACCTTTTCCTTTCCCTTCTCCACATCCTGTAGAGTAGTGAATAAAATGGTTCTATCCGTTTAATACTTCTCATAGACCCTCTTTTCTTTTCACTATTCTATTACTTCACCTCAGAAACAAACTCCTGAGGTCCACAGTAGGAGATTAAAGTCAACTTTCCACTTCAGATGTCTCCACTGCAGTCAATTTTGCACTCTGATTTAGATTGTTGTCAATTAGCTGCCATTGAGTTGGCCCCCTACTCATGGCAACCCCACACACGTTGGAATCGAACCATTGTGATCCGTTGAGTTTTCATTGGGTGGTTTTCAGCAGCAGATCACCAGGCCTTTCCTCCTAGTCTGTTGTAATCTGGAAGCTCCCCTAAAAACGCTTCAGCATCACAATAACATGCAAGCATTCCCTGAGAGAAGGGTGGTGGTTGCACTTGAGTTCCTTGACCAGGAATCAAACTTGAGTCTCCTGCATGGAAGGCAAGAATTCACCACTGAACTATCACTGCCCTCCTGTTTTAGGTTAACAATTCTAAAAGACAACTTCAGCACCGCTCTTCTGTTAAGCAACATCAGTATGATTACTATACATCAGCTGAGACTGGTTAGTGCCTTTGTCCTGAAGACAAATATTTTGAATTTTGAATTCTCGTCATTTCTCGCGCCATCTGAGATGATGAATAAATCTTATTCTGTTGGTAAAAATCATTAATATATTCATCTCCATTATCTCAAGTTTTTATTTAAGGAATTGTATGGTAAAAGCAATTATCACTTGAGAAACTCAATATAATAGTCTTTAATATATATTTGGCTATTTTTCATATTTTCATAAAGGAGTGAGGCTTTTAATCTATAAATAACAAATTTATTCATTATTTTAATTTTAGAGGCACTTATTAAATTTGTAGGGAAACCACTCTTACAAATGATCAATGGCACTTGCTAGGTTTTATTAAATTCACAATAAATTTTAAATGTCATGGAGATATTGATGATGAGATAGACGCAATTATTTTAAGAAGATTAGAAAGGAAAAAACAGCACTTTACACTGAATGCATTTAGCAACACAGAGGTATTTTACCTGATGCCATGATGAGATTTGGGTTTTAGACATCAGTTTTACTCTTTGACCTAGTCATGGTAAGAAATAGAATAAGTGGGAAGAAAGTGTCTTTACACTATTAAGTTGAAACTGTTGGGATAGGAGTTTAATTGGCGATAACAAAACCCCACCCAGAAGAGAGGTTGCCTTCCATAATATCACAAAGGTATGAAATTTGTTTTGTATGGAAATAAAATGTGTAAATATTTTTTATTTAGAATACTTTACATTTAGTTAGTGACCATTTTCTAGTATTTATACACTACCACTTTGGGAAAATTGCTATGTGTAGAGGGGTAACAGTATAATGTAAGCGCTCAAAGTGTGTTGTTAAATAAACATATGAATGGTATTATTTAGAATTATTAAGAGCTTACAAAAAATTGTATCTCAAAGGATTCTTAAAAAGTTAACATAGTCTCTAAATTTTAATTCAGGTATTCCTTAATAGTCTTTCTTAACTTTGATTATTTTTAATCAAATTGATCCCAATGTATTCCTTGTATCATAAATCTTTCCTCATCTAACCAACTTTAGAATATTTCTTTTCACTCTAAAAATATCCCCCAAAATTCACATGCTACCCTATTATTATGATTTACTCATTTACTGTGAAAAAACAGCTCATTCATTCATTGATTCATTTAAAAATTTCTCTCAGGAGGCTTACATTCTAAGATGGTATACAAACAATAAATAAAAATTTTATAAATAAATAAATGTTACAGCATTTTAGAAGGTATATGTTCTGGAAAAACATTAATGAAAACTTAATGGAAGTTGAAGTATCATGAAGAATGAAGGGAATCAAGAGTACTAGAGATCTAACAGTTGCTTTTTAAATTTTCTTTTAAAACAATTAAAATGATTCTTATTTTCTACAGAAATATCAGTTCTCTGGGAACAGATATTTTTTCTTTGTTATTTAATTTATTCCAGTTTTAGTCATAAGATTGTCCATTGAGAAATAATTTTTTTTAAAAAAAGCTATTAATCAGGTACAGAGAGCAAGTAGGCAGGCAGAATGAGACATCTTAAAACCCTTTCCAACACATACACAAGTGGGCACTCCATGAACGAATTATTAGCTGTTGCCTAATCATCTTATAACTTAATAAATTGGAGACGTGTAAAATAACCTCATTATTTTGATAAGCATATTTCATCTTAAAAACTTAAGAACTTGACTGCTAACCAAAAGGTCGGCAGTTCAAATCCACCAGCCACTCCTTGGAAACCCTATGGAGCAGTTCTACTCTGTCCTATAGGGTCGCTATGAGTTGGAATTGACTCACAACTGGAAATAACTATATTTGGCATAAAAACTTATTCCATGATTATTAGTCTAATGGTAGAATGTATCACAAAATGTGTCAGTTTTTAAGTTTTTTGCTTTAATTCATCTGTAACAGTGTCTTGAGCATGATAGAACATACTTTCCTATAAATACAACAACGGTATTCTGATTTTGGAGCCTTATGGGAAAATTAGCTGATAAGAAAAAGAAAACAGAAAAGATTTAGTAATCTTACATGAAAGTTCAAAATTTTAAATGTGTATACTTTCTTGCTTTATCTGTTTTAAACAGAAACAATAGCACAAGTCTTTACAAGGGATAAAACTTTTGCAAACATTAACATTCTAGCCAAAGAGTCCCAAATAGCAAATTAATCACTGCTCCAAACAGTATTGCACTCAATCAAAGCAAAAAATCCCATCTCTTCCAGTAACTCTGATGAAATAATAGCTTGGACTCCTCAGACATTTATATCTAGTTTTATTTAGGAGTTTTGATGCTTTTACAGAAAAAAAAGAAAAGGTAGTGCTCAAGATCATTAAAAGGAAGTTTTAATGGAAGTTAAAGTATCATCTATAAATCAAGTGAGGCTTTTGAAAATTTATGTCATATTATTAAAGTTTGGTATAGCATTAGTATTTTGGTTGTCAACGGAAAAATATTATACAGATTGATTGTCATTATTATTAGAAAAAATCATTAAGGAACTGTGTATAAATCAAGTGCTCTCTTTTAAAGGAATGGGTAGAAAAAGAATGAGCTGTAATTAAAGGTCGAGAGATGAAACTTACGTTAAATTTTTAAAAGCATATATATGTATACATATACGCATACACATGCACATATATGTATATATACATATATATTGTTATGCATATGTAATTTTGAAAGGTTTAGATTGCTTAAATATTAGTTTTGTAGGAAAATCAACTTGGTTTTGAAAACACATTTTAGAACACTTGGCATTCAATAAATAAACATCACAAGTGAAAATTTTACTGTCCAAAAATTGAATTATCCATGCTAGTAATTAAATACAAAGCAATAAGCAATCTTTCAGGACTATTCTGTGACTTAGTCTTCAGCTCTATAGGAAAGATGATGAAAAAAATATCTGAGAACATTGTGCTTCTCAGGGCATGGCATCTCTGTGCAGGATTTGCATTTTATCCCATGTTACAAATATTGCGATAAATATGCGTTAATTTATAGTTCATAGTGTTACTATGCAAAATTCACAGCCTAGAGTTTGTGGAAATCTATTTCTTTCCCTTTTTGATATTCTGAACATTGCTCATCTTTAGTATTCTAACATTTGTATTATTTTTTCTAAGATAACTATTCCTATATCTTCAGTTCCAAGTTGCTATGACCTTTCTTAGACACGAGTCACATAAAATTCTAACACTTTGATTGAGCATCTAGAGAGGATTACTGACATGGCAAATCCAAACAGTCTCTTTAACTGATACCTTGAGGACCTCTTATTCTTCCAAAATCTCATCCAGAGTAATGAAAGTCATACGTGGCAGCTGCTGCACCACCATCTTTTCAACCTCTTGATATGCTTTGACCAAGGCTTTGAATGTGAAGATTACTAATCATATTTTCCTCCACGTAAAATTTCCCCCTATAAGAGAGATGGTAGGGAGCCCTGGCACAATGGTTAAGTGCTCAGCATCTAACTGAAAGGTCAGAGGTTCAAAACTCAAAGGGAGAAAAGCCCTGGGGAACTGCTTCCATAAAGATTACAGAGTTGGAAACCCTCTGGAGCAGTTCTACTCTGTCTTACAGGATTGCTATGAGTCGGAATAGACTCAACAGCACACACACACAACAACACAGAGATGACAATCGCAGGAATCTGAGCAAGGAGAGTTGTCTAAGGTAGCGTTTCTCAAAACTTGGCATGAGTTGGAATCACCTGGAGGGCTTACTAAAACAAAGACTGCTGGCCCACACGTCCGTAGTTTTTATTTCAGAAAGTTTGAGCAAATTCTAAGAATTTTTACTTCTAAATTGTTCCCAGATGCTGCTGCTGCTGTTGTTCCAGGATCCTCCCATTGAGAACCACTGTTTAGGGCAAGCCATTGGCTTCCTCACATAATTAACCAGTTGTGGATTTTGGATTCATGGACAATTGCCTCAAAACAATCAGCTCACTGTGCTGTGCATGTGACCTCTGTCATCTTGTGTCATTTCTCTGACATGAGTCTTTCCCCCACTGCCAAGCCCTGCCTTCATCCAATTTATCTGCACTTAATAACTTTACAAACTTAATTTATGGCATATTCACTATTATTATCGATTTTTAGAAATCTTGTTAAAGTAGTCCAACAATTACAATGGGGTTAATGATGTGAATGAAACATCATTTTAGAACCACAGAAGTGAGGGTAAATGGGTTCTGGAAAAAGAGCACATGTTTTTGATCCCCCCTGCTTCCACATTTTTCATCAAGAAATTCAAGTACTAAAATAAACGCCCCTCCAGATGGATGTTGGGTTGAACCTCACGCTCCAGCCAATGGAATTCAGAGAGCCCTGAAGTCTCAGGTATGTTTTGACTCTGGCAGAACTTTAGCAGGGTTGACAAGTTATCTTCCACTGCATGCTGCTTTAACACTGCCCAAAGGAACTAAAGAAACCAATACTCAGAAGCAGGCAAAGAAAAAAAAAAATCACAAGTTATTTAAGGAGAATTATTAACACCAGGGAGAAAATCAAGATGAACAATTAGAATAAACGAAAACAAAAAAACAGTTGGCATCAAATTGATTCGGACTGTGGTGACCCCATATGTTACAAAGTAGAACTCCATTCCTTAGGATTTTCAAGGCTACGACCTTTTGGAAGGAGATTGCCAGACAAGACACCACTGGATGGGTTCGAACTGCCAACCTTTCCGTGAACGGTCAAGTGCTTAACCAATTGTGTCATGCAGGGAACAACAATTAGAATAGGGAAAATTAAAAAAAAAAAAAAATTCTCTGTTATAATTGTTGCTTTTGCCTTTTATTGAGAAAATAATTACAGCAGAGGTAAGTGTCAACTTTAGCAATAAAGAAACAAACATCTATTTCCACGTGTGTATGTCTGTGCGTATTTTCACAAGCACAGTAAAAGTTTGAAAAATAATCACCTCAACATGAACAGCAAGATGAAAAAGAGAACAGCAAGAAGGCACAGGCACAGGAGTGATAATGATCTGTGCATTAATATTGGTACACTATTGTTAAATATAAAACTTAAAAAAATTAAAAATATTTAGATTGGAAAAAAAATAAAAATAAACAAATGTAAAATATATTACTAATTGATAAAGCTTAACAAGTAGTATATTGTATCTTATGTATAGGTAGAAATCACTATATTTTCTGGAAGAATGTCAAAATGGAGTTATAGTGTTTAAATATGAAGAGAAAAAAAGGATGGGGTAAAATAGGGAGGCAGCTCATGCTTGTTGTTATATACTTTCATATATCATTTGCATTTTTGTAATGTATGCACGTACTACATTTACTATGTTTTTGTTTAAATATCAGATTATTTATTTTGGTGGAAGACTATGGTTTCGTGCTTTTGCATATATTAAAAACAATAATTTGAATACAGTAAAAAATAAAGCACTGAATGTAAATAATATAATACACAAAGACTGTGTTATTAAAGTCATGGAATAGTAGTTAATTTATTTGATTAAGCCAAATTTTGATTTATTAAAATAACATTTAAATAATGTTATTTGCATAGATTTTGGAAAGATCTCTTTATAATAAAAAATTATATCTTTAACAAGTACACACTTTTAATATCCAAATAAGTGAAAAAGTAATATAATTTGTGTAATCAAATGCCTCATTCATCGGTCACATTACTTCCTAGTTCTGTTTTGTTTTTAAAGGATAGATTTATTATAAGACTGTATTAGCTTAATAAAGCAATCACAAAACCAAATGATATAAAGCATTCATAATTTTTATAATTAAAAAACTAATTATCAGAAGGCATTGGATTATGTGACAGCTGTTGGATTTAAACTAATATTTAGCTATGGAATTGCATTAAAAAAGTGAATTAAGACCACAAATTACTTCTATCTAAATATGTACATTTTTAAAAAATATCTTGCCAAATATATGCATCCATATCTCCTATTTCAATTGGTTAATTGAAAGTATGGTAGAAGCATATGCATGAATTAATAATACATTTCCACTAACAGCTATATGTTAATAGACTTAATATATTACAATTGCTTTCCAGATGTTTAACTAATATTGGTAGAAAAATCTAATTTAAATTAGAAGAAAACAATAATAGAAGTAATATATGCAATTTTAAAACTACAAAAGAAGAATGGATATAACATGGATGTAATGAACTCAGGAAAGAAAAGTACTACAAAAAAAAAATCATTCTAGGGAGGACATATAAAAGATGTCTGAAATAAATATGTAAATCTATCAGTAATTATGTTGAATGTGAATTAATTAAATTCCATTTTTAAAGTACAAGGTTTAGATTATTTTAAACAAAACAACATCAAGCAAGCAACCTAGGAGAAGGAAAAAGGAGATGTTCAAATAGAAGTTTAAGTTGAAGGAAAGGATAGAGACATACCAGATATATTCTAACAACAACAGCAACAGTATCAGAAGTAATAACACATTCAGAAATAAACAATTAAAAAGTAAAAGCACTAAATGGTACAGAAAAAGTTCTTAGATATTAATAGAAATTAAATTCCACCAAAGAAATATGAACTATGTTTTGCCCTAGAAAACAGCATGGAACACTTTAAGATTTTCACCTGTATATTTTTAAATTTCTTATTTACCAATATACAGAAAACCAATTGGAAACAAAAAAATTGCCTTTGAGTCGATTTCACCTTTGCTGTTGTTGTTGTTAGGTGCTATCAAGGCAGTTCCAACTCATAGGAACACTGTGTACAAAGAACAAAACACTGCCTGGTCCTGCACCATCCTCACAATTCTTGCTACGTTTGAGCCCATTGTTGCAGCCACTGTGTCAGTCCATCTCATTGAGGATCATCCTCTTTTTCACT
>NW_004443948.1:20902306-20985580 GCF_000243295.1 Trichechus manatus latirostris | reverse complement strand
CTTCAGGTGAAGGCTTACAGAACAAATAGTTTCTCATGAAACAGTAGTACGCATGTTGTTTTATGACATTGGTTAACAACCCCACAACATGTCAACCCTCTCCCTTCTCGACCTTTATCAGCATTTCTTGATTCCACCTTACCCTCTTACAAATAATGCTACTTTATGTTGTTTGTTTCTAGATAGACAGATGGAACCTTATGTTAAGCATGTCCTGCCTATTTTCAGAGAATATTTGTTTTTTTCAACTTAGTCATTAAACAAATTCCAAGATACTCTTATAAATGATTTTGATCAATATATATACATATAGGATTTTTATATATAGTGTGTATTTAAAAAGGCACGATAACTACATTTTTAGCAGACTTTATTATTTTTTCTGGTTTATTATTACGGTAGACTCATGACATGTCTAACAGATTCAAATTGTTCTAATTGAATGTAAAAAAAAAAAAAACTTATTGTAATGCCTTAAATTGCCACATTTTAGCCACTGGGAGCTCCTGTTAGTTTACCTTGTATACATCTTTGAGAGAACTCTTGTTCTCTCACTAAAAAAGTGTTTTGGACTCATCTTGCTTTTCTCTCTCCCAAGTGTATAATGGAGATGGTAGTGGTCCTCAATTGCTGCACTTCCTCTTTTATCTCTCAGCCTCCCTCTAAGTAGGGTTAAGGCCGTGTGATTAAGTGTTGCTAATGAACTGTTCATGGAAGAAATGTGGGTGCGTCTGTAGTGGCAATTCTAGAAACCATATGGTGGTACGACACCATAGAAGGACATATCTTGAATTCCTAAGCCACCAAGCAAGGAGAGCCCAAACCAACTTTGCATAAGGTGGAGGGTAATCAGTGCTCTAAATACCTGAGATTTCAGAGTATGCAAGCAATTAAAAATTGAATTACTACTTTAGAGGAAAGAGTTGAAATCAACAGTAAATGCAGAAAGAAAAAAAAAAGACACTGAAGCTATTAAAGAAATCAAACAATTATAAAGATGATTATTATAGATGCTGGATATGCAGACTAGTCAAGAAAGGATTCTCAGTGTTTATAAAGTACCAAATATAACACATAGAAATGGGAACGATTTAAAGATGTAATACTAGCCATTTCTCTGAAATGAAAGAAGCAGCAAATCTGCCAACTGTAAGCAAACCACATACCATGAAAAATAAAACAGGAAGACTGACCCGGATCGTTAGTGACTGTTTAATATGTAGAACTGCAAAGATACGGGAAGAATTCAAGCATACAGGCAGAAAAACAAAGCCCATTCCAGTCAGAACGGTAATGTAAATTTGCATTTTAAGTATTCCTCCTGTCTGATAAGACAAGTATATATATAAAATAAAGATATTACTGCCCTCAAGAACAAGATAAAAATATCTCAAGGCCTGAGATGGAATATGCTCATACAGCAGTAAGCAGAAGCTGAAACTGTGGACAACTTCTCTGGATTGGGAAGCAGGCAGAGAATGCCACGAGTGGGAACTCCTGTCATTTAATCGGGTCTAGAAATAACCTAAGTTTGGCAGGGCACAGGTCTACGTGCACTTCATAAAAATAGGATTTCAGCTTCGATACTCTTGCATGGGGGCCATAGAATCCTGTGGTCACTGTGAGATTCTGATTTTATATCTTGGGTATTTACTTAGGTGGGAGAGACACAAAAAATATCATGAAAAGAACAATCAGACCACGCTGCAATATAACCACCTGGCAGAAGGGTTAAACTTGGCTCTATCCTGCAAAGATATGAGTGAATGAGCAAGAAAATAGAATGGTAATGTTAAGTAAGCATAAGGAAGAAAACAAAAGAATGACAAAATAAATCTACCACATTACAGCAGTAGCATTAAGAAAGATCCACACAGCCTAATGCCTTTGCATAGTCAATAAAACACAAGTAAACATCTTTCTGATATTCTCTGCCTTCAGCCAAGATCCATCTGATACCAGCAATGATATCCCTCCTTCCGTGTTCTCTACTGGATCTGGCTTGACTTTCTTGCAGTTCCTGTCCATGTGCTGCTGCAACCTCTTTTGAATGATCTCAGCAAAATTTTATTTGTATGTGATATTAATGATATTGTTCAATAATTTCTGCATTCTGTTGGATCACCTTTCTTTGGAATGGGCGAAAATGTAGATCTCTTCCAGTCAGTCGGCCAGATAGCTGTCTTTCAAATTTCTTGGCATAGACAAATCAGCACTTCCAGTGTTGCATCCTTTTGTGGAAACATCTCAATTGGTAATCCGTCAGTTCCTGGAGCCTTGTTTTTAGCTAGCACTGCGAAGAATAGGAATTCCAGAACACTTAATTGTTCTCATGAGGAACCTGCATATAGACCAAGAGGCAGTCTTTCTAACAGAACAAGAGGATACTGCATGGTTTAAAATCAGGAAAGGTGTGTGTCAGTGTTGTATCCTCTCACCATACTTACCCAATTTGTATGCTAAGCAAATAATCCAAGAAGCTGGACTATATAAAGAAAAATCAGGATTGGAGGAAGACTCATTAACGACCTGGGATATGCAGATGACACAACCTTGCTTGCTGAAAGCAAAGAAGACTTGAAGCACTTAATGATAAGATCAAAGACTACAGCCTTCAGTATGGATGGCACCTCAATATAAAGAAAACAAAAATCCTCACAACTGAACCAATAAACAGCATCATGAGAAACGGAGGAAGTATTGAATTTGTCAAAGATTTCATTTTACTTGTATCCACAATCAACGCCCACGGAAGCAGCAGTTAAGAAATCAAATGACATATCGCATTGGGCAAATCTACAAAAGATCTCTTTAAAGTGTTGAAAAGCAAATATGTCACGTTGAGGACTAAGGTACCGCTGACACAAGTCATGGTATTTTCAATTGACTCATATGCATGTGAAAGCTGGACAATGAATAAGGAAGATCAAAGAAGAATTGATGCCTTTGAATTATGGTGTTGGCAAAGAATATTGAATGTACCATAGACTTCCAGAAGTAGGAATAAATCTGTCTTGGAAGAAGTACAGCCAGAATATTCCTTGTAAGTGATGACGGTGAGATTTTGCTTCACTTATTTTGGACATGTTATCAGGAGGAACTAGTCCCTGGAGAAGAACATCATGCTTGGTAAGGTAGAGGGTCAATGAAAAAGAGGAGGATACTCTGCAGAATGGATTGGTACATTGGCTGCAACAATGGGCTCAAACATAGCAAGAATTGTGGGGATGGTACAGGATTGGGCAGTGTTTTGTTTTGCTGTACATAGGGTTGCTATGAGTCAGAGTTGACTAGATGGCACCTAACAGCAACAACAATTAAGAAAAACAACTAAAAATATAAAAATTAAAATAGATAATATGGAGATGATATAATTCAAGACACAGAATTCAAGCAACAGAACAATATCAAGTTGACTTTAAAGTAAGTGGATTTAAGAATCTCCACATATAAAGACAATAGTGTAATCAATAATAAAAAAGAAACCATGTAACAAATATACATGTATATGGAAACCCTGGAGGCGTAGTGGTTAAGTGCAAACGACTGCTAACCAAAACGTCAGCAGTTCGAATCCACCAGACACTTCTTGGGAACTCTGTGGGACAGTTCTACTCTATCCTATAGGGTCACTATGAGTCCAAATTGACTGGACAGCAACGGGTTTGGCTTTTTTGGTTATATATATATGTATGTATGTATGTGTGTGTGTGTGTGTGTGTGTGTGTGTATATATATACAATTTTGAAGCAATTATTGATACATAGTAAGTTGTAGAAAGAAGACCAGGAGGTCCTATCAGCCTGCCTCTCTGGATGGGTCCTATCCATCAACCAGATTCCCTCCACTACAGTGTATATAGTGCATTATCAAACCCAGGAAATTGTAATTTGCAGAATACAATTAACTAGACCTCAGAATTTAACTGAATTTCATCAAGCTTTGTGTGCATCCATTTGTGTGTGTATGCATGTTGTGTCTTTATGTATAATTTTATAATATCTTATCACACGTATAGATTTTTATAAGCACCACTACTCCATTCAAGATAAATAACTGTTCCCTCACCACAAAAGAGCTCCCAGCTGCTATTCCTTTTTAGTCACATCCTCCTCCTCACCGTCATCTAAACTTTGGCAACCACTGATGTGCTCTCATTGCTATAATTTTGTCATTTTTAGGATGTTATATCATTGTCATTACACAGTATGTAATTGTGTGATATTGACTTTTTTCACTCAGCATAACTCTCTTGAGATCTATCCAAGTTGTTGCATGTATACAGTTTTTTTTTTCACTTGTTTATTACTAAGTAGGATTTCATAATATGTACATACCACAATTTAACCATTCACTCATTTAAGGACATTTGTATCCCATCTGGGCTATTACAAATAAAAGTACTCTGGACAACCATGTTGAGGTTTTTGTGTGAGCCTAAGTTTTCATTTCTTTAGGATAAATGCCAAGAGGGCAATTGCATGATAAGTGTATGTTTACTATTTTACAAAACTACCAGACTGATTTCCTGAGTGGCTGTGACAGTCTATATTTCTACCAGAAATGTATGAGTGATTCAGTTTCTTCACATCTTCACCAGCATTTTATATTATTAGTATTTTTTTTTAATTTTAGCCATTCTAATAGGTATGTAGAGGTATTGTATCATGGCTTATTTTACATTTCCCTAATGGCTAGTGATGTCGAACATCTTTTCATATGTTCATTTGCTATCCATATATCTTCTTTGATGAAGTTTGTTCACATCTTTTGCCCATATTCTAATTTGTTTTCTGAATACAGACAAAAGGGACAAAGTTTTGTTTGCCATAAGGCATATTATCTTTGCTTCAAGGCATAGATATTCTGCAATACGCCAATACAGGTTGTACTGAAGACTGTATTAGCTAAGGTAAAGCATTCATGTAAGAGATAAACCTCAAATTTTACTGACTATGTATTAGAATTTATGTCTCACTTATATAAGATGAATGTCCCTGAATGATGAGTAACATTCATCTAAGCTATAATTTAAGAAATTAGGCTCCTTTGATGTTGAGTTTGCCAGTTTCCACAAATAGCTACCAACGTTGCATACTTGTCTGCATTAATCCCGTAAAAAAGGAAAGAACATAGGGAATCATGCCTGGGGCTTTTTATAGTCTAGACCTGGAGTTGGCATACACCCTTCTGCTCATAGTCCCCTGCCAAAAACTCTGTCACATGGCCACACTCAACTGCAAAAGTTGCACAGTCCTGTCTATTAAGCTAGATTCATGGCTTATATTATAGTTTATATTCATAAGCTGTAGACTTATGGAATCAAAAGTTAAGTTTTCCCTATTTCCAACAAATATACAAGGCTAATTAAAGGACAGGGTAGCTATATTCAAGAAAGGAAAGAGTGGGAGGCATATAGTAATCACTGATCCATAACAGTAGTGAAATCTTGTCAAGTAAGCATGGGAAGGTTTCTCTGCCGTGTAAATGGTGATGGTCCTGTGATTAACTCTGATAGCGCTCTCTGGGAAGAACTCTCTGGTCCTTTGTTATCAGACATGGCTGGGCAGTACCTCTGACCAGTGACCTCATGTTCACATCCGAGTTTAGTAATGCAGCTGCTCTCTTTCAGCCTAGTAGAGATTTCACATCTTGTTCTATGCCTGGGTAAATTTGGAGGAAATAATACATGCTTTCAACCTTGAAGAGTAGAATGTTCATTATCTAAGGTTCATTGTTTTGATGGCATTATTAGTCCCTATAAATTTGTCAGGCTTTTGGACTATTGCTTCTGTATAATTCCATGTGTCAATAACTGATTTTAAGGTTCTTTCCAATGCATCCTGTATTGCATGGAATCTAAAATGTCTTCTATTTTAAGGCACTATTATCCCTTTGGTGAGTCGATTATTTCCTGCTTTGAAATTTTTGTTGATACCATGTGTTTTCATTAATGGAAGCATGCTGAATCATTGAGTGTGCCTGAATTTTTGGTAGGTAGTATGGATTTTTTTTCTTGCCTCCTCCCACAAGCCTACGCTTAGAGTTCCTTGGTATATATGACGTACCATTAATCCTACCCCATAGTCTCCAACAGGATCTACTGGTACATTTGTGTAACAAATTTAAAAAAATTCAAAATTTCTATTTTTCCTACCCAAAATTCAGACACTTCATACAATACCCTGTAAAAACAATAGTTTGCGGAACATGCTTCTTTCTTTGGTGTCAAATAGACAGTGTGTGTGGCAGCACACACTATCAGTGGTACAGCAGCTTCCCAAAAAGCCTCAGAGGCTGAAAAAGTTCATGGTTGCTATATGCACTGCTGGACAAAAAATGGTTGTTTTATGTACCATTATGAAAAGAAATGCCCATTAATCTCTGACTTAATGCTTTCTTATCATTTAGAATTTTATTTTATGCTTTTTGAAAAAGGCATTTTTGACTTAGATAGAAATTTACATGTCATACCTGTGTGTCTTAGTTATTTACCTAGTGCCGCCATAACAAAAAATACCACAAGTGGATGGGGTTAAAGAATAGAAATTTATTTTTTAACAGTTCTGGTGGCATAAAGTTCAAATCAGGATCTCAGCCATATTGCTGCGTTCTGTGGGCTTCTCTCCTAGTTTCTGGTTTCTGCCAGTGACGCCTGGCATTCCATTGCTTGTGGAAGGGTCTTCACATGTCGTCTGTCCTCCATCTGTGTAAGCGTCTCTGTATCTATTCTGTTCTTTTTATAAGAAACCTTTCAAAAGTGATTAGGTTTGGGATCCACTCTACTCTGGTATAACCTCCTTACTATAACAAAAGAAAACCCCTATTCCCAAACAAAATCACATTTACAGGATTAAGACTTCAACATAACTTTTTTGGGGGCACAATTCAATTATAAAACTGTGTGTTCATAAAGAAGACATATATACATAAAATAAGTTGATTGAGTTATTCCAAATGCCCATTCACATTTAGAATTCTACTCTTCAAATTCCAACTTAGAGTTGTCCATTCCCATTGGGCGCTGTGCCATCAAGGGTGTCAGTGATATAGCATGTCTTTTAAGAGTGCTCAAATATTGTCTTCTGGAGTTTCAAGCCACAGACTCTATTACCTAAGAAGGTATGTGCATGTACAAGCATCGTACTACATTGCTATTTGGCTAGTATTGATTGTTGCATTCTGATTACAGAAATAATAAGATGTGAATTAATTTACATTTTAGTATTGATGAAATGGTAATCTTCATACCTGAAATATTTTATGACTTCTTTTTCCACATGTCCTCTCTGAATTTACGAAAGAATTTCTTAGGGTTATCTGAACAAACATACTTATACATATATAATTTTCACTGTGAATATTTTATACAATATAAACATACAGATTAAAATACATGTCTCTTCTACAAAACAGCAATATTTGTTTTTCAACTTAATGATTGTTGTTCATCCTTTTATATTCTTTATATGAATGATTGTTAACATGCTATGAAGAAATACATAACTTATTACTACAATTATGATTTAATATTAATTCTAAACAGGCTTTAGCATATGTAGATATAATTTTGTCTAACCCAGAGAATGATTATAGTAAACATAAAAATTAGGAAGAAGAGAGAAATATATATTTCCTTTGTAGGAGCCCTGGTGGTGCAGTGGTTAAGAGGGTGGCTGCTAACCGAAAGGTCAGCAGTTTGAATTCACCAGCTGCTGCCTGGAAACCCTGTGGGGTAATTCTACTCTGTCCTATAGGGTCTCTAGGAATCAGAATCAACTCGATGGCAATGGGTTTTTTTGTTTTGTTTTTGTAAACATCTAGTTTTGGTGAATGTGTAGCACTTTACTAACTGCTATTAAAATCATTACTCAGTCATTATGGGCCAACCAATATATTTTCAGGATTATGGAATATACCACTGGCTGTAATAAATTTATACATTAATTATTTTATCAAATGAATGAATATACCTTATTCATGACTGTTAGAATTCTAAAAACTTGATGCCAGTATATTTAAGTCTTTCATGCTGCAAGTATTAGCATGGAGTTTTTTCAAGAAGTTAAATGAGAATGTGGTTCAATTTATAATAAAAAATGTGGGTATCAGTGTGTTCTTGGCAAGAAAGAAATAAGAGTGGGTTATAGAACAAAGCGATATCAAAATACAGCTAAAAATGTTCGTGTAATGCAAACATATTTGTTATACTGTCAGGAATATTTTTACTCTTCCACCCTCATCCCACAAGAGCTTCTTCAGAAACATTGAGCAGTTTCTTTGACAAAAGCACAGAAACTCATTTAATACACTTTATTTCAGGAATAGAAGTAAATAGAGGAAGGTAGATATTTGGAAGATCGATTTTTGGGAGGGAGGCAGAGAAGTATTAAATAATGCATTGTAATGTTTACCCACAGTGGCTTAACAAAAATGAGAATATTTGACATTTCCTTTTAGAAAGAATGATGAGAGCTGAAATCTCTTTTCTTTCTTCATTCTGATCACTGTTCAGAGTCATGCATAACACAAGTGTAAGTGGTTCTAGAGTACATGACTTTATCATTTTTGCATGTATCAAGACACCAGTGTTCAGGGAGGCAATCAGACATAACAGATGAGAGTGTGGACTATAGATTTCAACTGCCTGCACTCTTGCTAAAATCCTAGAATAACTTCAATGTTCTACTTTCTCATCTGAAGCAAAAAGATGTGTATTATAATAGCATTGCTATGAAGATGAAATAATATATGGACAGAACTTAGATCTGTGTATTTCAAAAGACACTTAATAAATGATAACTGTAATAAAAAAATACAAGCAATCAACCAAAACATGTCCCCACACCTGAGAAAAATACCATCATAATTCATTTATATGCAATGCATAGTGACCCATTTAGAATTCTATGACTCCAGAAACATAACCTCAAATATAGAAATATAAACTTATACTGGGAAAGTTAAAAAGTTCTCAGGACTATATTTACAATGAATAAAAATCAACAAGTAAATATAGACAAAACTATATGGTGACTATGTTTTTATTTATAATTTTGAATCATAATGGGGGAAATATTCAATAATATTAAAAAATGGAATTGACTTTCCTGTATTTTAGGATCTCACAAATAGTGAGATACTGAGTAAAAAGAAGCCTATTATTGTATATGCTGTCTCGTTCAAAAATCTAATTTAGAACTTTTTTAGGTATATACTCCATTCATTACTATGATTAAGAGCTTACTATAGGCCAAGTGCTTCGCTAATGTCTAGCTGTTAGCTACCAACTGTTACTTCATTTAATAAATACAACTGCACGAATTCATTATTGGTATTGTCACTTTACATACATAAAAACAGAAGCATCTTTACCAGAGTCTCATAGAGGTATTAAGTGACAGAGTTAGGATACAAAGCCACATCTACTGGAATCCAAAGTCAGTGTTTATGAGCATCAGGTGATGGAGGCTGCATTTCATTTGCCTCTACTTTTTCTGTTAGAATAAATGGTGATAGTGGAATTTGTATTTCTAAGGTCGTATTGGCTAAATTTCATCTATAAGTGTGTTCAGTCCTGGGATGAAGACATCTGTGTTGCTAATGTTGATCCTGACAGGAACCTGGGAGCCCACCTTTGAGGCTGCAGCTTCCTGGGTCCTCAGTTTCCTGCTCATGGCAGTTGCAGGAGAGGGAGGCTATGTTGGTTTAGACGTGCATTTTTGTTGTTGTCGTCCTGGGGTTTCTTAAAGCTTAATTTGCAACTATCTCTCTTGACATTCTAGCAGTTGTGTACCTCACACCATCTGACTGGCTTAAATCAGTTTCTGCTTTAGCTAGCTATGTTGGAATATATTATTTGAACTGAATTCAAATATGACCATTGTGATGGGTAGACTCTCAGACAGCCCCCAATGATCTCCACCTCCAGGTAATCACACACTTGTAAGATACCCTCCCCTTGAGTGTTCACGGGGCCTGTGACTTGCTTCTAACCCACAGAATACAGGAAAAGTGATGGGATTTCACTTCCATGATTACGTTACATAAGATTGTGACTTCTGTTTTACCTGCAGGTTCACTCTGTTAACTCCCACCTTCGTTGGCTTTGATGGAACATGCTGCTATGTTATGAGCTGTCATAAGGAAAGGCTGATATAGCCAGGAACTGAGGGCATCCTCTAAACAAGAACCAACAAAAAGCAAGGCTCTCAGACCAACAAACTACAAGGAACTAAATTATTCTAACAACCACATCAGCTTGGGAAAAGATCCTTCACCAGCAGAGTGTTGAGGGGAGACTATAGGCCTAGCCTATACCTTTACTGGAGTCTTTGAGAGACTCTGAAAGAGAGGTCCTAGATAAACTTATGCCTAGACTCCTTTCTAAGAGAAATTGAGAGATAATAACTGTGTATTATTGTAAGCTAGGAAGTTTGTGGTAATTTATTAACACGGTGAGATGTAACTAATACTACCATCTATCTAATTTTCTTTCATACATTCCACATCAATAATATGTTATTCCATGACATCTATTGCTTCCTTTCAATTGACAATTCTAAATTTTATTTCTTCAACACAACCTTGAGGCCGATAGCACGCCCGCCATCTTTAATAAACAAGGGGTGGTGACTGCCATTCCTATGTGATATGAGGACTAACTCCTTATATGTAAGCTATCTCCTGATTAGGTAATGTAGGAACTAACCTCCTGTCTTTAAGATATATCCTTATTTAGGTGTACTTCCGGTTCTGGCACAGCTAAGAAAAACAAGGGACTGGGGTCTCAAGACCAGTCAAAACTGATCTGGAACCAGGTTTTGCCTGCCTGACGTGCTCAGTACCAACAATTTGTCCCTTGAATGACCTATTGACGTCAGAGACCGAAAAACACACCCCACCTACTGCCCGGACATTGGCAAAACGCCATCTGTGTGCCCACCCCGCTTTAAACTGAGCAAGCGCAGAAGATCAGACCCGCCCCAGGAACGCCTTTATGGGCCAGACCAATCAGCAGGCTAACTCCACATTGGGGCGTCCCTGAAGACCCCAGATTCAATTTTGCTCTACCCATATAAACCCCTTGGGCCCTTGTTTAGGGAGCCACCTTGGTGACACAAGTCCCAGCGGGCTCCTTTACTTGGCCAACGAAATAAAGCTGCTTCTTCGGCTTGCACCGCTTCATGTCTTTCTGGCCGTGCGGAGCAGACCTGGAAGCGTCCGGTTACAGCCTCTTTCCTAGTGCTTGTCATATAGTTGCTGCCTGCTCAACAAAGCTTTACACTCAGCCCCTAAACATAACTTTATCTCTCTGAACACCCTAAACACCCTAACACACACACACACACACGCACACACACACTCGCACACGCGCGCGTGCACATCCTTATTGCTCTATCATTTTTTATCATTATTGATTCTTCAAGAATCAACCTTTAAAATGTTTTTCTTATATTCTAGCTTCGTTTTTGTATTCTAAGGAACGATCATTTTGCATATAAAATTAAGCATCAAGTAAACAGTATGGGTTATCTTTAAACTTTGAAATAGTTTTCCTGTCATTAATTACAATATTATCAACAGTAATATACATGAAGGCGTCCTGGTGTCTCAAAGTGATTGGCTGCTAAGTGAAAGGTAGCAGTTTGAAACCACCAGCAGCTCTGCCGGAGAAGGATGTGGCGGTCTGTTTCCATAGAGATTTACGGCCTTAGAAACCCTATGGAGTCTCTATGAGTTCGAATCAACTCGAAGGCAGTGGGTTGTGTATACATGAAGGTCCATTATTAAAAAAACACCAAAACACACACACACAAAAGAACCTGCTTTCTCAACTTAAATCTTTTCCCCTGAGCAGTCTTAATAAATGGTGATGAATGTTAGAAAAAATAGGAGTTAACAATCTGCCAGATATCATGTATAGCATCTAAAGATAAAATATTTCTAAAATCCAAGCAGAATACCCACCAAAATGTATTGTTTTATAAAAAAAAAAATTATAGTTAAAATTAAAAAATATATATATTGGATTGTAGAATGACAAAGTGTTTGAGTTACAGGATCATTTAATAAGTGACCCAGCTGTGAATGATAACTTACTGCATCTTGCTACAGGAGAGAATGCTTGATGATCCAATTCCTGTGTGAAACTTTCTATTTGATAGACGTATTTTTGGAGTCTTTTTCATTAATGTTTGGTGTTTTTAGCCTTAACACGTTGAGCATGCGTTTGCATATGCTGTCAGAAAAAGTGATTTTATCTCTAAGGTGGTTTTTTGGTGTTTATTTCCATTTTGAAACTAAGGAATTCATTTATTTGAATATGTTTTGATTACTTTTTTGACAACTTAAAATGCTTATTTTGAGTTCTTTTGGGATGTTCATCTGGTGGTTTGGTTGCAGCAAAACAATTAAACCTTTTTTTTTTCTATATAACTGTCAATCAGCATTAGCTTTTAAAAGTTGATTTGATGTTGATGGTTTCAGAATAATGCAATAAAATACATGCTTATCTTATTCATAAATTGGTATTCAATTTTTCCTGTTATGCCTAGAAAGTTATCACAATATAAATCCATTTTTATTATATTCCCCAGGTCTCATTTGTACATTCACAGACGTCCGTGCAATTACTAACATGTTTCTGTATATTTACTATCAGCTGAATATAAAGTGGTAAGCCAAATAACTTCTTTTTTATGAAGCAATCCCTCCACCTGAATATAATACTATTTTTTAATCCCATTTCTTCAGGAATCTTCTCTGTACTTGATACACTCTCTCAAAAAATAATTTAAAAGCTTTCTCTTTACCTGATTCTGTTTAGTACATCAACAACTTCAGTTTTCTCCCATCATGAAAATATCTCTCTTGATCTTCTAATCCCTTCTACTTGTACCCAGACACAATTCCTTAACAAAGAAATCTCTTTAGTTCATTTGTTTATTTAACAAATGCTTGTTAAACATTGGTAAACAAAATTCCTATTTTCATGGTGCATGCTTTTTTGAATCAGGTGTCAATATGCTTTCAATATTTATCAATTTATTCCTTAAATTCTCAAGAATACTTAGAGTATAAATACTGTGCCAGATAACGAGTTGACCACTGTGGCTGAAGAAGGAGAAAAGATAGTTTATGTAACAATGTTCATGGATACACAGAGTTTATATTCTAGTGGAGGAGAGATACAATAAACTAGTTAACAAACAAATAAATTCATGACCAAAATGTTTACATGTCTTCACCATCTGTTTTCTCTGATCCACTGTTCAAGTAAATCTGTCCAACTTTAAACTTGTTAAATATGTGACTTCAGGACCTAGTTAGTAACTGTTTCTCTTCCTGGAATACTCTTCCCCCAGACTTTCTATCATATGGCTAGCTTCCTATGTTGGATATTCTCCTTTCCCTCCTTTCTTGCCTAACCATTCAGCATTTGTTTTCATCATGCTTTATGTTCTGGCTGACCTTTATTTTATGGAGAGCATCAGCAAGATGCTGACAATGAATCAGCCACTTTATACTGTTTTCTGTAATGATATGCTCTTTTTAATACCTCCATAATTTTATAGTTTCTTAGATTTTCTAGATATTTAGTTGTACCATTCCAAATGAAAAATGGTTTAATTCTTTATTTTTTTATTGATGCATATTATATGTATTATTCCATTTTGTTGTTGTTCTACTTTCTAGAAACTCCAGGCCGATACTCTGTAATAATGTTAATGCTGACCCTCCATCTCTAGTCCCTTAAATGTTTTTATAATTCAAGTTAATATTTACTGGGTCTTTTGGAAAGTTATGTTCAATGTATATAAGTACACTTCATTTACTTTTATTTGGTGTTTTTAGAAATTAGGAATGCCTATTGTACAAAATGACTTTTCACTATTGATTGACAATATCATAAGATTTTTTTGCTTGTAATTTGATAATGTTGTCAATTATGTTAAGATATTTTCTCTTTGGAACTGTAACCACACTATTGGAATAATTATTTGTGGTACTGGTGCATTGCTCTTTCGAAAGACATTGGGTTCTATTTTTAAATACATACATATAATTTTTCATCTATGTTCATAAATTAGATATTTTGGAGTTTTTTAAAAAATTGTGTTTAACATGTCATGGTATTAAATGTAAGTAATTAATTGGGAAGGTTTCAATATTTTTCCTTGGAGTGAATATTTACAAATATCTAAATTTAGTATACATATATACATATGTATGTACATATGTATAATGAAATTCAATTATTAATCCATCTGTTCCAAACACCGTTTCTAATGATAGATATTTATTCACCCTTTCAATCTCTTCTATAGAGATTATCATATTCAATTTTTCCACTTTGAGGAATCCATCAAATAGACAATGAACAATGGCATAAAATAATATGACTGTTAAATATGTATTTCATATTTTTTCCAAATCAATGTGCTATCTTTAAATTTTCATATTTATTTCAGTAATGATATTTCTCAAAACTTTTTTAAAATTCCTTACAACAGTTTTGGGATACCATAATTAATGCAGCCTAAAGAACATGGTTTTTGTTTCAAGCAGACCTGAGTTGCCAAATATATTTTATCCACCTTTTTTTGTTGTTGTTATAACTTTGAACTTCGATAATTACTTAATTTCTCAGAACCTCAACAAAGTATGGACAATATTACTTATCTTGCAGTAAATGAGAAAATTAAATGTGATAAAAATGCACAAGATTTTCTACAGTTTATGGTACAGAACAGGAACATAATAACATTTCCTCTACCCTTGCCATTGATACTGTCTTAAAATACTGTAGAAAACATTTTAAATTTTTATGCCTCTTTGTATTTATGAAAGTATCTTAAATTCATTAATAGCCAGGTGTGCAATTAATGAGGATGATCATGACATGGAATATCATTTCTGGTTTTTTTTTTTTTTTTAAGGTGTAACAACTAATAAGATATTTCTTATACAATCTATAAACATAGTTTGGAAGCAAAGCCCAAAAGGAGAGCAATAAAAGTTTTGAGCATTACAGACACATTTGGAATACTGTTAAAATCTTTCATTTATTACCTTGCATTAAAAAAAAAAAAAAAGCCCATTATCATCGAGTTGATTCCGACTTATAGTGACCCTAAAGGACAGAGTAGAACTACCCTATAGGATTTCCAAGGAGCAGCTGGTGGATCCCAACTGCCAACCTTTTGGTTAGCAGTCAAGCTCTTAACCACTGTGCCACCAGGGCTCCACCCCGCATATAGTATAAGACAATATCTGACAATCTGCATCCAAGTAGTCAAGGAAATGTTCATTTGTATCTAAATTTCTTGTAGTTTGTTAAATACAAAAACAGCTACTGCAACAATCTTTTTTTTTTCTTTTTTGTTGTACATTAGATGAAGGTTTAAAGAACAAACTAGTTTCTCATTAAACAGTTAGTACACATATTGTTTTATGACATTGGTTAACAATGCCACAACACATCATCATGAGTTCCCTATCATTAACTTCCTGTCCCCTCCTGCCTTCTAGTCCTTGACCCTGGGCTGTTGTGCCCTTTAGACTCTTTTTGTTTTATGGGCCTGTCTAATCTTTGGCTGAAAGGTGAATTCAAGAGTGACTTCATTACTGAGCTAAAAGGGTGTCCAGGATGCATACTCTTGGGGTTTCTCCAGTCTCTGTCAGGCCAGTAAGTCTGGTCTTTTTTTGAGTTAGAATTTTGGTCTACATTTTTCTCCAGCTCTGTCTGGGACCCTCTATTGTGATCCCTGTGAGACCAGTCAGTGGTGTTAACTGGCCACCATCTAGTTGTACTGGACTCAGTCTGGTGAAGGCCATAGCAGATGTGGCCCATAAGTCCTTTGGACTAATCTTTCCCTTGTATCTTTAGTTTTCTTCGTTCTTCCATGCTCCTGAAGGGGTGAGACCAGTGGAGTATCTTAGATGGCCACGCACAGGCTTTTAAGACCCCAGACGCTACTCACCATGGTAGAGTGTAGAATATTTTCCTTATAAACTATGTTATGCCAATTGAGTTAGATGTTCCCTGAGACCATGGATCCCAGACCTCAGCCCAGCAATCTGGTCCCTCAAGGAGTTTGGATGTGTCCATGGAGCTTCCATTACCTTGCCTTGCACAAGTTGTGCTGGCATCCCCAGTTTTACCCTTCACCAACGTTACCACTTATCTATTGTCTATTTAGGGTTTTTCCATCCCCATCCGTCCACTCCCTCATAACCGTCAAAGATTGTTTCTTTTTGTGTGGAAACTTTTTCATGAGTTTTTACAGTAGTGGTCTCATACAATACCTGTCTTTTTGTGCTCGACTTATTTCACTCAGCATAGTGCCCTCCAAATCCATCCATGTTACAAGATGCTTCGCAGATTCATCATTGTTCTTTATAGTTGCATAATACTCCATTGTATGTATGTACTATAGTTTGTTTATCCATTCATCTGTTGATGGGCATCTAGGTTGTTTCTATCTTTTTGCTACTGTGAACAATGCTGCAAGGGACATGGGTGTGCATATGTCTCTTCATGTGATGACTCTTATTTCTCTAGGATATATTCCTAGGAGTGGGATTGCAGGATCATATGGGATTTCTAGTCTAGCTTTCTGAGGAAGCACCATTTTTTCCCCATTTTTGTCTACTTTTCACTTCAGCTTTTGGATAGCTCTGAATATTAGAGATTCGAATTCCCTATTAGGTAGTTCTAGTGCCTTTTGTTCTATTGAAAGTCATCTACGTTTTATTTTGGATGCTTACTGGAACCATCCTGTCCTGTTTTTTCATATGTTTTGATATTGTCTGCTGTCTTTTGGACATTCGGTAGTTATTTTCTTCATTTGTTGATTGTAGATTTGTTTGTTTCATCCTGCTTTTTTGTTTTATTTGGTTATGTCGGAGCAGGCAGGCTGTGCATTCTTAGTTGTTTGCTTGTATGTGGGCATGATACTTTTCACCTACCTGTCCAGTGGGCAGGGCTAGTCGCTCAGGTATGGTGCAGCAAGGCAGGTCCAGCTGAAGCGGAGGGGCTGTAATGGATTGTTTGTGACACATACTAGGTCTGACAGGGCAGGCCAGAAATCAGTGCAGGGTAGGTTCCAGTAGGCCATGCCTGTGCTGCTCGGGGGTGTGATGTTCAGCATATGGTGCAGGTAGACAGCAAGGAGGGGGACATTTGTGATGTGTGGAGCTAAGATGGGTATGGGAAAGAAGAAAAAGATCAGAGAGAAACAGGAGCCCAAAACAAACAAAACAAAAACAAAAAAACCAAACAAACAACAAAATGCACACACACAAAAAGTGCTAAGGGAGCTTGCCATTGGAGTGGGGAGATAAGAGACGGAGAAATGAAAAAAAGAAAAAGAAAAAAAAGAATAAAATAAATAAAAATTAGAATTAAAAAAAAGAAAAGCCCCCAGGAATCCCACCAGTGCAGCTGCAAAGACAAGGGAAGTGGCTCCCAGGCCCCACAGGACAGCTTAGCTAGAAGAGGTGTCACACAGTGCCAGGTATTCAGGAGACAGGAAAAGAAGGTAAGTATAGAGAGACAAGAAACTAAGAAATAAGAAAAACAAAAAGGAAAAAAAAAGATATGTCCCCAGGGATCCCAACATTGTGGTTGCATAGACTAAGGAAGTGACTCCCAAGTCAGGCAGTACAGCCCACCTAGAAGGGGCTCCCAAGCTGTGAAAAGAGAAAGAAAACAAACAAACAAGCAAAACAAAACAAAAGAAAAAAGGTTCCCAGGGATCCCACCAGCGTGGTGGTGCAGACAGGGGAAGCAGTTCCCCAGCTGAGCAACACTTCACAGCCTTTCAAGAAGAAGCAAAGCCGGCTCACAGAACCAGATGTTCGAGACAAAGGAGGCGGAGGTGGTGAGATGAAGGGAAGAAACCAAAAGAATCAGAAAAAAGCAACACCAGCAACAAACAAATGGCATTGATAGAGCCAGCCAGTGTGGCAGGGGTGAATCCAAGTGGAATGGTGCCAGATCTGGTGTCTCCTGGCCAAGAGACTGCAGCCGGTGGGAAGCAACGGAGGTTGAGTCGGGGGAAGAAGGGTGAGAGGTGGGAAAGCATATATTGCTGGTCACTGAGTGCTCTGTCTCCTGCTGGGAGCTCCATGAAGCTGATTTGCCATACTCCCTATCTGCTGATCTCCAAAAGGTGTCCAAGATGGCGAATCCATACTGCATTAGCTGATAGGGGACCTCTGCACAAATCTCTCCCCACTCTTCATTCTCTGTCAGTTTCTTATCCCATTCGGTGTTTGGTTGAATTCTTTATCTCTTCATTAGATGGTTTCAGGATTGATGTTTGTCTCTGTTTTAGTTTTTTGGGTCTTTGCTGCGGAGGGATGGCATGCAGTTTCTGTCCGTAGCGTCATATTGACTTCTCTTCTTCATGACTATCATTTTTTTTGTGGTTACCATGAAATATTAACAGTTTTGTTTGGGGATAATAGATCACCTTCAATATTCTGTCTTTAATCTGGGCATATTTTCACCAAATTAAACCACAGATAACATATCCCCTTCACCCCAACAAAGAGGACTTTTATGAATGTCTTCAATGTAAATAGGAAGGAATCTCATACCTCTGAAGCCCCCTCATGGTGCAGAAGAAATCCAGCAGACTAACAGAGAATCTTGTTTGGAGTTTCCAGGATTTGATAAGATTAATTAAAATATATTCCTACTCCCGTGAAAGAGGGAGAAAATGAGAAAGTTTATTATAGGATTACATTTCATGATGCTGTAAAATACTTTAGTTTTCTTTTGGGGTGATTGGACTATCCCAGCATTCCTGGCACTGGCCGACTCATGACGCATTCCATTGCCAAAGCAAACTCAGGTGTTACTGTTTCAGAAATATTTTTATATGATAAAATTTATGCCCTACTTTATGCCAAATGGACTTTAAGCTCTTCTGGGAGTCTGATGTCTGCTCATTAGGGTGGCCTAACAGAATTCCTTGATTTAGAGGGTAGTAAGTTCGAGGCAAGCCCCTGGGTAGCGCAAGCAGTTTGCAGTTTGCAATTGGCTGCTTACCTAAAGTTTGGTGGTTTGAACCCACCCAGCTGCACTACAGAAGAAAGTCTTGGAAATCTGCTTCCATAAAGATTACAGCCAAGAAAACCCTATGGAGCACTTCTACTCTGTAACACATGGAGATACCATGAGTCAGAATCTATTCAACGACAACAGGATAAGTCAGAGTCAACTTGACAACAACTATTTTTTTAAGACATATGATGATATTCTCTACCCTGTATAAAAAGGGAGACAAAATTACTGAAAATTTATATTATGAATTTTATGTGAGACGTTAGTTGATTATACTACACATAAAGATTCTGAACAACAGGTTGTATACTTTCATTTGTTTCTCAACTAACAAGCAACTCACTCTGTCCAAAGTAGCTGCATGATAGCTACATCAAGACCCTTCCCAACCTCACTGACACAATGTGGAGAGGACTAGTGGTCTCATTAATCCTTAAGGAACACAAAACAGAAGATATTCAGGTTAAGGAAAAATGAAGGAAACATACCAAAATCAACCAAACCAAACAAATATTCTCAAATATTCTCCTAGTAATTGAATGAGGAAGCTTCTGTGAAAATCTACAGATCGTGACTCACTATTAAAAATAATAATAATTTGAGAAAGTATAAACCAGTTGCCATGCAGTTGGTTCTGACTTATGATGACCCCATGTGTTTTCACTGACTGATTTTCTGGAAGTAGATGGTCAGGTCTTTCCTCTGAGGTGCCTCTGGGTGGACTTAGACCCCCAAACTCTGTTAGCAGCCAAACGTGTTAACTATCTATACCACCATGGACTAGATGATAAATAGATAGATAGATAGACAGAGAGACAGATACATAGATAGATACATAGACAGATACATAGATACAGAGAGCTAGTCAGATAATGCTTGAAAGGAGTAGGGCTCATCTAACCCTGAGAATTAAGATTGTATTGTCAGAGATATCAAAACCAGAAGAGCTGACTCATTAAAAATCTCTTATCTGTTTTTTTGTTTTGTTTTTTGTTTGTCTTTTTTACTGTGTGAACTGTATGCTGAATTTCAATAATTACTACCCCTTGAAGACTGGAAGCACTGATCCAGCTAGAGTGTATTTCAGTCATGCTCTCCTAATAGCATGCTTCGGTCCACGAGATTAGTGGTGCTTCAGCAGAGATTGGACAAGAAGTAGACAAGATGTAGGAGTCAGTGCAGGCTAGCCTTGGAGAGGGAAGAATGTGGTTGGAAACCATATAATCTGGGCTGCTTTTGTTGCTTAAAAACTGAGTTGAACAGATTATGCTTCCATCAAAACATTGTTAAAATGGTTTCCATTATTGTTCACTTTCTGGGAAGGAATTAAGTTTTTTTTCTCTCTTGCCTGATTATTCGTTGTTTTAGAGGCAGCTAATAGAACTTAAGTATAAATAGTTTAAGATTAATGACTTATAGCTTACCATGTTATACGGTATTCATATTAAAGCTTAATTTGTAATAGACACGTAATTTATGTTTTTCCCCTTCATATATATGCAACACACTTGAAATTAATAAGTATAAACATTGTTGTCATACCATGGTGGTTTGCATGTTGCTATGATACTGGAAGCTATGTCACAGGTATTTCAAATATCAGCAGTGTAACTCATAGTAGACAGGTTTCAGTAGAGCTTCCAAACTAATACAGACTAGGAAGAAAGGCCTGGTGATATACTTCCAAAAAGTAGCTAATGAAAACCCAATAGTTTACAACAGAATATTGTCCAATATGGTAATAGAAGGTGTGTCCCCTAGGTTGGAAGACACTCAACATACAGTGGCCACAACAATGGACTCAAGCATACCAAAGATCATGAAGATGGCATAGGACTGGGCAACTTTTAGCTCTGTTCTACCTGAGGTTACCATGAGTTGGAGCTGACTTGATGGCAATTAACCAGAATAACACCAATCTGTTTTCATTTTCTTTTTAGTGTTAAAATTCCCCATAATTTTCAAATTATTTTTAACACACATTCTTGTTCATTATTATTCCCATAGTGCAATAGAAACACATTTTAAAAGCCAACATAAAACAAACCTTTATTTCTCAGGTAAAGATTGAATGTCTACAGTTCAGCTTCTATCCTTTGATGAATTTCTTTCTCTGTTATATTTCTCAACATTTTATTGGTAGATCTCTTCTTCACATTCACTTTTGTTGCTTGCTCCAGAATTATACCCTGTACTTATGTGGTCTCCTGTAGGGTGCTGGTGTTAGTGCAGCTAACTACATGACAAGGATCATTTTAGAGCCCTTGACATCATGCTTACATCCAATTCTTCCTGATAAACACAAAGTGGAAACTCTACTCAAACATCTGTCTAATCAAATGCTTCATTGCTATTAAAACTTTTAAATTAGTTATATAATACAATGCTAAGCAATCTTTAAATATATGAAACATAATGGTATTATGCTAGTTCACTTCTTCATAACAAAAATAAATATAGCCCATCAAAAGTCCATCCGACCAGCTGTTTTAGTTCCTAGTGCTGCTATAACAGAAAGATCACGAATGGGTGGCTTTAGCAAACAAAAATTAATTTTCTCACAGTTCAGGAGGCCAGAAGTCCGAATTCAGGTCAGTGGCTTTAGGGGAAGGCTCCCTCTCCGTCTGTTCTGGAGGAAAATCCTTGTCTCAGCTTTTCTAGCTGGCAATCAATCTTTGGAGTTCCTGTGCTTTCAAGCGTTCTGCCTCAGTTGTCTTCAGATAGCATAGGTTTTCCCCGTGTTTGTCTTCTTCTGTGCTTAATCTGCTTTTTTATATCTCAAAAAGTGGTTGGTTTAAGACACACCCTACACTAATGTGGCTTCATCAACATAACAAAGAGCTCTATTCCCAAATGTGGTTACATCCAGAGATACAGGGGGTTAGAATTCATAACACATATGTTTTGGAGGACACTATCTAATCCATAACACCAACTAAAGCTTAATTCTTCAGTTTTAGGTAGAGTTACAATATGCTTTTGATGTTCCTCCAACATTATACTTTTTTCTTCTTTCTATCTCCAAATATGTGAAGATATTTATTTATCATAACCTATTTAAACTTTGCTTTTTCTAATTCTTCATAAAATTGGTTTAATGAAATATGTCATGGGAAGTAAAATGATAGTATTAACCCAGTAGCTCACTTCACAGAGGTTTCCAAAGAATTGTTGAATAGGCATACATTTTTATTGCTGTTGACTTGTCTAATATAGAAATTAACTATATATATGAAAAGACACCCATATCCTGTCTTCATCATTACATTATTCAAAATCTCATAAAAAAATTTTAAAAGAAAAAATATAAATGTTTACAATGAAGAGCTTATAAAAGAGATTTTAATTAAATAAGAGAGTTTAAATTTATTTAACAGCTCAGGAATTAGCCTGAGAGTAAGTCTAAGGCCATATAAGCAGAGATTGTGCTAAAATTCCCAAATTTATTTCTGGAAAAATTGGGAAGGGATAGTGCTAATTATTGCAGGGTAATAATGCAATCCTCTAAGTATGTCTTTGAAATCCTCATATTCCTGCTTTCTTTCTTTTTTTCCAGGTCTGCTCTTTACTGCTACAGCCATAGCCACCTTCTTTCACTGATCTTCTCAATAGTTATGTGGTAGCAATGTGGCCACGATAGTGTCCTGATATGTTATGTTTAGTAATCTGATAATGTAGTCCTTTTGCTGTATTTTCTAATAACATAAAAGAGAACCTCTTTCCTCCATATTGTGTGATACAACATCTTCCACATACTCCCATGGTGCTGCCTTGTAATGTAATGCTGTAAATCAGTTTTATTCAAAGCATTTTCTCCTTAAGAATGTTGTTGTTGCTGTTAGGTGCCATCGAGTCAGTTCCGACTCATAGCGACCCTATAGGAGAGCATAGAACTGCCCTCAGGGTTTCCAAGGAGCAGCTAGTGGATTTGAACTGTCGACCTTTTGGTTAGCAGCCATAGCTCTTAAACACTGCGCTACCAGGGCACCTCCTTAAGAATAGGTTTCAGGTAAAATCCATAGAAGCTTGATTTCTGATAGTCCAGCATTATTACGGAACCAATGTTAACTTGCCTAACTCCACCATTCTTCATAATAGTCTGAGAAAACTTTCCACATACACATACACGTTTTCGTACTGAAGTCTAGTTACTAGGATGATGACAATTTTGCTCCAAGATAGGATTCTTTCTGCAGACGTATCTTCAAAAGCATACAGTGTTGAAAAGGGGTGGGGGTGGGGGAAGCTTATGGCTGAAAAGTAAGGGCAAAATACAAGTAAAGTAGTTTTGGTAAAATAAGATACACATCCAGTCTCTAACTCCACATGTGGGATATGGTCCATAATCAAGTTCATTGTATTATTGCCATCGCCTTGGATGCTCTGGTCTAGAAATGAAGAAATGCAATGATTTCTTGATTCCACCAGGAGGCCATTTATTCCTTTACTGCATCCATTCTCTGACCCAGAATGGCCCCCTCTTGATTAGAAGTGGGTCTGTAAACAGTTAATTTCTGTCAAGGGAGAAACTTGGGTACTTGACAGAAATTGCCAATTATTTCTTTCATTTCAGAAATGTGAGGGAGATTCACTAAATTTACAGGCTTTTCAGTGATCGTTTTTACTGGTTCACTTCCAACTATTACCTGAGTTATCACAACATATGTACACTCTTGTAACGTGGAAGGTCTAAGCAATTTGCTTACCCATTACCAATTGTTAAAAAGTACAATAATGCTCTATTGTTTTATGAGATATAAAGACATCATCCCACTGTTGTTTAAAGCAAAATGTACCTTATTGCAAAAACAATAGGCATTTTTCTGACTGTTTATTATACGGGATTGCGCAGAAGGAAAAAGATAGAGAAGCTGCAAAGGAAGAATCATGAACAAATTCAGAACTAACCGCTATTAGTTCTAAATAAAGATATTAGACATATCTGTAAAGAGATAAGCAATATTATGTTTTATATATGTGTGGAAGATTGTTGACAAATGTTTTGAATATTAGTGCAGCATAAAATATAATAACAGGAAAAACTTATTTTGACTTGCACAGCGGCACTTAGAGACCTTAGAAATACTTCTTAATCATTTTTACAGCTTATGTTTGCTCTTATGCAAAAGTGAACATGTCATTTGCTGAAAAGTGTCCTCCCAAAAAACAAGTCCACCAGGTGTCTCCAAATGTGACAGTATTTGAAATAAGAATCTTTGCAGATGTTATTAAGTTAAGGATCTCGAGATGAGGTCCTCTTGGATTTAGGATGAGACCTCCAACAAATGACTGGTGTCTTTATAAGAGGAAGGAGATGGATATTTGACACACGGAGACACAGAGGTGAAGGCCATCTGAAGATGCAAGTAAATACTGAAATGATCTATCTACAAGCCAAGGAATACCAAGGATTATCCACAGCCACCAGAAGTTAGTAGAGACATGAACCAAATTCTTCCTTAGTGTCTCTAGGAGGAAGAAAACCTGCTGACACCTTGATTTCGAACTTCTAGGCTTCTGTGGGAGAATAAATTTTTGTTTTTTGAAGCAGCTCAATTTGTGATAATTTGTTACTGCACCCTTAAGAAAATAATGCAGGACTCTTGTTAGTTACCATTGAGTCATCTCAGACCCAAGGAGACCTTATGTATAACAGAACAACACGTTGCCCAGTCCTGTACCATCTTCATAATACTAACATTTTCACAAATATTATAGATAACAGTGTGTTTCAAAGCACTTAGTATAATAACCACAAAGGCATACTAAGAATTGTGGGACTCTTTTGCTGTCTACTAATTTTGTGTTCCTGAGAATTAATGGTCTTTAAATAGCTGCTCGATACTAGTAGAGAGAACAGGGAAAGTGTTGTATAAATGGAGGATAGAAAAAGAAAAGATCCCTGCTAGCATCATTTATCTTTCACTATTATCAAGAGCTATTCAGTGCTGAGTTCAAATTACCTATCCTACTCACCCCAACAAAAGACCTCAAGTTAACAGACATTTATTCCTGGTTGATGTAGCTTAATGCACATCTATTGTGACTTGATTATATCGTTTAGTGATCTCATCTGCCTTCTGCAACTCAAGAGGCTCATATAATTCACTGCACACTTTCTGAGAAAGGTTGCAAAAATATAGTTTTCTCCAATTAATAATAGTTTCACAGATATTCTATTAATAGAATTGATAATTGTAGCACCCAGTGACACTTTAGACGACAGCTAGATTATAGACTGTTGCCCTATGAAAATGCCCAGCGCATCCATTCCTCAATCTACTCCTGAGCGCTTGATAAATTAAAAAGTGCCCATCAGTGTTAACATTTCTTGTCTTCCCACCTTTCTGCCTTCTTCTTCTCTTTATCCTTTTCATAACTTTCATTTCATTTTCCTTCCAGAGAATGTGGTGTGACCGAGAAGTTGAGGTGAAGATGAAGCTGCCATATTCAAGGAAGCATGTATGTAAGGAGTTTAGCTGAAATGAATATGGTGTAGGAAAGTTGTAATAAGTAGTGATTAAAATTGTAAATGTGGGCAACATCAATTAATGGAAAAATTTGAAGGACAAGCTGATGAGATTAGGCATAGGCTCTAAGAATGGTGAATCATTGAAAATGTTTGAGGATAATTGTTGAGGGAATATTGGAATGGAATCATATGCTATTTCAGAAAGATTACTTGAAAGAAAGAATGATAGATGGAAACTGTGTGACCAGTTAGGAGACAACCATGGCATTAAGCTGTGATTATTGTCGTTAAAAAAGGCTATCCCATTCTATCAGTATACAGTCACAACTTGTTAGTAGAGGAAATGTGAGGAAGTAAGAGTACTAGACAATGGTAAATCAAAGGGAAAGGAAACGACGGATGAAGCGTACTTTTTAGGAAAGAGTATACACTGTACCTTTAGTGAGATAAAGCAAGGAAAAATCTAAGATGTTTTACCAGTATGCTTGGTAGAATTACTGTACTGTATCATTACTTAAAAAGAGGAATCTAAACAAATACTTGTTTAGGGCATAAGATGAATTGATTTGATGGCAACTGAGAACAACAACAAGGGCATAAGATAATGAGTACAGTTTCTAATTTTAGAAAATTAATGACAAAAATACAAAAGATTTAAAATGATGCAATGATTCTAAATCAGAATAGAAGGCAATGTTAAAATAAACAGCAACTAAGCAGAAGTATTGTATGGACAAAGAGGAATAATAGAGATTCAGAGAGAAAATTTGTGTAAGCTGAAATCCAAGTTGGGTATTATTACTGAAGAACTAAATATTAAATGTATTTGAGATATGAGGGCATTAAAACCTCACACAGTACATGAAAGCAGAAAATAATCATCACTATATAAACATTTATTTCAAAAACAGTAGTATCACTTTTTCATGTGTTATGTGGGTTGTTATTGGGTACATGACGCATAACTAGAAGTTATACGAAATATTTATGCTGTTTATTACCTCATTGTGAAGAAGAAGTGAGCTTTTACTTCCCTGTTGGATATAAATGAAGAGGAGTATCCATCCAAATATAGCAGAGCTAGGATACAATGTATACCTGCTGAGCTAAGGTTTTTTAATACATAGTCAACCTGAGAGCATGCATACATTTGCCTCTGCTACAAAAATGAGTGCATTTTTTAGCTTAGCAGGCTCTTCCACAACATAGATGTATAAAACCACTTAAAAATGCAGTCTGTTGAACACTTTTATTAAACTCATACTACACAGAAACATTTTTGAAATGGAAGTTTTGATCCCTAATATTTATAGCATTAAAATGATTGTCTTTGAATAATTGCAGCAAAAAGTTTATGACAAGGAAGGTGTAGTGTTTGAAGACCATTTCACAGTGTGCATTTCTCCTAAGGAAATGGCTGTAAATAGTGCTAATTAAAAATGCAACATATTCTTTATTTCTATGCTTGAGTAATTATGTCCATTGAAACAAGCGTTAAGCAGTTAACCAGGAAACTGTATGGTTGCCTTTATTTCATTATACAATAAAATTATATTCCTTAATTTTGTCACATCATTCTAATTATAACAGTACATACAAATCAGCACTCTGTTTGATGGCTGACATTAACTCCGTTAATAGTCATTTTGTTGATAACAAATATGTTAAAAAAATCTCAAATAATCGAAGCAAAAACAAAACACAAAATGTTAGTATTTTAACTAAAAACCATTTGCCATTGAATTGATTCTGACTCAAGAGGACCCCGAGGGTGTCAGAGTAGAACTGTACATCATAGAGTTTTAAGTGCCTGGTTATTTGGAAGCAGATTGCCAGGCCTTTTTTCAGAGATGTGTCATGGTAGACTCAAACCTCCAACCTTTGGGCTAGCAGCAGTGTACGTTTGTACTTCCCAGGGATTCCATGGGCAACTAATGCAAGGCATTTGTTAAACCATAAAGAAAACAGTGAGATGTCAGACGCGGGAAGATGATGCAACCCAGAGACTAGCAACTGCTGGAAGTTTCAACTGCTGTAGATCACAGGTACTTGGGGGAAAAGGGGCAATACTGGAACCCAGAGGACAGGGTCACCTGGAAGAAGCTAGAGTTAGGAGAGTCTGTTTGGCTGCAACAGAGCTTTGAAGAAGACACGCCTCTGCCAGAGATGCCTGCTGGGACAAGTAGAGAGGAAAGAAACAGCCCTGATTCCTGGCTTCTATTCATCAATTCCTCGCCATTGCCAGTCTTTGGCAGAACCCAAAGAAAGCAAGACAACTTGGAGACTGGGGGAAAAAAAAAAAAAACAGACAAAACTCTCCAACATTTAGGCCTCCCTGGTGGCACAGTGGCTAAGAGCTTGGCTGCTAACCAAAAGGTTGGTAGTTCGAATCTACCAGCTGCTCCTTGAAAACCGTATGGAGCAGTTTTGCTCTGTCCTACAGGGTCACTATGAGTCAGAATCAACTTGATGGCAACGGGTTTGGTGTTTTTGGTTTTATAGAGTCTTAAGACCAGGATTTGGGTGCTAGTTTTGTCATTTGCTAGCTTTGTGATTTTTGGAAAATCAGTTGCTTCTTTGAGCTTTATTTTCCCCAATATAACAGTAATTGCTCAATATAGCTCATGAAATTTTTGTGAGTGCAAAAAAGGGGATGGAACTTAGTTTAGAAAAGATGCCTGTTTCCATTATGAAAGACATTTTTTTAGGATGAGGAGCCAAGATGGTGACTTAGTCAGACACACCATGTCATCTCTCTACAGCAAAAACTCCAGAAACCAAGTGAAATAGATGAAGATGACAATCCTGGAACCCTAAGCATGAAAAAAAAAAAAAAAGGCTAAAGAATCAAATCGAACACCGAGTGGAAGAAGGAATTGAACGAATGCAGCAAACGAGGAATGATATGGAGCGGAGGTGCCCTGCCAACCACCACGGCACTGCCTGGCCATTGTGAGACAAAGCCAGTAGCAACCCTGTGAGAGGAGCACAGGAAGACAATTTCACAGAATTCCCAATAAGAGCCAGAGAAACTATGTAGACTTACCCGGAGTGAAGCAGGGCAAGTGCCATTGCCTGCGCCCACACCACTGAATCGATGACAGGCAGCAGCCAATGCCCACCCAGCCTTCCCTCAGCCACCATGCAAGACAAGCAAACAGAGACCTGCACTTACCCTGCCAGCCACTGATCCGGTCCTATACAGAACACGCCACCCAAACGCAGTACCGTACATATTCTTCTCCAATGCACATGGATCATTCTCCAGAACAGACCATATTTTAGGACCCAAAGCAAGCCTCGATAAATACAAAAACATGTAAGTAATACAAAGTATCTTCTCTGATCACAACACTATAAAAGTAGAAATCAATAACAGGAAGAAGAAGGATAATAAATACATGGAAACTGAATAACACCTTGCTTAAAAACAGAAAAACAGTAGAAAGAATCAACAAGACTAGAAGTTGGTTCTTTGAGAGGATCAATAAAATTGACAAACTACTGGTCAATCAGACAAAGTAAAAAAATGAGAAGATACAAATAACCAAAATAAGAAATGAGATGGGTGACATTACAATAGACCCCACTGAGATAAAAAGGATCATAACAATATTATGAAAAATTGTACTCCAGCAAATTTGAAAACCTAGAAGAAATGGACAAATGTCTGGAAACATACTACCTACCCAAACTAACGCAAACTGAAGTAGACAATTTGAACAGACACATAACAAAAGAAAAAAATTGAAGAGATCATAAAAAAAATAAAATTCTCTCAACAGCAACAACAACAAAAGAGCCCCAGCCCAGAGGGCTTCACTGCAGAATTCTACTAAACATTCAGAGAAGAGTTGATACCAATTCTACTCAAACTATTCTAGAATATAGAAAATCCTTAATTTATTCTATGAAGCCAGCATAGCACTGGCACCAAAGCCGGTCAAAGACCACTAAAACAAAAAACTAAAGACCAATATCCTTCATTAACATAAACCAAACCAAAACCAAACCTACAGCCATCAAGTTGTTTCCAACTCGTAGTGACCCTATAGGACAAAGTAGAACTGCCCCATAGGGTTTCCAAGGCTGTAAATCTTTACAGAAACAGACTGCCACATCTTCCTCCCACAGAGCTGGGTTTGAACTGCAGACCATTTGGTCAGCAGCCTAGCACTTTAACCACTGTGACACCGGGGCTCCTTCTCTTGAAAATAGATGCAAAAATTCTCAACAAAATTCTAGCCAATAGAATTCAACAGCATATCAAAAAAATAATACATCATGATCAAGTGGGATTCATACCAGGGAAGCAAGGATGGCTGAACATTAGAAAATCAATCAACATAATTCACCACATAAATAAAACAAAGGAAAAGAATGATATGATCATCTCAATCAATGCAGAAAATGAATTTGAGAATATCCAACACCCTTTCTTGATTAAAAACTCTCAGCAAAATAGGAATAGAAGGGAAATTCCTCAACATAATTAAGGGCATATATACAAAACCAACCCATTTAAAAAAAAACAAAAAACAAAACTTTTTGCCCTTGAGTCGATTCTGTCTCATAGCGAACCTATAGGACAGAGTAGAACTGCTCCATAGGGTTTCCAAGGAGCACCTGGTGGATTTGAACTGCCAACCTCTTGGTTAGTAGCTGAACTTATAACCACTACACCACCAGGGTTTCTCTTCCTGTCTGGAACAAAATGGAATGAAGAAAACCTAAAACTCAAAGAAGCAATTAGTGCAAAGGACTAATGGTCCACATGAACCAGAGCCTCCTGTAACCTGAGGCCAGAAGAATTAGATGGTGCCCAGCTACCACTTTTGATGACTCTGACTAGGATCACAATAGAAATTCCAGTTAGAATGGGTGAAAAATGTAGAACAAAATTCAAATTCATAAAAAAGACCAGACTTGGTGATTTGATAGAGACTGGAGGAACCCTTGAGACTACTGCCCTAAGGCAATCTTCTAACATGGAACTGAAGCCACTCCCGAAGGCTACCTTTCAGCCAAATAATAGACTGGCTTATAAATACACAAATAACACCTGTGAAGATTGTGCTCCTTGGAACAATCAACTATACAAGACCAAAAGGGCAGGATTTGCCCAAAAGCAAAGATGAGAAAGCAGGGAGGGGCAGGGAAACCGGAGGAATGAATGGAAAGGGGGAACCCAGGGTGGAAATGGGGAGAGTGCTGAGAGTTTGCAGGGATTGCAACCAGTATCATGGAAAAATTTATGTATGAATTATTGAATGAGAAATTTTGCCGTGTAAACTTTCACCTAAAGCACAATAAAGTGTTAAAAAAAAAGATTTTTAAATATTGTAATCTTTATCAAAATATGACTATAAAATTTAAACTTTTTTCAGATTTTTTTTCTGATTATTTTGAGACATTGTGTTATAATGTGAAGCTAAAAAGTGGATTCAAGTCATAACTATCTATAGAAAAAGACATATTCTTTACGGAACTGGGTTTGTGAATTTGTCTTATGGGAAACATCATCAGGTTTAGGTTGAAGTGGCTTAAAAATCGTGCCTTTGAAGCATTTCATAACAAGTAAATATTTTACAGACGTATATTTGTCTTTCACATCATGACACAGTAACGCTCTCTGCACTGCTTTTTACACTTTAACTCTTTGGTGACCCAATTCTTTTCTGCTTTGAACTTTCTGTTGAAACGATATGTTTTCATTAATGGAAGCGTGCTGAATCATTGAGTGTGTCTGAATTTTTGGTAGATCATATAGATTTTTTTTTCCCGCCCCTTCCACAAGCTGACCCTAAGTGTTTAGTGGTATATGTGAAGAATCACTGGTGGTATCCCAGGGTGCCCACTGGGGTCTATTGTTACATATGTGTAACAAATAAACATTTTCAAAATATCTCTTTTTCCTACCAAAAAATTTAGATGCCTCATGCAGTACAATGTAAAAACAGTAATTTGTGGCACACACCCGTTTCATTGGTTTCAAACAGTCATGAAGATCCCTGCCTTGCAGCAGCAGGCACTATCAGTGATATACCAGATCCCCAATAAAGCTCAGAGGTTGAACACTTCATGGTAGCCAGGCACGAAAGGGTTATTAAAGATATTTTAAACTCACACTGAAGTTGTGTGAGTATGTGTATGTGTGTGTGATTCTGTGTGAGAGAAAAATTCGGTTTAGCCTTGATCCAAGATATAGGGCACTTTGAATTCATCCAGTGCTATTAAAGAAATGTACTTTAAATCAGTTTGATTTTATCAAGGCAATTTATTTTGCCTTCATACAAATGTAGGAATGATTTACAATGAGTGTCTTTAGCTCATAAAATAACTAAATGAGTTTTCTGCTTCAAAAGTACTTAAATCATACCGCTTCCTCCGTTTATGGAACAATTTATGCTTTCAGTAGTACAAGCGTAATATCAAAATCTGTTACTTTTGTTATCTTTTTTACATGCACATTGTTTATAACTCAGTTTAATCTAATTACTCTTTGTTGTATTTGCTAAACTTACTTGTGTATATATCACCAAGGTCTTATCTACATCACTATTATCATTAATCACTTGTGAATTGCTTGGTTTCTGATGCATGTTTATAGTCTCCATTCCAGTTGCTGGCTGGCCTTTCCTCAGAAGTAGCTGAACCTAACGTTTGCAATTCAGTGTAGCATTTTCAGTAAAAGATTTCAGACCTCTGTCACTTTTTCCTGTATTTGAGCAAATAATCTTGTCTATTTCTCACTGTTGTAATCATAAACCAGTCTTGTTGGCTAAATGTTATTGTTGTTAGGTGCCGTCTAGTCGGTTCCAACTCATAGCGATGCTGTGTATGACAGAACGAAACCCTGCCTGGTCCTGCGCCACGCTCACAGTCATTGTTATGCTTGAGTCCATTGTTGCAGCGACTGTGTCAATCCATCTTGCTGAGGGTCTTTCTCTTTTTCCCTGACCCTGTACTTTACCAAACATGATGTCCTGCTTCTCCAGGGACTGCTCCTTCCTGATAACATGTCCAATGTACGCGAGACAAAGTCTCGCCACCCTCGCTTGTTGTTGGTTAAATAGTGAAAGATTAAGCTCAATTAAAAATTCATCAAAAAAAAAAAAACAAAAAAACAAAATGAAGTATAACTTAAATGTATTTTTCTAATTGTTGGAAATAGCTCTCTTGATCACAGTTGCCTCTTGGCTATTTGGCGTGATGGCTCTACGGCTGTCACATTCTCTTATTTTTGTCTTCTGACAGTGATGTGTCTTAACAAAATGTGCCTGGACCTCGAGTGTCAGAATGTGAGCACAGAGACATCAGTGAGCCATGAGCAGTTGCTGACAGGTGTTAGGGAAAAATAGTGGTTATCTTACTGAGTTCAAATAGGATAGTTTTGGAAAACAGCAACGTAACAATATAAAGGGCACACTGAGTCACTCTGGAACTCGTGGTATTTCTGTAAATATGGATCTTTCATGGCAATAAATTCAAAATTTTGCAAAGTCATAGTTTCTAGAGTTATGAGGCAAGTTTTTAGAGAAAATCTGGTTCAAGATCCTTAATCTAGTGATGAAGATATAGAGATCCTCGTTATGAAGCTAGTGAGTTATATGTGTGATATTGACTTGCCTAAGGGAGAGGGTTAGATTACTTGAATATAGTACAGACTCTTGCCACTACATGTACAAGGTAGAAATCACATCCACTGCATAATATAAACCACAATCTGACATCTTTAAACTAGCTGTCTATTATACTAAACTTTAAAATAAAAGGCTTAAAGTGGATTATAGTCTGTATTTTGCCTGAAATTTGCAATAAACTTTGTTTGAAATATATAAAATGGATTTTCAAAGTGGAGTGGATGTTAACCATACTCTATATCTTAGTATTGACATGATTTTCTGCTTAAAATAAAGTATGCAATTATTACAGTATAATGTTGTTGCTATTAGGTGTTGTAGAGTCAGTTTGCAACTCATATCAATCCCATGTGACAGGAAGAACTGCTTCATAGGGTTTTCTAGGCTGTAATCTTTACAGGAACAAATCTCCAAGTCTTTCTCCCACAGAGCCACTGGGTGGGTTCAAACAGTCGACCTTTCAGTTAGCAGCTGAGAGCTTAACTGTTAACCATTGCACCGCCAAGGCTCTTTGATTACAGTGTATTGTCTTAATAATCTTATCCTCAATCTTCAATTTGAAAGTAAAAAAGCCTCAGTAATTTCAATTACTTTTAGAATTAACTTTCTGGATTAAAATTTAATTTGCCTCCCATATAGCTCCCCATTGTTCTCCGTACCTTCTCTAGTACATTATTTATCACTGTTTATTTGTTTCAGCATTAATTTTTAAATCTCGAAAGGGAAATACTTTTAAAATTCTTAACACTTTATCTCTAGTATCAAAACAACGAATGAATGAGTCCATGGATCAACGAGTGAATGAAAAACGAATCTGCCAGTTTGTAAACCTATTTTTTGTTCTCTTCTTGCTCTTCCCTTTGCTTGTAATGCTCTTCCCCTGCATCGTCTCATGACCATCTCATCTGAAGTACATATCACCTTCTCAATGGCACCTGCCTATTCAAATAGCCTCATCGACCTCAAACTGTAATTCCACACGACCAACCCCCATTACTCTCAAAGACACTGTCCTTTTAACTTGATTTTTAGCAGTTACTGCAATTTATAATTATTGTGCTCACTGATCAATAAGACTGAAGGAAAAGGAAATTATGTTGGAGAAGAGAACTATAGTGGATACACTATAATGTGGAAAAAAAAGGTTCCTTGAAATATATTCCTAGAAACATTCTGTAGATAGTGTTAGAGAGACAACAGGCACAAAACTGGTGGATATAGGAGAAAATTCTTGATAAATAGTATGTCACATGAGAATTTACATCCTTTCAAGCTAAAAAATGAAGTGAGCCAAGAATAGGGTTGCTGGTTAGCCAAATGGAGCTCAAGCTTTGGTTAGCCCTAAATTGAGCAGGATCTACTCAGCTGCCCCTGCTAAGGAGACATATTCTCAGGCTAAGAACATCATAATTACAAAAGTGCATGCAAATTAAGACAACAAGAAAACAATATTTATTTGCCAATCATTTCATGATCTGATAAATTTCATTAAAGGGAAGAAGCAAAGAGGAATAAATGAGAGGTTTTTTAATTAGTCACCTCATAAAGATGAGATCATGGGAGAATGGACATGCATTTTAAATTAGAGTGGAGAGTGTTGAGCATGCAAACTTGACATATTTTTGAATGCTTTTAGAATTATTTTCTCTTGAAGTGATACAGTGGTGGTCAGAGTAAATGAATGTTCGTGAATCCATGTTGCCACCCCTATTTTACATATAATCATTGCTACGGATAACTGATGCAGATACTGGAAGATGTCGATTGCCTAGTATCTTTTATGAGTTAGCTTGGGTTGGAGCAATTGTGACAGTTGTGGAGGCTTGCTGATATGATTAACCTCTGTAACTATGTCACCTGCTGCAATTAAACAAAATTACACCCACTAAACTCATTGAAAAAGAGCCCTGGTGGCACAGTGGCTAAGTGCTAGGCTGCTAAGCAAAAGGTCAGGGGTTGGAACCCACCAATCTATCCTGAAATTATGCTCTTACCCACTCTGCATACTACCTCTCATAATCACTTTATTGGGAAAGTGTTTCTCCCCAATCTTAATCACTTAGAGACAGGCTCTATGTCTAATATTTATCTTATCACATATTACGCAGACACCAAGATTAAGTAGTGAAAAATTTCTTATTGGGGTTTGCTTCATAATTGCCAGAAATTAAAATAGGAAGATGTTTTTATCATTGGTAAAGGAAAAGGAAATAAAAAAAGAATCAAACAAGAAGATCCCTCAAAAATAACTCCAGCAGCAGTAAAAACAGAATTCAGATTGAAAGTGTTGTGTATGAGAAACTAAGCTAAAATTGTATTTTAAAAAACAGATATTATGTGTGTTATTCTTTTGAAAGTGCATTTTAACTTTTTTTGAATATGTATTTTGAAATGATGATGACAGAGTTTAAAAAGATAGGGGTTTAAAATTTATAGATCTCTGGATAAATAGAAAGCCCATGGCAAATTCTGCTGTTTGTATTCCTCCTCCCCTCGGCATTTTATAAGAGTAAAAAATGTGAGCAAATGAGCACCAGGGATAAGAATTACTGGAAGCATTCCCAGGTGAAAGACACTATTTACAGATGAGATTTTTCAAAAGGATCACAGGTTGCCCTAGGTGGGGCCATTATTTGAAGGTCTGTCTCAGCCAGTGCTAACCTACTCTAGTCACGGTAGAAATTGGGGGTATGGAAGGGATTACAAGTATCATCTGCTGTATATGATATATCTTTACAAAATATATTGCCTAGTTCTATCTCCTTAACTTCGACCCTGAAGCTTTGAATAATAGAAAAATTCTAGTTAGACACCTGTTCATTTTAACAGCAAGCCCAGGTCCCACAATACACAAGACCTAGAGAAATTACAAGAAGTTCTATTTTCTCGTATTGGAAAATATTTGTCCAATAAGAGGTTTGTTGACAAATTCAAATATTGTGTTGTTTTTTCACTATGAACAGTGTCGGGACACATCATGCAACGTAGTCTATGTTGCCGTAAGACTTAAGTTTACATCAAAGTAGTTTTTGTTTTTCTCCTCATCTTAAGACAGGATAAGTGATGTTCTCTTGTGCAGCACTTAGATAGGATTATCTAAGATCAGATGTTGTCTGGTTCTCTCCCATTTCAGAAAGTGTGGATAGAAATGACAAAGTGACAGTGTCATGATTATTATTAGGATAATATTGACTTTGCTGTATAACTTTTATTGCATATGTCTATATTTATAACACAGATTATATATATTTTATTATGTATAATAAAATAAAAAGAAATTAATCACAATCACTAGTACAAATTGTTTGCTAAATAATTCACAACTGAGAGTGGCCCAACATTTTTTCCCAATTCCGTGGTTGAGAATCTCTGTATCAGAGAATTCATAATTAACAAATACTATGGTTTTTATATTGGAATCCAACAAGAATGTGAAGGTTAAGATTGTATGTCAACTTGGTGGACACTGATTCTCAATGCTTATATGTGATCACTCCCGTGAGGGAATCTGCTGTGAGTACCCAATCACTTGAAAGGGAGTTTCCTTGGGGGTGTGGCCTGCATCCGAATATAAGCAGACGTTCTGGCTTTTTTGCTCGCTCTGGATCCTGCGGCTGTCTCCTGTTCATCTGACCTCCAGTTCTTCGGACTTGAGCTATCAGCTTATCTGTCGATCTTGGGTTTGCCAGCCCCTACAGCTGCGTGAATCATGAGAAGCCTTGTGGTCTTGCCTGACATTCTTGGGATTCGTCGATCTTCACAGCCTGTCAGCAACAGCCCTGCTCTCCAACCTGCCGATCTTGAGTTTGCCAGCCCCTGCGGCTACGTGAATCGAGAGAAGCCTCTATCCTGATCCGCAGACTTGAGACATTCCAGCCTCTACAATCTCATGAGCTGTTTTCTTGATATAAATCTCTCTATATATAGATTTATATTCTTTACTGGTTTTGCTGCTCTAGAGAACCCAGCCTAAGACAAGAAGGAAGACAATGCTGTCATTAGTAACCATGAAGAACAGAGGATTATTTTGAAGAACATAATATATGTATTTTCCTAGTGCAATGAAGTCAGTACCTAAAAAATTTTAAGGACAATTAATCTGGGAAAAAAAAAAAAACACTAATGCAATACATGACCTCTTATATTTGAAAGAACAGAATCTTGCACAATTGCTTCTTTTTTTTTTTAATTGCCTCAAACCTTTATGTTTGCCTTTAGGCTAATTCAAAATGTATTCATACTCAATTTTGTCCAACAATTGTGTGTGAGTGTACATGCACATACATGAATATATGCATACACAATCACAAATATATATGTGGATATAGACATATATATATATATAGTTATTTTAATAAAAGTGTTCTTTGAATGGATAACAATGAAACAGATAATTTATGAATGTACCCTATTTTAATTACTATTTAAAGTATTGTTAGAGTTATATTGGATCAATCTCTCTCTATGTATATATATACATCAATATGACATGGCAGAAAGAAATTAGATAGACAAAGAAACTTAGCCATGGTGCAATTTGTACTATTTGTGCAATAGTACTATTTGTATTATTTGTACAATTTGTAATATTTGAGGTTCAACTTTTTAATTTTCAAGATTTTAATTTCATAACTGTGGAGAGAAACAACAATACCAATTATATGTAAGACCCCCAGTGGCATAGTGGTTAAGAGCTTAGCTGTTAACCAAAAGGTTGGCAGTTCAGTCCCCTAGCCAGTCCTTGGAAACCCTATGGGGCAGTTCTATTCTGTCCTATAGGGTCATAGGGTTGCTATGAGTCAGAACCGACTAGACAGCACACAGCAACAACCTTTACAGGGAAAAATTTTAAAATAGTACTGGAACAAGACAATGAGGATGAAGTTCTTGCTATTTCAAACAATAAGTTAAGAACTCAATTAGTGCATCATTCAGAGGAATTACAAATCAACAAATTAGGAGAGTGGTAGATTGTATACATGGTCACAAATCTTCCCCTCTCTCTACTCGTCGTTTCCCTTGCACTGTGACTTGCAGCTTCTACCATCAAGACGTGAAGTCTATTTTCCTACCAACTTTCAGTGTGGCCATGTGACTTAGCTTGGGAAATGGGAAAGTAACACAAATAAACTTGAAAAGCACTTGTAGTTAGTGCTTGGTCTCTCAGTGCACTTGTAACCCTGTTGACGTGAATAAACCCACGGTAGACTGCATCTCCTTGGAAACCCTATGGAACAGTTCTGCTCTGTCCTTTAGGGCCACTATGCATCAGAATTGACTCAAAGGCAATGGGTAATGGGTAGCCTGCTAGATTATAAGCAATCACATGGAGAGCAGTCCCAATAAACATCACTCCCAGACAAGACCTTCATAAACCAGCCAGACCTAGTAAACAAGTCAAAGCTTCTATGCCATTTTTTTTTTACATGTTACTGTAAAAAATTAGCATAGTGTGCTTACTAAAATACCTTGTAGGGGGAGGGCACCATTGGCAAACAAACGTAGAAGGTGAGCGTTATTTGTGTAAAAAATATGGTATGGGCGATATATGCATCCTTGACCTGAATTTCCAAACCTAGGCTTTATTTTGCACTTGCAAAAATTTATTTTTTAAATGAAAACAGATGAGAGAAGCATGAAAAATGTGAAAAATAAGTGTGACTCAAATTTTAATAAAGATAAACATTAATTATATGTCAGTCTGCATTACTTAGGAAAACTCTTTCAAAGTATAATGTATGTAAATGTGCATATATGTATGTGTGTGTATATTTATATTTCTATCTCTATACTTGCAAAATTTCATGTGATAACAAACCCACAAGTGCCCATACTACTATGAAAAATAAAAATAACAGCTCTTAGTAAAAATCTAGGAAGTGTGTTCTCAAACTTCTTCTACAACTCCAGCTTTTTATATATCCTTTTAGAGGCATGGAGACGTGGCTGGTGTATGTCAATCTCATTTACATTTATCTCACTGAACATCTCAGATGATGATTCTATTTTAGATAGACTGGATCTCTTTCTCTGCAAATTTTGGAGCAAAATCAAATATCTTAGGTTTAAGAAAAGACAGAATACAGTAGGGAGGATACAAGGTCATGTAGTTTTAAAATATTTTGCCTAAGCTGGTCTACTATTAATAAAACTCAGATAAAAGAGAGTGACATTCATCAAATAGTAACAAGCATAATAAGAAATTTACAAAAAGTTAAAAAAGAAGAATTCTGTAAAAATATATTCAAATAGATGAAAGTTGGAGGAGATGATTTTGCCTCATTGAAGCATAATATGGTGGATTGAATTATGTCCCCCCAAAAATGTGTGTATCAGTTTGGCTGGGCCATGATTCCCAGTATTGTGTGATTTTCCCAAGTGTAGTAAATCCTGCCTCTTTGATGTTAATGAGGGAGGATGGGCGGCAGTTGTGTTAGTGAGGCAGGACTCAATTTACAAGACTGGTTTGTGTCCTGAGGCAATCTCTTGAGATATAAAAGACAGAAGTGAGCAGTGAGACAGGGGGACCTAATACCATCAAGAAAGCAGTGTCAGGAACAGAGCACATCCTTTGGACTGGCGTCCCTGTGCCAAGAAGCTCCTAGTCCGAGGGAACACTGATGAGAAGGTCGACAGAGAGAAAAAGCCTTCCTCTGGAGCTGACGCCCTGAATTTCGACTTTCGGCCTACCTTACTGTGAAGAAATAAATTTCTCTTTGTTAAAGCCATCCACTTGTGGTATTTCTGTTATAGCAGCACTAGATAACTAAGACACATTCTGTGATACTAACATAGCTGTATAAGTCCTATAATCAAGTAAATTCATTAGGTAGCATTCCTTTTAAACTAACATTGGCAGTTTATCAATTATAAAGCAATGTCTTGACTGTAGATCAAATTGTCATACTACGTAGACACGGAAGTTTGTTTCTAGAGTCCTGGGTAATTGCCACTAATTTAGTGTATTAGTGAGTAAAAGTAGGCTATGTAAACAAACTACATAATATTTAATTATAACCTAATGCAGCGCATAACTTCAATTTGCTTCAAGAAAATTCCAGAAACTTTAATATTGAGATCTATTATTTTATTTAAACTGACAGGCTGATATTTTATAAATTGATCTCTAAGAGTGCTGAAGTTTGGAATCGATATGCAGACCATTATAGATAAACTTTATTATACTTTGTAACAATCAAGACTTTAAAAAATATTAAAATCGTCGTGGAGACAAGACTTGCAGAATGGAGGAGTAAAGAGCACAGCAAACCCCTCTCCACAGCAAAACAATTATTTAGTTAATAATTAAAACAAAACAAAAACAACAATAGTTTAAATTCTCTGAAAAGTGTCCTAAGGGAACATTCAGCAAATGAAGAAACATTCAGTTAAGAAAATCTACTAAACCTCTTTAAGAACATCAGGGAGAATTGGTGGCATTTGAATCATGGCCTGCTACGTTACTGCTGTCTACTACCTAAATTTCTGTTTCTGAAGATCTACTCCAGGCTCTCTAGCTTGGAAAAGTATGATCAAGAATACGGGGGTTCCCTTTCCCCTAATTCCCAGCCTGGGACTATGGTTTCACCCAGGGAGGGTTTCTCATCTCCTCCACTCCAATGTAACAAAAGCTCTGTTCCAAGTAAGTGTGATACAGAAGACCAGCTGTTCCTTCTCCTATCCAGCCCCCACGCATAGGCCAGAAGCTCTACTCCAAATGTGGCAGGCCCAGAATACCAGGACTCCCATCACTTCTCCCCCAACTTGCTCAGAGGGCTTAGATTCTGCATCTGGAAGGGCAAGCTGAGAAACTCAGGAGCTTCCACCACTGCTACCATCACACACATATACACACACACACACAGAGCTTATTAATAGAGGAGGGATGTCATTCTCAGAAAGTCAGGCCTTAGGGATGAAGAGCTCACAGCTCTGCCAGAGGGGACTGACTTTATTTGGAACGGATAAAGAACTTCAAACCTAAGGACATTGTCAAAAACAATGAAGATCTTGATGGAGAGCAATTAAGAGGAAGCTGGTAGCTCAATAATGCTAGCGAAGTAGAACAGCAATCAAGAAGTTTACAAAGGAAAACCAGAGAAAGGGCCCTCTTGGATTCATATAGTTATCCTTGGGGGTCTGGAAGGTTGCTCACATATCCTAGGCTGTACCCACTTAGGTGTAATCAGAGTTGAATATGATGCAGACTTGAAATCATCCCCAAGCCACACAGAGACACATCAACACAGGGCAGAAGTCTCACTGGCACAAAAGGCTTAAACGAAACCCCAGAGCAAACACTGACTGGACAGTAAGAAATTGTGAGCCAGAAGCTACTCCAAGAATTCAGGCTTAAAAATAAAATCACACTCATCCCTAGCAGTCTGGAACACTGTGAACATGTTCAAGGCTGTGTCCTCTCAGGAAAGGTCAGAGAGGGGACCTCCAAGCTACTAGTCTCTGGTTGAACACAGCCAAAAAACCTAAACTACATCAACAATGATTGCAGCCTTGAAGCCACACACTTATTCAATGATAAAGGGTGAACATCTGTGATCATTAACATTGTGCGTCGACTTGACTGGGCCATGAGTCTCAGTGGTTTGGCAGTTATGATGTAGTTTGGCAGTCCTGTAATGATGTAATCACTTCCATGATGAGACCTGATATAATGTGATCACCTCCATGATTAGCTCTGTTATGAGTAGCCAATCAGTTGAAAGAAAGTTTCCTTGAGGATGTGGCCTGCATCCAATATAGGTGGACTTTCTAACAAGGCTCATGGGTTTTTGTTCACTCTGGATCCTGCAGCTGGCTCCTGTTCATGTGACCTCTGGTTCTTGGTAGTTGAACTAGCAGCTGACCTCTACAACTGCAGGAGCCATTTCCTTGATATAAATCTCTCTCTTTCTCTCTCTCTCTATATATATATGCTTCACTAGTTTTACTTCTCTAGAGAACCCAACAAAAGACATTTAGTACCAGGAATGGTTCTAGAGAAATAAAATTGTAAGGATGAGCTTTCTAAATTGGTTCTGGAGTCTGGTTAGTCTTAAAGATATTGATGACTCTGCTTCCAGTAGTAAAGAAGGCACTGCTAATCCATGGCATGAGGTGGCAAAAGAATATTCAAAATATCACAACCAATAGATGAGTTATTGGTGAGAGGCGAGACTCTGGGTGATTGCATGTTTGATACATTTCTACAATTTTGTCACAATAAGAAACCTGGTTGGTTGACCCCACTTTCACTAGACAAAGTGGTGAAAGAAAGAGATGAGTTCAGGGCTTCAAAGTCAAAACTCAATTGCCACATAAAACCAAAAAAAAAAAAAAAAAACCCAACCCATTGTCATCCAGTCGATTCCAATTCATAGTGACTCTATAGACCAAGGTAGAACTTCCTCAAAGGGTTTTCAAGGAGGGCCTGGTGGATTTGAACTGTTGAGCTTTTGGTTAGCAGCTGAGCTCTTAACCACTGTGCCATCAGGGCTCCAAGTGTGTTTGAAGTATCAGTGGCAGATAGAGATGCTTGTTTGGAGTCTTTGGCTGGCCACTATTGGTGAATCATAGAGCAGACCCTTAGGATTTTGGAGGAAAGCCCTGTCATCTTCTGCAGTTAACTACTCTGCCTTTGAGAAATAGCTTTCGGCTTGTTACTGGGCCTTAGCTGAGACTGAATGCTTAACCATAGGTCACCAAGTCACCATGTGGCCTGAGCTGCACATCACAAACTGGGTGGTGTCTGACCCACAGAGTCATAAAGTTGGACATGCACAGCAGCACTCCATCATTAAATGGAAGTGGTATATACAAGATCAGGCGCACGTACGTCCTGAAGGCACAAGTAAGTTGCAAGAGGAAGTGGCCCAAATGCCCATGGTTTTCACTCCTGTCACATTACCTTCCATCTCCTAGTCTGCACCTGTGACCTCATGGAGAGTTCCTTATGATCAGTTGAATGAGGAAGAGAAAACTCATGCCTGGTTTACAGATGGTCCTGCAGGATGTGCAGGCGCCACTAGAAAGTGGACTGCAGCAGCACTACAGCTTCTTTCTGGGATCTCCCTGAAGGACAGTAGTGAAGGGAAGTCCTTCCAATAGGCAGGACTTCGACCAGTGTACCTGGTTGTTCACTTTACTTAGAAGGAGAAATGGACTGATGTGTGATTGTATACTGATTGATGGGCTGTGGCCAATGGTTTGGCTGGATGGTCAGGGACTTGGAAGGAACATGATTGGGAAATTAGAGATAAGGAGGTATGGAGAAGAGGTACGTGAATAGACCTCTGAATGGGCTAAAGAAGTGAAGATATTTGTGTCTCATGTGAATGCTCACCAAAGGGGACCTCAGCAGAGGAGAATTTTAACAATCAAGTGGATAGAATGATGAATTTTGTGGAAACCAGTCATTCTCTTTCCCCAGCCACTCCTGTTATTCCCTGGTGGGCTCGTGAAAAAAGTGGTCATGGTGGCAGGGATGGAGGTTATACATGGGCTCAGCAACATGGAATTCCTCTCACCAAGGCTGATCTGGCTACAGCTACTACTGAGTGCCCAATCTGCTAGTAGCAGAGACAAACACTGAATCCCCAATATGGAAACATTCCTCAAGGTGATCACCTAGCAACCTGGTGGCAGGTTGATTACACTGTACAGCTTCCATTATGGAAAGGATAGTGTTTCATTCTTACTGGAATAGATATTCTGGGTACGGATTTGCTTCCCTGCATGCAATGCTTCTGCAAAACTACCATCCATGGACTTACAGAATGCCTTATTCACCGTCATGAGATCCCATACAGCATCATCTCAGATCAAGGGACTGACTTCATAGCAAATGAAGTGCAGAAATTGGCCGTTGCTCATTTAATTCACTGGTCTTACCATGTTCCCCATCAACCTGAAGCAACTGGCTTGATAGAATGATGGAATGGCCTTCTGAAGACTCTATTATGGCACCAACCCAGTGACAATACCTTGCAGGATTGGAACAATGTTCTCCAGGAGGCTGTATATGCTCTAAACCAACATCCAGTATATGGTGCTGTTTTTCCCGTAGCCAGGATTCATGGGTCCAGGAATCAAGGGGTGGAAATGGGAGTGTCACCATACACTTTTACCCCTAGTGACCCACTTGCAAAATTTTTGGTTCCTGTACCTGCAGCCTTATGCTTTGTGAATCTAGAGCTCCTAGTTCTAAAGGGAGGAATGCTCCCACCAGCAGACACAACATTGATTCCATTGAACTGGAAGTTTAGAATGTCACCCAGACATTTTGGGTTCCTCATGCTTCTGGATCAACAGGCAAAGAAGGGAGTTACTGAGTTGTCTGGTGTGACTGATCCTGATTACTAAGAGGAAAGCAGATTTATATTACATAATGGAGGTAAAGAAGAGTATATCTGGAATGCAGGAGATCCCTTAGGTCATCTCTTAGTACTACCATGTCCTGTGATTAAAGTCAATGGAAAACCACAGCAACTCAATTCCAACGTGACTACTAATGGAATAACGCTCAGCTTCTATGTTTGCTTACCAACCACTTTATCCCTGCAAGAGGAATTTTCATAACTGCACTATGCTAATTTTTATTTTTTTTACAGCAACTTGTGAAAAACTTTGGGGGAGGGTATGGTTGGCAAACAAATGTAGAAAGCATGCATTATTTGTTTTCAGATACAGTACTTTCCATAAAGAGTTATGATAAAAGGTTTTTTCATTAAACTAGAACCTTCAGTTAAATTCCTGCTACATTGAACTATTTTATGTGAGTGTTTATTTGAGAGAGAGAAATCAAATATACAAAATTATATATGCCTAGGTTAAATTGGGATGAAGATAATGGAAATGCTGGAAAAATACAGAGAAAATAAAATAATTGGATACAAACAGATAATCAGAACAAGGGACAATTAGAAGAAAAATGTGCCCCTGAAAATATAAGGGTATGTTGGACAAGGTTTGGACTGTCTTTCCTACAATGAGGGATAAGTGTTTAGGATATATCCTAGTTCCTAGGAGATGAAGACAAATTGTTTCCTAGCTAATTTCTGCTTATATATATATAAAAGGAAAACTATAAAAATGAAGATGATAGATGAAAAGGACAGGAAATGTAGAACCAAAAAAACAGAAATACAGGTATTAACTGAAAGAAGATGAAGAAAATGTAAGTAACAAAATTTATTGTTCCATGGTAGAAGTAAGATCACCGTGTTGGCTGAGGTGGACATTGGGATAAAAATTCTTCATTTGAAGTGCAGCTCTGTCAACTTCTAGAATTGTGGATTCTTTAGACTCTCTAAGCCTCAGCTCACTCATCTGTAAAATGATAATAACAAGAATCTGCTCAAGGAGTTTTAAGAAAGATTAAATGGAACAGTAAATATAAATCATTCAGCAGAGTGTCTGGGATATAGGTAAAAAAATATTTTTAACGTAGATATTTTTAACCAGAAAAATAAATGTAAAATTGTTCTTACTTTTTTATACAGTTTAGAAAAAGATTGACTTATGAAACAGTTCTTGATTTTGCTAAGCAGAAAGAAAATATTTAAGTCCAAAATGAGGAAAATTTGTCTTTATTCACTGTTTTTCTTAGCAACTCTGAAATCTAAACATAAGGTGACTAAGAATATAAATATATTTACAGCCATGAAAACCCTATGGAGCAGTTCTACTCTGCAACACATGAGGTCGCCATGAGTCGGAACCAACTTGATGGCAACAAGTTTACCCACTAAAGGTAGTTTTGGAAACTACTACTGGCAATTACACATGCAAGCACACTCCTCTTTGTTACAGTTCACTGTGCAAATGAAATTAATCAGTGCAGGGACAAGAGAGTTAGGAATAATGGGGAATTTGTAGAAACAGAGGAACTTACTATTTTTTTTTTTTTTTTTTTTTTTTTTTTGCTGTTATTATGCTTTAGGTGAAGACCCCTAAAATTAGTTTATCTCTAAACAATTAATACATATATCAGTTTGTGATATTGGTTGCTAACCCTGAGAGGTGTCAACACTCTTCCCGTCTCAAACTTGGGTTCCCCATTTTCATTCGTCCAGCTTTCCTGTCCCCCACTGCATTCTCATCCTTGCCCCTGGGGCTGGTGTGCCCATTTAGTCTCTCATACATGGTAGAGCTAAAAAAGGGGGGAAAGCAGGAGGCCATGTGGACAGCTTCCCTGTGTGATATGGAAGTGTGGGATTCAGGGCCATTTCACGGGATAAGGGATTTGGAGAATAAGAGGAAAGGGGAAATTTATGTTGCAGAGAAAATGCTTTAATGACTTTCAAGAGATGAAAGAACATTGGAATTATTCTAAATTAGTTTTATTTGATGGACTGTTCTTACTGAATGCTGAAAGGGAGCCACATGGGGTTGGGAATTTATTCTGATTATGTTTTGGGAGATTATCCAGGTTTTTGGACTCATATGTACTTGTGGTTGAAATCATGTTTTGTTTCTTCCTAAATCTCAGCAGAGAGTACACTTTTAACAGAACTGATAGACTATTGGAATTAAGTGCTAAGTAAAAGAGTCACACTGACCCAGCCTGATGGGTTTGAAAATAACACCTGCAAGCTTGAGGGGCATTGCAGGGACAGTGCTGGGACTGAAATTACAATTTCTGAGAAAGTACACATTTCAGGAGCGGATGTGTTTGAAAAATAGAATTAAGGGGTAATACGTGAGTTCAGTAAAATTTTGAAGAACCCCAAAAATCTCCTCTATGAATTAATCAACTGAAAATTTGCCTTTCATTTTGTCTCAAAGGACTTGCCATTTCTTGTAAAATTGGATTCATTTCTGAAAGTACGATCTAAACTAGTGACAGATATTATGAGACTTGTTAAAAAAATGAATTTTTCCATGTTTTCTTAGTAAAAGTAACTCTCCATTGAGTACCAAAAATATTCTAGAAGAACTGAATATCCAATTATCTTTTAAAAAATAAATAGAAGTAAATGTATTAATTGTTTATATAAACATGGGGGAAGGAAAAACTTTCTAAACACGACAAGAATGCCAGAAATCATGAAGGAACTATAAGTAGATTTAATAAACAGAGAATGTCCAGGGGATTTTTATTAAAAGTAGTCATGAAAAATAAATGTGTGAAAAATGATGAGACGTGTAAAAATCATAAATTAAACATATATATGGAAAGAGATATTAGTGAGCTCAGTCACCACTGATTAATGTCTAAATAAGTGTCTTAGCTATCTGCTGTTGTTGTTAGGGGCCGTCAAGTTGGTTCCGGCTCATAGCGACCCTACGTACAAGAGAACAAAACACTGCCCAGTCCTGCACCATCCTCACAATCATTGTTATGCTTGAGCCCATTGATGCAGCCACTGTGTCAATTCATCTCGTTGAAGGTCTTCCTCTTTTTCACTGACCCTATACTTTATCAAGCATGAAGTCCTTCTCCAGGGACTTACCCCTCCCGACAACATGTCCAAAGTATGTAAGATATGGTCTCGCCATCCTTGCTTCTAAGGAGCATTCTGGTCGTACTTCTTCCAAGACAGACCTGTTCTTTCTTTTGGCAGTCCATGGTATATTCAATACTCTTCTCCAACACCAAAATTCAAAGGTGTCAGTTCTTCAGTCTTCCTTATTCACTGTCCAGTTTTGCATACGTATGATGCAGTTGAAAATACCATAGCTTGGGGAAGGTGCACCTTAGTCTTCAAGGTGACATCTTTGCTTTTCAATACTTCAAAGAGGTCTTTTGCAGCAGATTTGCCCAATGCAGTGTGTCTGTTGATTTCCTGACTGCTGCTTTCATGGGTGTTGATTGTGGATCCAAGTAAAGTGATATCCCTGACAACTTCAATCTTTTTTCCGTGTATCATGTTGCTTATCGGTCCAGTTGTGAGGGTTTTTGTTTTCTTTATGTTGAGATGTAAGCCATACTGAAGGCTGTGGTCTTTAATCTTCATCAATAAGTGCTTCAAGTCCTCTTCACTTGCAGCAAGCAAGGTTGTGTCGTCTGCATGACACAGGTTGTTAATGAGTCTTCCTCCAATCCTGATGCCCCATTATTCTTCATATAGTCCAACTTCTTGGTTTGCTCAGCATACAGATTGAATAGGTATGGTGAAAGGATACAACACTGACACATACCTTTCCTGACTTTAAAACCACCAAGTATTCCCTTGCTCTGTCCGAACAACTGCCTCTTGATCTATGTACAGGTCCCTCATGAGCACAATTAAGTGTTCTGAAATTCCCATTCTTCACAATGTTATCCATAATTTGTTATGATACACACAGTAGAATGCCTTTGCATAGTCAATAAAACACAGGTAACATCTTTCTATCATTCTGTGCTTTTAGCCAGGATCCATTGGACATTAACAATGGTATCCCTGGTTCCATGTCTTCTGAATCCAGCCTGAATTTCTGGCAGTTCCCAGTCGATACACTGCTGCAACCTCTTTTGAATGAAGTTCTGCAAAATTTTACTTGCCTGTGATATTAATGATATTGTTCAATAATTTCCACATTTAGTTGGATCACCTTTCTTGGAAATAGGAATAAATATGGATCTCTTCCAGTCGGTTGGCCAGGTAACTGTCTTCCAAATTTCTTGGCGTAGACCAGTGAGCACTTCCAGTGCTGCATCCATTGCTGAAACATCTCAATTGATATTCCGTCAATTCCTGGAGCCTTGTTTTCTTGCCAACACCTTCAGTGCAGCTTGGACTTCTTTCTTCAGTACCGTTGGTTCCTGATCATATGCTGCCTCTTGAAATGGCTGAACGTCGACCAATTCTTTTTGGTATAATGACTCTGTGTACTCCTGCCATCTTCTTTTGATGCTTCCTGCATTGTTTAATATTTTCCCCCACAGAATCTTTCACTATTTCAACTCAAGGCTTGAATTTTTTCTTCTGTTCTTTCAGCCTGAGAAATACTGAACATGTTCTTCCGTTTTGGTTTTCTATCTCCAGCTCTTTGCACATGTCATTATAATACTTTGCCTTCTCGAGCCACCCTTTGAAATCTTCAGTTCTTTTACCTCATCATTTCTTCATTTTGATTTAGCTACTCGACATTCAAGAGCAAGTTTCAGAGTCTTGTGTGTGTGAGTAACCAAAACAACAAAATAAGCCATTCAACAAGAACTGGTAAACCTCTAGCATAAAAAAAACCCTGAATTTTCCAACTCTCATCCAATCAATTATTACACAGAAAGATGGATAAGTGACAGAAAATGTGTTTATAGAATCATATTAATATTCACAAGAAATCATTTTCCTGTCTTATTTATATTCTGTTCATGTTCAAAGTTTGAAGAGAAAGTTCACTATTTTTTTTCTTCCTTATCCTTAAAACAGATGTCAATACAAATATATCAGCCAGCCCTGAAAATGAACATGAAGAAAACAATAGTCACAGGCGGAATTATAAATGAAACCAAATCCTTTAAGATGTTCATTTCATTTTCAACGTAATTACTGATGTCATTGACTCTTTTACACTTTTCCAATTTCATACAATCTAATTCTTAGTGTAATTATTGGTTGTCCTAAATAGATTCATTGGCAACAAAGTCTGGTATTTTCAGCCTCTTTTCTACAAGGCTCATAAATCAGTCATGATTTCAAATCATCAACTTTATGTGCAACAAGATGCATAACAGTGAAGAAGCAATGCAAATTTTGCTTAAAGATGTCACTTTTTCATGGATGTTTTATATTAATAGGTTAGGCGTATTGTACAGTGAAAGCATAGCTTGTACCCTGTTGTCATTTTTCAAACATTAATCTATGTTTTTCCCCTTTAGAAAGTTCAATTCTGCTCCATGGAGCACAGAGGTTACATAAATTTAGTATTTCGTATCATGCTTGACTCTTTTAGAGCAAAAAAAAAAAAAAAAACACAACTCCTCTTCTGTTTTATTTGTACAAACTTTCTTCTGCATTAGCTCTAAATATTTACACCAAAATAAACTAAAGGTGATGGTTTAATCTATGTTACAGGAGAAAAGCAAATTTGTACTTGTTTTCAGTGCATTATATGTATTTTTTAAAAAGGCAACTTAAACTGATAATAACATAGATGCAGACATATTACATTAAGACCTATTTGAAAGAAGGATGTGCAATTTACATCATATTCAGAGCCAGGTCAGGAAAGCAGGCAGATGCGGTTAGCTGCAGCTTACACTAGTGATTATGTAGTATTTTTAAATGTACAGAAAATGCCCTATTACAAGCAGGAAGTAAGATATACTCTGTCACTCCTTTCTGCCCTGAATTAAACAGGACTTAAGCTAGTTGGGTGTGATGGAATTGTATGCCCTATTTGATAGTTTTAGAAACGATAATACATAGATTTGTCTTTGTTTCTTTTTTCTTTTTTTTTTTCTTTCTGACTCTTCTCTAACACCTGATCCTAGACACGTTGCTGTCACAAACACTGCATGGGGCCTGAATTTCAGTGGCATCAATGTCACTGAGTGTCATGGAAATAAGTGCAAATCCTAAATCCTGTCTGAGAAGCATTGCTTAATGATAAAGCTGTTAGGGGCGAAAGAAGGGCCAAACAAACAAAACACCAGCCTCAGGACTTCAGGCTCAGATACTCGATTTGGGGGATGATTTATGAGAAGCGTATGAGTATATGCATAGAATTCTATGATAATTTCAGCTAGGTGAGTAAAAGTCTATTATGTTATCTACCTAAATTCTTAAAATTAAAACATGAAGAATATTTTCAGTACTTTAACAGAAAGAGGCTTTAGTGTGCATGTGATTCTCCGAGTTTTCAAGTGATCAACGTCAATGATGAACAAGGTTTAAATGTGAATTATTTCCAGGGTTAAAGTATCCATTTATCTACAAGTATATTTTTCTATTAGTTCAGCTAGAAGCTCAAGTTTTCTATCAGTAGCAGAGACAAAATCAGATTACTCCTAAGATCTGCTTCCCCTTCTAAAGAAGTATTAATCTTTGAAACCTGATTATAAATTTCCCTTTGTTTAGGGCTTGATACTGTTCTCGGTTATGGAGATGAATTCAAGTTCTGTGCTTTGGAAGTCAGTTATGGTAGCTGCATTCAAATGCAATAGAATGCTTTTCCAAGAGATTAAGATGTATGTGTTTGTGAGGAAAATAAATCCTGAGTTTTTGTGGCTTATGAAACATGTGAAATGGTTAAACTTTGAGTGGTATCATAGCAAAGTTTTTCAAAAGTACCTGATATTTTGTCAATATTGATTCAAGCTTTTCGGTGTCACTGGAGTGAAAATAATAAAGTTCTGTTGCTGCAGGAATGTGAAAAAAAAAATTGATTGATTCTTCCATTATCCAATGACAGCTACTATAAAGGAGAGAATAAAAATGGCAATTAGATTCTTGGTCTAGGGGGAAAACATATAACAGATTGTGTAAGTCTAAATATGCAAAAATAAAAGGAAATACTCAAAATTAAATGTCTGACTCCCAAAGATTAGAACATTATACTTATTTTCATCAGTTTTTGGCAAATAATCTGTCATTTGTTCTTTCTAGTAGTTTCTCTTGTAGGACAACATCTGAGTTTCATGTAAGATCACAATGCGGAACAGTTCTGGGAATTTAATTGAAAAAAGTTAATGACAGGGTAACATTTTGATAATACTTTTAAATTTACAAAGGAATTTTACAAACATCTGTTCATTAAAAATATGTTAAATTATTCTCTGACACTTCCACTCTACAGTAGTAGAAATCAAAGGGTAGATAGTTAAGCAAATGACCAATGATGTCTTTATCTGGAAACAATATTGGAATCCAGACTTTGAAAATGGCTTAACATGCCATTTGTTTTGCACCACAATACATATGTCTGTCTGGTGATAGCAATTTAGTTTTGAAAAACTTTATAAGTACACCAGTTAATGCAAACATGAGAATAAATATACTTGAATAAAATTGTTCCAGGATACTTTAAAAAGCAAGATGTATATGATATAACTAAATGAAACTAATAAATGATAAATTTGATATGGTTTGGGAACAAGGACATTTTCAATAGGATATTTAATAAGTCAAATAGATTCCCTCAAAAAAACCAATCCTGTTGCCATCCAGTCTGTTCAGACTCATAGTGACCCTATAGGACACAGTAGAACTGCCTCATAGGGTTTCCAAAGAGCAGCTGGTGGATTTGAACTTCCAGCTTTTTGGTTAGCAGCCGAGCTCTTAACCATTGTGCCACCAAGGCTCTGTCAAATAGGCTAGAATTATTGAAAATATCCGGTTAAAATTGTTTATTTTATGGACTTAAGTAAAAGAGAAAATAAAAACGGAAGATAGTTGCTTCACCGATCTCCATTTGGAAGCATTTATTCATTCATCTTACAAATATAAATTTAACCCCCAAAATGTGGAAGATATTTTAAGGTGCTAAAGATAAGGCCAGCAATGCTTGCTCTCATTAAGATTGCAGTCTAGTGTAAGAACAAAAGCAAAGTGGAAAAAAGAGGTTTTAATTCTCCCTGCTGAAAATAAAGGAGTGGGCTTCCCTCCTCCCCTGTTCTTCCAGAATTCACTTTAGATAACCTGTAATAATATCTTCTCTGTCTCTTTGTAAAGTAAATCTAAGGTTATAATGCAAGGACCTGGCAGCCACCTCTTTCAAATATAACTTCAGTTAATTCTTCTCTACCTTCCAGTTTCCTGGCAGGAGATTTATCTAGGCCCCAAATTGCAAATCTACCTCCTGCCATAAAGATACCAGAAAATTAGTAATTGCAACTCGAACACATAAATGTAATAGGTTGCATCCACTTAGAGGGTTAGATTCCTTTCTGTTTTTGCAATTTCTTTAGTGGAGTACCTGTGATACATCACATTCTGGTTTAGTGCTTGTTCAATAATAAGCCTTTTCTTTCTCTTCTATTTTTGTGCAGAGGTTCTCTGTGTTGGGAGTAGATTTTGTTTTTAATAACTTTTCCCAACACTAGTAAGAAAGGTAAACGTTGAATAAAATGCATGCAAGTGTTATCAAGAGGAAGTGCAAGATGCTATGGGCATGTAGGAGCCATGAACTTAAGCTAGTCTTGAAAAGGGAGAGAAAGATTCCCAGAAAAAGAATTAGCAGAAGTTAGCAAGTTGGGAGAACATTCCAAGAAAAGGAAACAGCAATGTGAAGGGATTGAGGCAGGTTATGGAAAAATCCATTTGAGGGGATTGAAAAAAAGGCCCAAACTGGATGCATCTTACATTGGATGGTAGAAAGGGGCACAAAATGAGTCATATAATGACATTTAGTGTTTGGTATTTATCTTAAGGGCAAAGGGAAGACATTTAACCATGTTAAGAAAAGAATCCACATGAACAGTTTAGTGTTTCTAACAAAACCACTCTGGCTGCAGTTTGGACAATAAATTAAAAGGAGCAACGCTATTCACAGATTTTTCATTGGCATTCAATGAAGGCATTTAGAATATGGTTAATTTTAGAGGGTGGCCATTAGGATACATAAGAGTGGATAGAAACTATAGGTATTTAGGAACTGGAAAAAACGAGCACTAATGACTAATGGAATATTTTTGAGATGATATTTTTGAAGAATACTTGAGATATACAAGACATGTTGATGTGGGCTGGAGATATAAATATGCATATTGTCAGTATTAGATGGCAAATTGTCATAAGAAAACATGAGACATCTTTTTTTATTTTTTTTTATTGTACTTTAGGTGAAGGTTTACAGAACAAATAGTTTCTCATTAAACAGTCAGTACACATACTGTTTTATGACATTGGTTAACACCCCCACAACATGTCAACCCTTTCCCTTCTCGACCTCTTTTTTTTTTTTTTTTTTTGGTGAAAATATACATAGCAAAACATGAGACATCTTAAGAAAGGTTTTGGTGTAGGAAAATGAGAATGTTGGAGGTTAATAATTAAATTTTAACTTGGAGGAGAAAAGCGAATAATAGTGACAGAAACGAGCTCCCAGAGACGTTGAAGGAGAGCTGAGGGAAGAGAAGGCTTTAAGGAGTTGGAACATGTTTAAAAAAAAAAAACCACACTGGTTGCCTTTGAGTCTATTCCAACTCATAGTGGTGTCCTATTTTGCTCAGGGATCAAGTTATGATGAGAGCTTTAAAATGTATTTGATGGATTCAACCACAGAGAGGTCTTTGATGACATCAATGAGAGCAGACAGTAGCCTGTGGGAACAGAGTACAATTTGGAGTCTTTTAAGGGTGGAGAAGGAGGTGAGGTAATTCAGAGAAGACTGTTGACCAAGAGTGGTCTACAGAATGGATTTAGCCTAATTTGATCCCACTTTTTCAGAATGGCATTAGTTACCGACGTTAAATATGGAATCATTTTACATAAATTTTCAGATTTTCTTGAAAAATCTGATGATTTGGCCATGCATTGGCCAACATTAAACCATAAAAAATGAAAATAGCTAGAGCTAAGTGCTTCATGATCCTTTCTTTTTTTCCTAAATTTTATTTATTTTGTTGTTATTATTGAGAATATTCACAGCAAAACATACACCAATTCAACATTTTCTACATGTACAATTTTGTGACATCACTTACATTCTCACCCTCCTTTTCTGAGTCATTCCTCTCATTAAAAAAAACTTACCACCCCCTAAGGTTCCTATCTAATCTTTCAAGTCACTGTTGTCAATTTGATCCTATATAGATAATTCTTAAAAGAGCATAATGCTCCAGGCAGGCCTTTTTTCACTAGTTAAACTAAACTATATTTTGGTTTTAAGAAGACTTCAGGGGATATTTTTAGTGTAAGATTTAAAGATTATCTCAGAGCAGTAGTTTCGGGGGTTCATAATGGATTAGGTGATTTAGAAAGTGCTACTCTAAGTAGGGACTGTTTTTTTCTGGTCCACAATGAGATAACTATGTACATATATCTCTTAACAGTTGTCTATTTTTAAAGACACAAGATAAAAGCCTACTCTCATTTTCTGTATTATGTCTTTGAATACAGGTAACAAACTGTGTCCACATGGGCAAAGTCCACTAAGGTCTCTTTGAACAACACTGCTGTAGAATTTGCCTCAGTCTGCACTGTTGTTAACAATCTCATTGATGCTGAGTTTGTGTGCCCATTGCTATTTCTCTTATCCTTTATGATCTTGTTTTCCTATTGAAAATTAAGACGAAAGGAAAACACTGCTTTTCCTTCAGCCACTAACAATAAGAAAAGGAAACAAACAGACCAAAAGTCTTATATGAGCGAGAGGGTGCCATGCCTTCAAGTGGTTCTCAGATCGTGGCTACTAAACCAGCAACATCAACATCAGCTGAGAACTTTATATAAATGCACAATCTCAGATCCCACCTAGACTTCAGGTATTAGAAACCATGCGGATGGGGTGCAGTGATTTAACGAGTCCTTTGTACATTATGCAATCATTTAGGAACAGAAGCTGATGGAGGCTTTGTGCATTTCAACATGTGACTCTTAAGCTCATTATGGTCATCTCCAGCCAATTGGTGGAAAGGGAAATTTCCTGAAGGAGCACGAAAGAGAGATTTTTTCATAAACCAGGACTGGGATTGACTCACATAACTTTTATTTACTTTTCATTGGCTAAAGTTTGATCTCATAGCTACATGCGGTTGTGAGGAAGGATGGAGCATGTAGCCATGCTGTGTGTCTAAGGGGAATACGCATATTTTGATGGGAAGCCAGTGGTCTCTTCTACAACCTTCTCCTCTTTCCTCTCCAGTCACACTGAACTTTTTTCACATTGTATAGTGTCTTACTCCATCCTGCTACAAGGATTTTGCATGTGCCCTCAAGTTGGTTTCAACTCATAGCAACTTCATGACAACTCTATGAAGCACAGTTACACTCTGACACACATGAGGTCACCATGTGTCAGAATTGACCTGACGGTAACTGGTTCTGTTGGTACAGTCATGTTTAGTTATTTGAGTTAGAATTGACCGTGCATGTTTTAAGGAGCCCTGATGGCACAGTGGTTAAAGCGATTGATTGCTAACCAAAAAAATTGACAGTTTAAAACCACCAGGAACTCCATGGGAGAAAGACGTGGCAGTCTGTTTCCGTACAGATTTACAGCCTTGGAAATCCTTTCGAGTCACTGTAAGCCAGAATAGACTTGATGACAGTAAGTTTCTTTTCTTGTTTTGTGCATGTTTTAAGTACGTAAAGATGTTTAGATGGGAATTATTTTTATCAAAATGGAAAAAAAAAAGCTTTTGAAAACTTTTGCTTTCTTACACCAAAATGAAAGTTAGTATAAAATATAAATGTAGACGATGTTCTTTTTTTGTTCTATATCCTTTTCTTTTTTGAAACGTATTGTCGCCTCTTTAAATTTCTCTCTATTACCAATTTTCTTCTCCAACTTTCCTGATAAGTGACTATGCTTCAAAACCCAGTTCCTCTCTTTCAATTTGCAACACCTATTGGAGCTTTCTTGTTATTGTTTCGTGCCATTCAGTTGGTTGCACCTCATAGCAACACTATGTTCAACAAAACAAAACACTTCCCTGTCCTGCACCATCCTCACAGTCATTGCTATGTTTGAGACCATTGTTGCAGCCACTGTGTCAATCCATATCATTAAGGGTCTTCCTCTTTTCACTGACCCTCTACTTTACTAAGCAAGATATCGTTTTCCAGGGATTGGTCCCTCCTGATAACGTGTCCAAGTATGTGAGACAAAGCCTCACCATCCTCGCTTCTAAAAGCACTCTGGCTGTACTTCTTCCAAGACAGACTTGTTGGTTCTTCTGGCAGTCCATGGTATATTCAATATTCTTCACCAACACCATAATTTAAAGCCATCAATTCTTCTTCAGTCTTCCTTACTCATGGTACCGCTTTTGCATGCATATGAGGTGATTGAAAATACAATGGGTTGGGACAGGCACCCCTTAGTCCTCAAAGTGACATCTGTATTTTTTAACATTTAAAAGATGTCTTTTGCAGCAGATTTTCCCAATGCAGTACGTTGTTTGATATATTAGCTGCTGCTTCCATTGTTGTTGAGTGTGGATCCAAGTAAAATTAAATCCTTGACAACTGCAATATTTTCTTGGTTTATCATGGTGTTGCTTATTGGTCCAGTTGTGAGGATTTTTGTGTTCTTTGTGTTGAGGTGTAATCCATACTGAAGGCTGTAGTCTTTGATCTTCTTCAGTAAGTACTTCAAGTCCTCTTCACTCTCACCAAGAAAGATTGTGTCATGTGCATACCGCAGGTTGTTAATGAGTCTTCCTCCAATCCTGATTCTTCTTCATATAGTCCAGTTTCTCAGATTACTTGCTCAGCATACAGATTGAATAAGTATGGCGGAAGAATATTGAAGCTAGCAATAGCTAAAAACCTAGATGGCCTTAGAAAAGGTTATTGAATCCTGATGTGAAGTAAAGTGAGGGAATTTATGGCTAGGGTTTGGAAGCCAATTCTGAGTTTGAGATATTAATTTATGTTATCTCAGTAGAGGGTTTTATACCCCATTTCTGAGCTCCCATTTCTCTGAATCTTAATATTTGTAAAAACAGCATAAATGATGTTCAACAGGCTCAGAAGCATAATTTCGTGTAAATTTGTGTCTGTCTGAACATTTGAGTTGTTTCTGAAGTATAACAATGTCTCCTTAAATGTCCAGCTGCAATTCCTGAATACCAAGAAGCCACGAACATAGCAATATTTGTTACAATCATCTCACATGATAGAAGTATAAACTTGAAAAAGGCCAGAGTTGTACAGAAGGACTCTACTCTTTGTAGGCTCTCTAAGGTCCTTTGACTTATTGCCTCATTTTATGACAGAGATTGTACATGAATTCCAAATGGTTGGGTATGAGTTTCCTAGTAAGATGGTGCTCTAAAAAAATTAACCCATCCTCACTTCAATTTTAAACCTACCAGTCTGCAGGCTTTTTGATAACCTTCACAGGTTTATGTGAAAAGGAAAAAAACAAAGTCATCCCGTAATGTTCTAACAAAAGGTGATGGAAAAAATCAGGATATGATCAGTATTTTCATTAGTTTTTTTTTTTCCAGTAGCAAAATGCTCCAAAGAAGGGTGAATTAAGTTTAGAGAAACCAAAGATATTAACCACATGAAATAGCTTTATGATATTGCCTACCTGCTCATGCATCAACTCAACAAAAAAAAATTTATAATTTTTTTAGGTCTCTTATGTCTTAGTCACAGCTACCAAATGTTTGAGCTACATCAAAAGTGGCTACTGGAACCATAATTTGGTCACAGCCTATGCCACAATGATTGATAGGTAAAATTGGATTTTTGCTGTGAAAGTCTCAATCTGTGTAGGATGAGCGAGTGAAATGAATATATTGACCAAATGGGCTTTGAGTAACCATAACTTTATATTAAAGCCTCAATTCAACACACTCTAGTGAGAGTCCAGAGTTAAAGGGGTATTTTTTTTTTCCTACATAGTTTTATTTTCTACACTTGTTTAAATGCAGAATATCCTGGTAGAATTTCCAGGGAAAACATATGTGCCAAGAGATACCAAGGGATACATTTTGGCAGATGACATTTTGCCAGGCTAGTAAAAGGTAAATTTCCCTGAAGTATGACAGAAAGCAATTTGTTGTCTCAACAGTTTTGCTGAACTTAATTCAAATTACACCTGCTATTTCCAAAATGAATCTTACCTTCACTTATTTGTTTCTTACATCAGGAGACGTTAGCACCGTTTCTTCATCTTTTTGCTTTGTTGTCCAATTTCTACTTTAAAAAAAAAAATCTTTCAGGCACTTGCAGAAATATATTTTCAATATTGTAACTTACTGTGTTTTCTTGGGATTATATTTTGGTGAGGTGGGGAGAGGATTTAGAAATATATTTACCTATGAAGACGGTGATTATGTTCCGAGACTGAAGAAAAATACAGAAATAAAACAAGCAGAAGTTGTGCATGACAGAGAAAGTGCATATATGCAAAGTGAATGAAAATTTGTTAATTTAAGCAAATGACATTTGAAATGCCCAAAGGGGTCACCATGAGTAGGAATCGACTCGGTGGCAACTAACAACAGCAATGATTTCCAAAGCCATGTGTGATAAACATATTAAGAGTGTGTGTGTCTATATTTTAATCAAATCATCTAAAAATTTATTTGATATTCTCATTGTGTACATTCATTCATTCAATCATTTACTTAAAAAAATCTAGATGCCTTAATTGTATTAGATATGATAAATGTAAAAATAAAGTATGTTATTAATATAAAATCTAGTTATTAATGTCAAACTTGCTCTATCTGGTTCATGTTAGGGATGCTTGCATACTGTTTTATCACTTAATTGATCATATATTTTCAATTCAGAATGAGAGATTACTCATTAAAATTCCAAAATCCCTTTGGAAGACCACAAAATTATGTGTCTTTACAAATATAAGAGGGAAGTAATGATATTCTATTTTTTTTCCATGAACCTCATTCATATGACTTAAAGAAACGATATTTTACCTCTTAATTATGCAGCTGAGACACTTCTTGATTTAGAAGTATATACCCAAGTGAGGCTATGTTGAAAATACCTGACTATAGATTCAACAAATGCAAGTGATTACAATGGGATAGCCCATACAGGGGTCACAATATGAATATAAGAAAGAATGACACAGTTTGAATACGTGTATTTTATTTAGCATGTCTCTGTTTAAATAACACCTCCACCTCCATACTTTAAAAGAGAACTGCTTGTTATCTACTGTCAAAATCAAAAGAAGTATTTTTATATGTCATAAGTTGTCACTTCTTTTTTCACAATTAAAAGCCATCTACTGTAACATGAAGCAAAATCTTTAAGCTTTCTAACACTCCTCTGGGCTCTTTCCAAAAAGTAATTTATATCAACTGGCAAGGTCATTAAGGAAAGCGGTCAAATTGAAGGTGGAAAATGGAACTCTGCTGGGTAGAGTCTTAACGCATCCATTTATCAGGGATACAAGGTCATATCAATGGTGTTGAGTCTTAAACTGATTTTCCAAGAATCCCAAAATAATTGCCACCTTGAAATGATTTACAATATCTTAGAAATGTAAGTATGCAGGTATACTTCTTAAAAGTGTGTATATATATGTGTAAATATTTTTAATGATACGTATGATTAAAGTTTATTTCAAAAACAATATGAAACAAAAACATTTTCATGCAAAATAATATTGCAACATGTTGTCTACTCACAGCACTTTTAGGAAGGCTTTTCTCTACTCCTTGCTTTCTAATATTCTAGGTTTCCTTTGGCAAATTACTAAAACACCCTGATCTAGCATCCATATCTCTAAAGTGATACATACGTTTGTCTGGACATAAACTAATGAATTTATTTTTGCAAAATGCCCTGTATAGTGAGTGCCTGGCATGTAAGAAACCACACGCAAAGAAATACAATTGCATACACTGTTGTCCTAGTTGTTGTTTTAAAAATCCAGCTCATAGGTGGCAACATTGTTCTTCTTTTCTCTTTTCTCAGAAATCCCTTTCTGGAATACCTGCAGGAATGTTTCAGGGTGCTTTGAGGCAATATGCCCAAGATACAAGAGTTTGGTAGAGACACTGTCCCTCTCGTGTATGGACAACCCTAACGATATTGAATTTCTAAAATTAGTGCCAGATATCTAGAAAATAGTGAAATTAAATTTGGCTCGTCTTAAAATCCTTATTTCCTTCTCTACCTTTGATGACTTCATTAACACCCTGATGTTGAGCATCTTCTTGGCTAATCGTGTTTGCTAACTGGTCTTTCTTATAATAACCCACTTGGCCAATCCCTCACTTCCACATTATGCTTTCTTCTTTCCTGCTCTCTACTCTTTCTCCCACTCCACATCCCTTCTTAAAAAGAGAAGAAGAAAAAAAGAGAGAGAGAGGAGAAGAGAAGGAAAGGAGATAATATATTTTTAAACCACACCCTTTTTCAAGTGAGTTATTACCAGCAAACCCCTTCCTACAAAAAATCATGTAAACTGATTCAGTTAACAATTTTCAAGCCCCAAATGCTCCCCCATCAATATATGAGATGTTGGTGGTTTAGTGGTAGAATTGTTGCCTTCCGTGAAGGAGATCCAGGTTTGATTCCCGGCCAGTGCACCTTTTGTGCGACCAGTACCTATCAGTGATGCATTGTGTGTTGCTATGATACTGGACAGGTGTCAGAGGGGCTTCCAGACCAAGACAAACTAAGAAGAAAGGCCTGGAGATTTACTTCCAAAAATTAGCCAGTGGAAACCCTATGGATCACAACAGTCCCATTTACAGCTGATTATGAGGGATGGTGCAGGTCTGGGCAGCGTTTTGTTCCATTGTGCGTGGGGTCTCTGATTTAGGGGCTAACTCGAGGGCAGCTAACAACAAGCGTGTTTGTATCCGTCAGTGTGTATCATTGAAGAAGATGGATTTTTATACTTAAACTTTTGAATTTCAGATATGGGAAGAGAGGTTTTATACTTAAACTTTTGAATTTCAGATATGGGAAGAGAGATTTTATACTTAAAACTTTCGAATTTCAGATATTTTGGTTAAAAGCTTAGGGGGAAATTTTGTTGAAATATAACATGACAAAAGTCATGATCAAGATAATTATTAGCTTAAAGAAAATTATGACTATTTTTCAACTGAATCGTATTTCCTGAAAATTAATACATTAACACGTAATAAATAAATCAACAAGAAATACACACTCTACAAAATATCACCATTGTTTAGTTGTTGGTATCTTGTTGACTACTTCTGTCTGCTGACTGCAATATGGGTAAAATGTTAAGTAGATATATATTTTTTTTTATTTTATAATGAAAAAAGGAACTCCCAGAGCTGTCTCTCTCAGTGCATTTTTAAGTGACTTTACTAGAAGATAAAATAAGGATACTCTCTGATTTCAGATTTGTATTGATTACATGGTACTACCTCTCTCTACACATTATATATGCATGTTACTAGATTGATTCTTTCTTAAAGAGTGTATTATTAGCAATATCACTAATAATGTTTAGAGTATGTGACTCAATTTCTCTAGCCAAAGCAAGAAGTATGGTGTTTAATTCCCTGAAACAAACAACCTACATTTATATTCAGACAGAACGTGCTTAGCTTTTCGGTCAACTATCAGCCCTAGTTCTAATGCTCTCTCAGAATTATATGAAGGAGTGAAAAAAAAATTATCCCATATAAAGCATGCTCAAATGGAGCCCTGGTGGTGCAATGGTTAAGAGCTCTGCTGCTAACCAAATGGTCAGCAGTTTGAATCCACCAGCTACTCATTGGAAACCCTATGGGGCAGTTCTATTCTGTCCAGCTATGAGTTGGAATCGATTCAACAGCAATGGATTTAGTCCTCACATAAAAGAAGGTGACAGCTTATATTTGAACTTCTCATATTATGGGACACAATCTTGGTTACTTGACGTTTATTTTTAATAGCTTTATTGTGACAATTTATATACATAAAATCCACAGATTATAGTGAACAATTTAATGGAATTTAGTATATTTATGGAAACCCTGGTGGGGTATATATGTATTGCACAGTGGTTAAGAGTTCGGCTGCTAACCAAAAGGTCAGCAGGTTGAATCCACCAGGTGCTCCTTGGAAAGCCTATGGTGCAGTTCTACTCTGTCCTGTAGGATCGCTTTCCATCGGAATCAACTAGACAGCAATGGGTTTGGTTTTTTTGGTTTACTATATTTACAGCCATCACAATACTCTAATGTTTGAGTATTTTCATCTGTTTCATCATCCTGAAAAATGAGCTGTATGTCTGTTTGCAGTCATTGGCCATTACACACTCTACTCCCTCTCCCTTTCTCCACCAGCCCTAGGCAACCACTAATCTACTTTCTGTCTCTCTAGTTTTGCCTATTCTTGACCTTTCACTTATGTTTGAGTTTAAGCCACTGTCTTAACTTATGGGAATGATTATTTTTTGCTTGGGTTGCTTATATTTGATATTTTTTTACCCCTTCGGTAGTGGTTCGTATTTTGCATGTGTAATATTTTTTGCCACCTTCCTTAAAGCCACCGTGGTTTATAGTCTTTGTATAGTAAATATTATCTAATTAATTATATTCAGTTTTAGTAGTTATGCAGTATGAAGCTTTGGGGTTAAAGCACCCCAATAAATATCTCTTCAACAGCCAAAAGATAAAAAAAGATAATTATCCAAGTTATTATCTGCATTAAAAAAGGAAATAATTCATTGTTCTCCTTTGAAGAATCAATACACATAAGAAACTTCACTACCTAGATTCAATCTGTCTTTGCAGTTGTCCTTGGCTATTCCATGTTCCAACAATGGAGTCATGGTGACTGAGTCGGAGGCTATGTATGGGGTTACTCACATCATCCTCTTATACATTCCAATGTTACAGCTATCACTGATGAATGTCTGAGCTCTCAACACCAAAGACTGAAACTGAACTCAAAATATGATACCATTTTTTGAAAAGACCATCCACTTGTCATTGAGTTGGTTACATAAGATCCCGCCCATCCTAGAGGAAGTAGTAATTTATCTTTTGGAAATTGATACATAGACTGGATCTAGTTTTAACTCTTCTGCCTGCCATGTTTCTGCCAGGGCTTCCAGAGCTTAACTAGAATTCTCCAAAACTTCCCTTTGAACCAAGGAAATCACTTATGGTGAAGGATTTTGACAAGGAGACATCAAAATAGGAATCTGCTATATATTACCTAGAAAGAACATATTGGTCTGATAGAATGTGGAATGAACTTTCAGTTAGGAATGCCAGCCTGTAGTTGGTACCCTGCAGGGTGTGGATCTGTCATCCAGAACACAGTGTACATTTCAAAAAAGTATAGAATACATGGTATTGTGTCTCCAATAGCTAGAATGCCAAAAAAAGGGGTGAAAGTAGAAACAACTCCACTCATAATGACTCTCTCTGACCCATTTGAGACATTTATGATTCCTACCCTTGCAACTTTGGGCTACAGATCCCGGTACCTGAGTGGGGTGGAGTGTGTGGGAGTGAGATTTATACTCATGGATGCAATTAGAATTTCCCATGCCCTAAAAATGTAAAATCTGAGAAAGATGAAACCTGTGTAAGGTGGAAACCTGTCAGAGAAGGAAAACTCAAATATTTTCCACCAAAAGAAGAAACATAAAACTTGTAAGACTACACCCTGTTAAAGGCAGAAAACTTGTGAGACCCAGAAAAACAAGGCAGTCCCACTGCGTTCTGGCTCTCACAGGCTTCACTGTACTATGACTGCCATCTCACAAATTTGAGCCACATCCTGATTAAGCATCCAACAAAGAAATGAGTTACTAAGTCACAGTTTCAACCATGATTATCTTGAAGAGTTAGGGTGGTTGAAACATAATGGGAGACAGGAAGCAGTACATCTGGAACTCGAGTCATTCACTGTGGTTACTCAGAGTGCACCCCTGCCTGGTGATGGCAGCAAATAAGCAGTGTAATCACACAGTATGGTAACTAGGGCTCAGGTACAAGTAAGCCACCTAGGCATGCAGAACTGCTGGCCAAGGATGCAAGAAATGTAGAATACATTATAGTGGCACTTAGCCACTGCACCACCAGGGTTCCCTGCCATAAACTTGTTTTTGTTATCGCCGTTGAGTCAGTTCCAACTCACAGCGACCCTATAGGGTACAGAATAGAACTGCTGCATAGGGTTTCCAAGAGGGGCTGGTGGATTTGAACTGCTGACCCTTTTGTTAGCAGCTGAGCTCTTAACCACTATGTCACCAGGGCTCCATCACAAACTTAGTTGCTTAAAATAACACGAATTTACTATAGTTCACCAGAAGTCTAAAATGTGTATCAGCGGGCTAAATGTAGAATACAGTATAGTAACAGTTGCCCTCAAGTCTATTCTGACTCGTGATGACACCATATGCGTCAGAGTAGAACTGTGCTCCAGAGTTTTCAAACACTGATTTTTTAGATGTAGATCTCCAGGCCTTTGTTCCGAGGCACTCCTGGGTGGACTTGGACATCCAACCTTAACCTTAACCATCTGTGCCTCCCAGGGACTCCAAATATTGAATAGGTGGTAGAAAAGCCAAATGATTTCTATTCATTATAATCTCAGAATCAGCTGCAGCAGCATAGACTATATCTTGTTCCATTAATTTATCATTTGATGGTTTTTTTAGAGATTATACTCAACAACCACACCGAAGTAACAGAGTGTACTTAGTGTAAGACACGTGAAGATCATAAGGGGCAAGGAGTGAACTGTATGTAGTGTTGTACACCCCATATCTGGTCAGACCATTTCTGAATTCACTGGCAGCTTCTATAGACTGTTTGCTGCATTCAGATGGCTTTCTACCTCAAGCAACTGGATATTTCTGCATTCTTCTCCCTGAGAGCTTTTCCAGCCCAAGACCATGCTCTGCCATACTGAAGTGCAATCTGGAATTGTGCTTATATTCATTCAGCTGGGGCGAACCATCAACCAATAAGACAAGAGTCAGTAGAAAACATCCAGCCTTCCCAGCTACCTATGGGAAAGTTCTGACATGTCTTACACAATTTTTCAAAAAGTTTGCAGTGAGATTGAGCCTCAGCTGCTTCCAGCATTGCTCCTAATCAATGGATCTTGTATTCATTTTTCTCCCTTTTAGATATCACAATCCCCACTCCCTCACTCATGCTTTCTGAGATCACCTACTAAATAAACTATCTGAACTCAAGTCTTCTTTTAGTGTCTGCTTTATGGTAGGAATCCAACAAAAAGCATATATCTATTCAGAATTATTTATACAATTTATCATTTTATTGAAAGAAACTTTCTGTGATCTGATTTTGAGAATCAATATCCATGAATTCATACTAATTAATCATCAATAATGATTCAATTCAAATTGAAAAAGCAATAATATTGCCTCAGAGATTGGGTTAGTGGATAATTCTAAATCTCCACGCGGTAGATTTCAGTATCGCAGTTAGCAAGCATGGTAGTCAGAATAATAACCTTCCCACCAAAGATGGCCATGTACTAATTCAGAAACCTGTGAATGTGTGACATTACAGGGCAAAGGAGAATTAAGGTAGCAGATGGAATTAAGTTTGCTAATCAGCTGACCTTAAAATTAGGAGGTTTTCCTGGATTATCTGGTTGGGGTGCTAACCAGACATGCTAAATTTGAGGATGGAAGGGGATCCCAAGCCAAAACATTCAGACAGCCTCTAGAAGCAGGAGAAGAGAAGCAAACACATTGTCTCCTGGAACCTACAAAAAGGGGTGTAACCTGGCCTACACCTTGAGTTTAGCCCGCTGATACACATTTTAGACTTCTGGTGAACTATAGTAAATTCGTGTTATTTTAAGCAACTAAGTTTGTGATGGAGCCCTGGTGACATAGTGGTTAAGAGCTCAGCTGCTAACAAAAGGGTCAGCAGTTCAAATCCACCAGCCCCTCTTGGAAACCCTATGCGGCAGTTCTATTCTGTACCCTATAGGGTCGCTGTGAGTTGGAACTGACTCAACGGCGATAACAAAAACAAGTTTATGGCAGGGAACCCTGGTGGTGCAGTGGCTAAGTGCTCAGCTGCTAACCGAAAGGTCAGTGGTTAGAACTTACCAGCTGCTCCATGGGAGAAAGATACGGCAATCTTCCCTAAAGATTTACAATCTTGGACACGCTATGGGACAGTTGCACTCTGTCCTATAGGGTCGCTATGAGTTGGAATAGACTTGATGGCAATGGATTTAGTTTCAGGTTTGGAAGTTTGTGGTAATTTATTCCAGCAGCAATAGAAAATAAATACAGTAAGTTTAAATCTAAATCAAGTAAAAACATTGATCCAGAAATATTTTATGGCTTCAGGATGAGTTAGTATAAAGAGAGGCTGACATATATATTTTTTTTTTTTTCTTTTTTTCTCCTTGCTATTATATAGGTGGGAGCCCTGGTGGCACAGGTTTAAGAACTTGGCTGTTAACCAGCCACTCCTTGGAAACCCTATAGGGCAGTTCTACGTATAGGGTTGCTATGAGTGGGAATCGACTCAATGGCAACTTTTTTTTTTTTTTGTATTATGGAGGTGGGAGGGAAATAAGCATCCATTAGGATAGGGATGAAGGTCCAACAAAGAAAGCAAGTTTGTCAGGCAACCAAGTAGAAATAATGCTGTGACAGGAAGGAGATTGAATCTGTCTCTAACTAGGTAGTATATATTCTTCATAATGGAATAACTTTTCTTGTTGGCTCCCTAAATAATTTGCCATATTCCAAATGTAATAAAGTATTGATATTTTTACTTACTTTACATGATTAATTACTTATTATCTTTATTTACTTACTACATTATTTATTACTATATTTTAACACACCCTTGAGAAGTAAGCAGAATAAAGTTCCCTTTTTTTAGTATAATGGATGGCTATACTTTTTTATTACAAAGCTTTCTTTGAATAAGAGTATAAAGCCAAGTACTATTTAGGACTCAGTTAATGTGCTCCAAGTCTGAAAGTCATTGATTTATTAAAGATATTCACTCTTTCTTTATCTCTCTCTATTTGGAAGGCAGTTTTGATATAAATAAAACTCCCTTCCGATACTAAAGTAGCACAATTGGGTGTGATTCTTCTAAGCTAGAAGGAATGAATTCAGTCAGTTATTTTCCTTTGGAATTTATATTCTAGATTCACCAAATCTGCAGTCCCTTGAAAGTGGTATTAAATTTCAAGGCACAAACATTTAGCCCAACAGTTTATCAATTAGTTAATAACCTTTTCAGGAGAGTGACCCGAATGATCCATGCGTTTTAATTAATTGAAACTTCAAAAAAATCAGTACATTATTTGTAATAACTTATAAAGTGATTAAACATGAAGACATAATGAAATTGGGTGTATTTTCAGCATTTAACCCAGACAGTGATCTTTGCTTCAATGTTTAAACTTGTGTAGAAAGAATTAGGACATAGCTTATATTCAGTTTGTATAAATAATTTCCAGGTTTGTTGATTAGCAAAACATTTTTTTATTTTTAAAAAATATGTATATATATGTCTCATGATGGCCAGACGTGTTTTCAGGGCTGGAGACATAGATTTTAAAAATAGCTTCGTGTATCTGATATGCCAAACAAGCATGAGAGGTGATGTAAGTCAGACACAATTTCATTTTAAAATGTATCCTGGGTGGTGGAGGCGGGAGTTGTAACCTTCACTTGCTCCCATTTGAAAACTAGTAGCAGATCTCATGACTAACAGAGAGCAGAGGAGTCATGAGAATTTTTAACAGGTTGTCAAGTTGGCCTCATCGTTTATCGTCCTGATTTAGCCATAATTTTAATCATTAATAATAATCATAATGAAAGAATAATAACTATTTATTACATTAATGCCATATGACAAGCACTGTGGCAAGTATTTCATGATGCTTTTTTTAATCTTCCAATAACCAGTTGATGTAGGGGTTATATTAGCTCTGCTTTACAGAATAGGAGTATGAGCCACATAGATTTTAAGTCACTTGCCCAAGGTTACATAGAAACTAACTGACAGAGATGGGCTCAAATCCTGGAGTCTAACTGAGAGCCTGCACAATCCCAGCAACACTCCAATCATACTGCCTGTCCACTTTATTTATTTATTTATTTATTTATGTTACAAAGCAAAATTCATTGATGTCAAGTAGACATTGACTCATGGCTACAGAGCAGAACAGAGGGCCATAGATTTTCTTGGCTGTGGCTTTACAAAAGCAGATTGCCAGGCCTTTCTTCCACGGCACTGTCAGGTAGGTTCAAACTGCCAACCTTTCAGTTAGTAGTGGAGTGCAAGTGTAGAGAAGGTTGCGAATATTGGGATGAATCGTTTTAAAGAGACTGAGTGGTACATAGTGAACCAGAACTTCAGAAAGGTTAACATATAGTTGGTATTACTAACTTCCCTATATTTAATTTGGAATTATGTTACTGTTGTAAGCATGAAATAGAGTAGTAAAAGAGTTCAAGTCCTGGAAAATGTGGTTTGAATGATTCCACTCACCCTAGAGCTGAAGCCATGGACTAATTATAATAATCATAATTGTAATAATGTTAATGAAAAAGGAGGAAAGGAAGAAAAAATAAATTTACTGAGTCCTTAAGGTATGGCAAGCCTATTCAAAACATTATACATGTATTTTGTTTTTGTTTTTTTTTAGTTTCATAGGACCACTTTGAACCTTAAAATATTGCTACCCTATCTATTGTACAGATGAGGAAACTGAATGGTTAAGTACTAAGTTACGTAGGATGCTATAACTTTTCACCTTGATTGAGCACCATTAAGGTATTGCTTTTGCCAGCTTTCTATATACCATATTTGAAAGTAAATAATAATTTTTCAACCAATGTGAAGACAGATCATTTACGAGCAAAGTCAACACATACAACAAATAGTTTCTCCCTCATCCCTCACTCCAACATCCAGGTCACACTGAAATCTCTAGCCCCATATTAATCTATAAAGGAAATCAGCAAACGATCTATGTCTATGCCAGAAAATCATAGACTTATAGTATGCATACACCATGTTTAGGAATTTCAACACTTATAGTGAGCAAAATGAAAGTAAGACAATGAGAACCAGCTCAGTGTTTTTCCTCCTGAAAAATCTCAAGCTTCAATGACTTTAGTAAAAGAGAAACAAGCAGAACAGGCCACCCCTTAGTATGTGGTCACAACTTAATCTGTGCTTTGTTTAAAATAACAGTTATGACTGCATATCAGTGCCATTCTAAAAGAGCTCCCCTCTGATTTTCTTGCAGCTATAACCAGTAGAGGCATTTTCTTTTCTTTTTTTATTGTTCTTGAAAATACACACAGCAGGAACATACATCAATTCAACTATTTCTACATGAATAAAATTCATTGACATTGATTATATTCTCCAATATGTGGAACATTCTCATCTTCCTTTTCGAAATAATTCCTTCCGCATTAACATAAGCCCATTGCCTCCTAAGCATCCTATCTAACCTTTCTAGTTCCTGTTGTCAGTGTGATCCCATAGAGATAGTTTTTGTAAAAAGTACCGTGCTCAAGGCAGACATTCTTTACTAAATAAACTACTGTTTGGATTAAAAAAGATTTCAGGGGGTATTTTTGCTTTAAGGTTTAAAGATTAGATCAAGGCAATGTTGTTGTTGTTAAGTGGTGACGAGTAGGTCATAGTGACGCTACGTACAACAGAACGAAACAGTGCCCGGTCCTGCGCCATCCTCAGAATCATTGCAATTGTAGAGGCACGTTCATGATGAAGTGGGCAGGAGTCTAGCCAGTGACAATGAATGGCCATAACCCCTGTCAGGAAGGGCAGTTGGGCTAAGCAGAAAAGAGAATATAAGATCCTGCTCCCATTTCTCTGACCACCACCTTTTCCCCTGAAGTGCAGTGGTTTCATCAAAGCCTGGGGAGAGACTGACAGAGACATGGATGCAGTGGGCAAACGGGTTGAGGGTGGAATATATCTTTTTTATTTTATAGGCAGACCCATCTTTCAAAATTTGTTAGTCATTTGAATTTTCAAACTTGTGCAACAATTTACCTTCACGACAGATTCTCTTGTATTGGAAATATTTTCAAAACGGAATTTTTACTAAGAGAAATATGAAATAACCCCACACTGTACTTGGAGAAAAAAATAAACTGTGGTGTCTTTGTATTTCTCAATGCAGATGGTGTAGACTAAACTTCTAAGCATTCTTTTTAGTTTTCCATACTATATGCAACTTCCAAGCCCCATGCCCTCGAAGGATTAGAGAAATATTATTTTTACACACAAGAGGAATTTATATAGAGGTAAAAGAGTGCTGCTGTCTAGTTCAGCTACTATGGGCAGCAAGAGTTAGATGAAGAAATTGGGTTGTACATAGAAGCTGTATAAGGAAGATAACTATCCCCTGCAGTAGACCTGCTACACAGCCTTCTCAAGGTGCGTGTGGAAAATGGCGTGAATAAACCTGCCAGACCACTGCCATATGTGCTATGGCTGGGAAGGTCTGAGGCTCTTAAGAAGAAGATCCGATTCACCCAGAAACAGCCTGAAGGTAGGGTAAAAATAAGATGAAGAAGAATAAAAACTTTTATCTCAGTAAAAGCTGCCTCATGTTCAAACGGGACACTTGGAACTCTGCTTTTGCAGAGAGGTTTCCATATGCCAGGGTATAGTTGGAAACAAACTATATACTTGTCTGAGGTAGTCTTAGCTCTGAGGGATGGCAGAGCTTGTTTGTGGTGGCTGGAATCAGATCTCTCCAGGTGTTATCCTGCTACTCAGTTATCTATTATTCCAGTTCATAAAGCTAACTGTTTTGTTTTCTTTAATTAAAACTATCTTTAAAGCAAAGAACACTAGACTGGACTGAATGTTTATCTTTTATTAGTAGCCCACTAGACAAGTAGGTATACAGCCCTTCTGGAATTCCCCATGTTTTCTGTTTTATTTTTTATTCTGCTTTATTTCTCTTAGGGAGAAGAATCTCTGAATTAACCATTTAAGTTTATAACAAAAAGCCAGGAAGCCTAATAACCACGAAACCAATGAGTGGAGTCGAGGAACCATGGAGAGTCTACAAAACCAGTTTGCAGGTCCATAGACCTGATGATCTGTCATCCACTAGAGAAGTAAATAACCACGCATGAAATCTAGAAAAACTGCCAAGCATAAAGGGAGAATACGCAGACGGTTAAAAAATTAAGAAATTATCTATTTTTGTCTCTTAGTATAAGTCCAAAAACAGGCACTCTAAGAAAAATAAACAAAATAATTCTACAGACAGATACAAAAATAGATTTGGATGAGATTAGGAAAGATTGTAAGGAAACCAAAAAGACAAGATAATTAAAATTTACAACACATTAGAGGGAAAAATAAAATCTTTGGTACAGAAAAATAACTGAAACGTTCTCAGGTTGTAGAGAAAAAAAATAGAGAAATAAAGTTGATAAAAAGAGAAAATGACAGTAGGTAGAAGAATAAAGATCTAAATTAGAACCATGCACAACTAACTTTCAATACGTGTCTTTGAAGTGTGAGAAAGACACAAATTTGAAATTCTAGTTTTCTCTTGCAAATAGCGTCCAAATGCCAAGACTTATTTTTTAGAATGTTTTAATATGCAAATCATATTTATGGGAAGACCTTTCATTTGTTTTATTGAGGGTAGATTTTAAGCAAATCACGAGATAGACTAGGAAATGTCTAGTATTTTGTCCTTCTTACTATTAACTGTTTTCTGGGGTCAAAATATTTTCATGTTAATTTCAGTTTTCACAATTGGACTCTTAGCGTCTCAGGTAATGTCATGAGTTAAGATTACCAAATATTCCTTCCCTTCAAAAGCCACCTATCCTGCATTTTAATTACTCAAATTCTTGCTCTATGCTTTTGAAAAAACTGGAAAAAAAAAATTAGAACTATAATAAATGCAAGTGTCTTAATGAGCTACCCTATCCACCATCCACCACCCACCATGCACACATGTAGCTAAAACACATGCATTTTAGTTTACAGCTCTTCAGTGTCTTAATACGGGACATCAGATTGGCTCACTACTCTAATTAATGTAACATGTTGAGTGAATTTTGCAATGAGAATATTTTCCAACCCCACATTTGTATATGGAACATTGTTGCAAATTATAGGAAATCAGCAGACTGGAAAAAAGTATTGGAAATCATATATCAGATAAGGGTTTAGTATTCGGAATATATAAAGAACACTTAGAATTTAATGGCAAAAGACAAAAATCCTAAACAAAAAATGAGCAGAGGACTTAAGTAGACTTTTACGAAAAATGAAATGCAAATGTAATCAATATGTTTTAACATTTCCTCAAGTTGCTTTATGTTTTAAATTATTCTTACACCTGTATTTTCATCAATATTAAAAGATTCAATTGAAAAAAAATGACTAGGGAAAACACACACACACAGAAAAAGACTTTTACCTTCTTATTTAAACAAGTAAATGCTATCTATCATCTTCATATATAATGTTAACAACATAAAATCATACAAAGTCTATAACATTTGCATAATACTTTTAACTACCTTTACTTCTTATAGAGCTATTTTCCTTATAAAAAAATAATTATCTCCTAATCAGATTGAGGAGCCCTGGTGGCGCAGTGCTTAAGAACTTGGCTGTTAATCGTAAGGTCAGCAGTTCGAGTTCACCAGTAGCTCCTTGGAGACCCTATGGGGCACTTTTACTCTGTCCTGTAGGGTTGCTATGAGTCTGAATGGACTCAGTGGCAATGGGTTAATCAGACTGAACTGTATTGAACTAAAATTATATATTGCAACTTGTCTTAATCTGGTGAATAATTTTTTGGAAATTATTTTTTCCATTTTGCTATATATATTTCCTTTAGAATCTGTCTGTATAAAAACATAATTGTCAGAGTTTTGTACAGAGATTAGTCTGTGTCAGTTGGGTGGAAATTATGAACATGATAATTAATGAGTGTTTCTTCAGCAAGTTTTTTTTTCCTATTGACTTGTGAAAACTGCAACGACATACCAATACCATTAACTCTTGAAAATGTCCAGGTTATTTCACTAGAGCCTAATAGATGTTTTGGAAAAAATAGATTTTCTTTGCAAATTAGCTCATAATTTAATTGTGGATAAGAAAACTAGTTATAAATATGTCACAAAATATACCATCAACCTCTTTACTTAAACATCTGTTGCATCACGGCCAACAAATTCACTGAAGGCAGAGAATTCTTATTTACCTTGATTTTCACAGTGCTTAGCATGTCATAAGTACTAAATAACTGTTGACTGACATAAAATCTGAATGATTAATAAATTAACTTGCATCTCTATTTCCACATTCTCTCACTTTCTGCCACCACCCCCAGAGGAACAAAGCCCTTTTGGAAAATTTGGAAGAGACATAAAAACTTGATCTAGTACATATTCATGACATCTAATTTGCACTTGATTTTTGTGGTGGGTCACTGCTATTCTGATTACTCTCTCAGTGTCTCATCTTAAACTCTCATTTCTTCTCATACCATAATCTTCACCCCCATTCAGCTGAGGTCATTTCCTATTTCACTGAGAAAAGATTGAGATAATCTGTCATTAAATACCTCATTAACTCTCATTTTCCTCAATGTAAAGTAACCTTTAGTAATTGTTTCATTCTTACCTAGTATATGGGATTGAGCGAGAGAGAGAGAGACATCTCTTCAAACCAATACAAGATTTTGTCTATTCCAATAAGAAACTGAATTTATAACATTTATTAACATTTACGTTATTTATAAAATTTGTTATTACATTTAGGTCTATAATACTTTTATTTTCTTTTTTACAAGGCCCAAAAATGTCAAGTCATTGTTTATTATCCCAGTGTTTTAACTTCCATGTTATATTTGTTCCCATATCTTCTTGTTTCTTTTTCTGAAATAACACTCTTCTATTTAATCGTGCATTTGTAACAATTGTAAGGATTTCAAAAAGAAATAATCCATCACAAAGTTAAATTCCAGAAAAGGAGTCATTAGCAAACTAAATATCTTGAGGGATATCTTAGGAAATATTAAAAGAAGCTTGAATTGGAATAAAAGAGATGTAATTTTAGAGGAGAAAGCGCATTAAAGATGGTTCCTAGCTGATGCTGATTAATAGAGGATTGTGTATTTTGAGAACTATGGGTGATTATCCTTTGTCTAATGGCCATACTTAAAATACAAGGCACTCGATCTGCTGGCATGTGTTCCACCCCACATTTTAAGGAAAGGAACACTGGTATCTCTACTTGTTTAGTAACCTATTTTTGAACTTGACATTTCAAGTTAGCTGCTATGTAGAAGACATGCATGATTTTAATGAGCAAGCTATGAGAATTCTGTAACACTAGAATTGCTTCCTAAAAAGTTTTGGAATATTAAGAGAAAGCTGGTTAATCTCTGACTTGGAAATTGAAGTTCACTCTAAAGAGGTTAACAACATTGCCATCACTTGCTTCCTATCCCAGCGTCAGAGAATCAGACCGAATTTCTCAATACTGGTAGCACATTCGACTCCACAGGAAGTTTAAAAACAAAACACAATGAAAGAAAGAAAACAAAACAAACAAACAGAATTAATTCATGGGTCCGATCTGGGACAAATTAAAGAGGGATCCCTAGGAATCTTGCCCAATCATCAGTATGTTTTTAAAATACCACAAGTGAATCTGATGTGCAGTTGTGATTCAGGACCACTGAGTCAGGTAATTGAGAGGTCCATCCATGACCTTGGCAGGAGGACTTGACACATGTGTTCTACTCAGAACTGTCGAGGTTGGCCATCGTTTTCAAATAAGATTGTAGTAATAGTGACTACAAGAGTATCACAAAGTGGAACAATATAGAATATAAGAAAGTGGCAGTTAAACATATGGGGTGAACCAAAGAATCGGTGACATGTGTTTTCACAGAATGGAGTAATTTCAACTGGACAAGTTAAGAATAAGAATCACTCAGACTTGAATGTGTTTGGCTAGTGAAAAGAAATTATCATTTTAAAAAAATGCATAATAGCTTTGTCTACCAGGAGGATTCAGTGAATTAAATGGGATGTTGTGGCTACTCATTGTTCTTGACACACTTTGATATACATGAAATAGCAATATCTAAGTACACAAGCCACTCCTGAGAGGTTTCCAGGGAAGAAAACCATGGAATAGCCATTATTCCATTTTTAACTTGGGAAACATTGTCTCAAAGTATTTAGTGAATGTTTACTTAATAAAAAATCATAGATTTAACAAATGTATAAACAAGATATATTTCTCTTAGAGAATAGCAAACAGCCCTCTCTTAAAGATATATAGAATTTTGTGCAAAGGAGCTTTACTCATAATAGAAAAATATGACAAATAAAAAAGAAAGGAAAAAATAAACAAAGTCCCTTAAATGTATAAATGTATAAATCCCTGGTACCTGTGTCTGTGACTTTGTTTGGAAATCAGGTCCTAGAAGATGTTACCAGTTGACGTAAGATTATACTGGAGTAGGGTAGGTCCTAGTCCAATCTGAGCGATGTTCTTATAAAAGAGAAGAGACACAGAGACACACTAAGAGGGAAGACGATCATGAGAAGACAGAGGGATGCTCCAGCAGCAAGCCAAGGGATCTCTGGGGCTACCTGAAGCTGAGAGAAATGAGAAATTATCTTCCCCTAGAGCCTTTGGAGATAACATGTCCTGTCAACACTCTGAATTCAGGCTACTATTCTCCAGAATTGAGAGACAATACATTTCTGTTCTTATAAGCCATATAATTTGTGATATTTTGTTACAGCAGCCCTAACAAATTAATACATATACAAAAATTCAGAATTCAGAACAGGATTTAGGTCTTGGAATGGGGGAGGTGGATAAGATTGGAAAGTATCTTACAATAATTTTCTCAGGCACTAGGAATATACTACTTCTTAAGCTAGGTAGAGGATTTAGGTGTGCACATTTTATTATTATTATTTAAATACATGTTTCATGCATTATTTTATATGTATAAGTGTTTCAAAAAAGCCAAAAATTATATTTAGTGTTCTAGAAGAATAATCAATGGTGTAATTAACGTTGTTAATTGTTAAATAATGCTTTATTAGTTTAAAATGTTCAATTATGTTAGAAAAAATAACTTAATGGTTTATGCTTAAGCTAGGTGATTATAACTTTCTCCTTAATTATGTTTTTCTATTAGAGTGAACTCTAAATAAATGTAATTCTAATGCTTTGGAAAAACACTGGGACACTAATAGCCTGATAGAGTGTTCTCATTGCCTTTAGATTGTTTGGACTTTTGGCAAAAGCCTAACCATCTAAATAAAGTTGTGAACTAATGTTTTCTTTTATCAGTAAATTCTTCAGAACCTCTACTTGGGATGATTCATATTGCTATCATCTTTTTGCCAGTAAAATATAATCACATACTCCAAATTGAATAGTCGAGAACTTGAATTAGTTTATTTGAGACATAAAATAGAATACTGTGTCCTACCTTATTTATTAATTCTCTGAGATTATGCCTATTCAGTGGGCATACTGGTAATAATTGATAAAGGGCAAGCAGATAGCTTTTAGGCAGATTGTAACAGATTGATTTGACAGCTCTATTAAAGTTGTTATTTTAAATAAAATTATTTACAAAAATATTTGAGAAACTTGTTGACAAAAATATTTGAGAGACTCTTCCAGTTTGGAAACAATCTCTTAAAAGGAAACAAGACCTTCCGTAATATGAAGGAATAATAGAGAGTGACATCATTCATACAATAGGTTAATATATATCATAGATATTCAGTTCAAGATAATGAGAATGGGTTTTGGATTCAGAAAGCACAAGCAAATCATACTATCATTTTGCAAATAATGTATCAAATGAGTAAAATTATATTTACCTTTTAAGATTAGGTAAAATAAAATACGTGCTGGCTCTGCTGCATACCTATTGTCCTCTAGTTGATTCCAACTCATAGCGACCCTGTAGGGCAGAGCAGAACTGCTCAGAGGGTTAACAAGCCTGTAATCTTTATGAAAGCAGTCTGCTGCATCTTTCTTCCACTTCTCTGCATAGATGATATTTAATGAACATCATATCCTAAAATAAAATAGAATAAGACAGAACTTCTGAACAGTAATACATGATTTTCTAATCAAATTACTAATCCCTTTTTTCATTCACCAAAACATTAGAATTACATTTCTTCAGAGTTCAATATAATAGGAAAAATAATTAAGAAGAAAGTTATAATCTTCTACTTTCATTGTTTTTTCTATACTGGACATTCTATACTAGTTTAGAATTGTACATTCTAATCCAATAAAGCACAATTTAGCAAAAACAAAAGCAAACTTAAATATATAAGAACAGAATGACAAGTCTTCCATCATCCACTGCGTTTTTGCTGATGTACTGATATATCTTTTCAATCAACCAAAAAAAAAGAATTTGATTAAAATATTAAAAAATAGAAAACCAAACTTTGTGCATATTGGTTATTAACCCAGCTATATGACGTGAAAGACAATGAGATACATGAGTGCGTGTTACCGTGGTGAAGGGTTCAGACAGTCTTTTTATTTGCAGCAGTGTTTCAACCTTGATTTTCTTTTATTAATGGTTTTAAGAACTTTCATGGAGCAGTTAAGCTACTTTATAAACACTATGAATTTTGTCTCTTCCAAGCCACCCCAAACAAATGCTCTTAAGTATAAACAGAATACTCACTAAGTAACCACTGCTTCAATATCATCTCCTACCCACTCCTTCCTTTTCCTTCTTAACTGCTTCTCTAACCTGTTTCTGTCATGTCGATTCTGACTCATAGCGACCTTACAGGACAGAGAACAGCCCTTATGGGGTTTCCTAGGCTGTAATCTTTACAGACGCAGACTGCCACAGCTTTCTCCTGTGGAGTGGCTGGTGTGTTCAAGCGGCTTGTGGGTTTGAACTGCCTACCCTTAGGTTAGCAGCCAAGGGTTTCCAAGCAGCAGCTGACCTTTTGGTCTTAACCACTGCACAACCAAGACTCCCTAATTGCTCCTCTAAGCCCCTCTTATGTGGACATTCTAGTGCTGCTTCTCAGTGTGAAACACAATGATCATAAGCCACTGTGTGCCTCAGTGTTTCCAAACACAAATTAAGTAATATTTCTGCTGGGATATCTAAGGTAGGGTACAGAAAAGGCATTATAAGCAATTATATCAAACTGGGATAAAGACCCTCTATTAAAATTTTATTTGTTTTCTTTAAACAAGCAAGACAGTTTTCACTGAGGAGAAGAATGGGAACTTTTTTGTTGAGATGGTAAGAGGATTTGCTAGACTTCCTCAGTTTCCTCAATCCTCATCCTATGGAGAAAGCTTGGATTTATTTATTTTCAAGCCTGATGATGGCTTTTTTAAAGTACACAAATAGACAACCTTCTCATGATTTCTCTTTCCAGTCAGGAAATGTCTTGCCATATTATTTCATTGTTCATGTGTGGCTGCTTTTGGCGCTTTAATAACACAACAGGGATTAAAGTACCCAACATTGCATAATATGAATTTAACAAGAGAGATCAATAAATGTTAAGCTTTGTAGTAATAATCCATTATTCCTGTGCTAATGGATTTTCCTTTCATTAGTAGCTGTATGTGAATTTTTCTGTGAGAAGTTCCAAGAAAGACTTTATATTGAAAAGATTCAAGATATAATTAGTAACCAGAAAGTGTAATGATATTTTAGCTTCATTTTGATTTAGTGTTACTAGCAATACATCACTGGGTTAAATAATTAAAATTGAAAAGATACAGAGGAAAGTAAACCTCCAGGTTTTGTTTTCCAACAATCCATTTTCTTAACTGACAACTCTCCCACCGTAACACACTGAGGTGATTCCTGTTTTTCAGGATTTATGACTTCTTCTGGAGATTTCTTTTAAAGCATGTATTATAAATACAAATATATAGTCTTATTTTTCTCCTTCTTTATACAACAGGGAGAACACTATTCTGCTTATTTCATTCAATAAAATATTTTGGAGACCTCTTCATATAAGAACAGATATGGCTTCCTTATGGTAGTTTTAAGGTACACAGTATTCTCTTGTATGAACGTAAATCAATTCTGCAATGATTAAGTTTGTGCAAATGTCATATCATGCATGCTGTCACATCTTTAAAATGAGTCCACAGACATGAAATGGCACATCCATTAGTAACTGTTACAGATGTTTGCAAATAACCATAGGTATGTTTAATCCTAAGAATTTTACCAATTTGCACACCCACCAGTAATATTTGAAAATGCTTATTTCCCGTAGCTTTGCCAAATGAGTGTACTATTAAACATTTAGATTTTTGCCAACTTGTTATAACTAAGTGTTCACAATTGCCCAGTCTTACCCTCTGCTTTGCCTTGATGAGGCTTCTCTTCTTGGTTTGTTTTTTATAGTTATAATGCCTATCTCTGGTTTATATATTTTCACAAAACATTAAACAACAACATTGCCTTCAAGTCAATTTCGACTCCCAGAGGGTTAAATGAGATAAAGTTTTCCTGTGAAAGAGTTACCTTATGAGTCATTTTTTTGTCCTTTTATAAGTCTATACTGCTAATTACAGAGAGGCTAACATCGATGTTCTCTGTCTTCTCTAGGAAGAAGAGAACTTTGCTGCCAAGTCTGAGCAAGAACTAAAACACAGTCTGAGAAAACCCATTATCAGCTTACCCATAGCACTGGCTGACCACAATGAGACACTTCTCATCTCAAACCACCCTGGTCATGCAATCTATTTACTCTTTCGTATCTGCCCAAGTTTTCCCTTACTGCTCACTCCTCCTTATCCTATAAAAGAAAAGCCTTTTCCTATTTGATTTTGAGATGCTTAACGAATTCCTGAGATTGAAGCATTCTCTGTAATGCAATATTCTTTCTTTCTGAATAAAGCCTCTCCTTCTAAATCTGGATTTATTTTATTTGACAGATACGCCAATCATTCTCAATTCTATTTGACTCAGTGTTTCTTTTTCTGTAGCAAATATTTGTAATGCCTCCTGGAATAAGCTGCAGTCAACTTCGCTCTGTACCTGTTTGTCTGTGTAATTCCAAAAACAACTCAATATGACTCTATAATTCTAATACAGAGGAGAAATAAAAGAAAGGCACTTTTAAGAAAATGTGTGTCTTGATATCTAAATATACGCATGTTATTACATAAGCAGTTATAATTAAGAAGTCAGCTGACTGCACTATATAAAATCAGTGCACTGACAGAGTAATTCAGGAACTCCGATGAAGTTGGTATGGTTGATGCAATATTCCAAAATTTTAGATAGCTCATGATAAATTTGCAAAAACAAAGTAGGTATTTCTATTGACTGACTCATAACTAGCTTTTCCACTGGAAAATTTAATCTAATTTTAACTCCCTCCTCTAAATATTTTGTGAAAATATGTAAACCAGATATAGGTTCTATAACTACAAACAGATATTGGTAAACAGCTCTTTAAATACATGAATGTCTGGGAAAACATTTGAAAATTTTGTGGAACAGGAGAGTTTGTTTTTCTTTTTATAAGCCTATACCACTAATTACAGGGAGTCTAATGTCAATGTCCTCTGTCTTCAAAGTATCTGTTGTCCCCTAAATCATTTTGACAACTAACAATACTCCTCCAAACGTCCAGCATTCTTCATTGGTAACTAGAACTAAAATAGTAGGTGAAAATAGTAACTTAATGTAGTTTTAATTTCTCTGTATTTTATTATGAGTGAAGATGATAGTGTTCATATGTTTAAAAGGCACTTGTGTTTCCTTTTTTTGTGACCTGCCAGTTTACCACTTTCACTGATATTTATTAGGAATTTTTCTATTCAGTTTCAGAATAGTTATTGTGTACAATGGAAATCAACTCTTTGTGATAAGAATTGCTGATCTTTTCCAATTTTCCTGTTTTTGACTGGTATTAGTTTTGTTTCTGGTTCTTTTGTTTTGTCTGTTTGCTTTTTTTCAGATAATTTTTTATGTTACTTTTCTAACTGTTTTAGTAGGCTATTATTTGTTTCATTCTTAATTGATTATTACCATGAGTATTAAGTTCTAAGTTTTCCTGTGAGTTTGGTTTTAGCTGTAAGACTAGGTAGTATGTTTATTTTTTTTGTGCCCTAAAAAACTCTCTCTCTTGATAGATAGGTAGCTAATGAGTTATATCATTTAGATGTTTATAAATGTAAGTGTCCCTCACATGTCTGTCAGTTTGTTGTACTGTGAGGGTTTGCGTGTTCTGTGATGCTGGAAGTTATGCTATCGGTATTCAGATACCAGCAGGGTCACTCATGGCAGACAGGTGTTTGCTGAGCTTCCAGACTAAGACAGAATAGGAAGAAGGACCTGGCAGTCTACTTCTGAAAAGAATTAGCGAGTGAAAACCTTATGAATAGCAGTGGAACATGTCTGAAATAGTGCCGGAAGATAAGCCCCCCAGGTTGGAAGGCACTCAAAAGACGACTGGGGAAAAGCTGCCTCCTCAAAGTAGAGTCGATGTTAATGATGTGGACGGAGTAGAGCTTTCGGGATCTTCATTTGCTGATGTGGCTAAAAATGAGAAGAAACAGCTGCAAACATCCATTAATAATTGGAACGTGGAATGTACAAAGTATGAATCTAGGAAAATTGGAGATCGTCAAAAATGAAACGGTATGCATAAATGTCAATACCCTAGGCATTAGTGAGCTGAAATGGGGTGGTATTGACCATTTTGAATCAGACAATCATACGGTCTACTATGCCGGGAATGACAACTTGAAGAAGAGTGGCGTTGCATTCGTTGTCAAAAAGATCATTTCAAGATCAATCCTGAAGCACAATGCTGTCAGTAACAGGATAATATCTATAGGCCTACAAGGAAAGCCAATTAAGAGACAGTTATTCAAATATATGCACCAACTACTAAGGCCAAAGATGAAGAAATTGAAGATTTTTACCAGCTTCTGCAGTCTGAAATTGATCAAACATGCAATCAGGATGCATTGATAATTACTGGTGGTTGGAATGCGAAAGTTGAAAACAAAGAAGGATCGGTAGTTGGAAAACATGGCTTTGGTAAGAGAAACGATGCTGGAGATCACATGATAGAATTTTGCAAGACCAATGACTTCTTCACTCCAGATACCTTTTTTCACCAACATTAACAGCAAATATACACATGGACCTCACCAGATGGAATACACAGGAATCAAATCAACTACATCTGTGGAAAGAGACGATGGAAAAGCTGAATATTATCATCAGTCAGAACAAGGCCAGGTGCCAACTGTGGAACAGACCATCAATTTCTCATATGCAAGTTCAAGTTGAAGCTGAAGAAAATTAGAACTAGTCCGTGAGAGCCAAAGTATGACCTTGAGCATATCCCACCTGAGTTTAGAGACCATCTCAAGAATAGATTTGACGCGATGAACACTAATGACTGAAGACCAGATGAGTTGTGGAATGACATCAAGGACATCATACATGAAGAAAGCAAGAGGTCATTAAAAAGACAGGAAAGAAAGAAAAGACCAAAATAGATAACAG
>NW_004443948.1:20870873-20902206 GCF_000243295.1 Trichechus manatus latirostris | reverse complement strand
GAGTTGTGGAATGACATCAAGGACATCATACATGAAGAAAGCAAGAGGTCATTAAAAAGACAGGAAAGAAAGAAAAGACCAAAATAGATAACAGAAGAGGCTCTGAAACTTGCTCTTGAAAGTTGAGTAGTTAAAGCAAAAGGAAGAAATGATGAAGTAAAACAACTGAACAGAAGATTTCAAAGGGCAGCTCGAGAAGACAAAGTAAAGTATTATAATGACGTGCAAAGAGCTGGAGATAGAAAACCAAAAAGGAAGAACACGCTTGACATTTTTCAAGCTGAAAGAAATGAAGAAAAAATACAAGCCTCGAGTTGCAATAGTGAAGGATCCTATGGGGAAAATATTAAACAATGCAGGAAGCATCAGAAAAAGATGGAAGACAGAGTAATTATACCAAAAAGAATTGGTCAACATTCAGCCATTTCAAGAGGCAGCATCTGATCAGGAGCTGACGGTACTGAAGAAAGAAGTCCAAGCTGCACTGAAGGTGTTGGCAAAAAACAAGGCTCCAGGAATTGACGGAATATCAATTGAGATGTTTCCACAAATGGATGCAGCACTGGAAGTGCTCACTCATCTATGTCAAGAAATTTGGAAGACAGCTACCTGGCCAACTGACTGGAAGAGATCCATATTTATGCCTATTCCCAAGAAAGATGATCCAACCTAATGTGGAAATTATTGAACAGTATCATTAATATCACACACAAGTAAAATTTTGCTGAGATCTTTCAAAAGTGGCTACAGCAGTATATCGACAGGGAACTGCTGGAAATTCAGGCCAGATTCTGAAGAGGATGTGGAACCAGGGATATCATTGCTAATGTCAGATGGATCCTGGCTGAAAGCAGAGAATACCAGAAAGATGTTTACCTGTATTTTATTGACTATGCAAAGGCATTTGACTATGTGGATCATGACAAATTATGGATAACATTGTGAAGAATGGGAATTCTAGAACATTTAATTGTGCTCATGAGGAACCTGTACATAGGTCAAGAGGCAGTTGTTCCAACAGAATAAGGGAATACTGCGTGGTTTAAAGTCAGGAAAGATGTGCACAAGGGTTGTATCTTTTTACCATACCTATTCAATCTGCATGCTGAGCAAATAATCCGAGAAGCTGGAGTACATGAAGAAGAGTGCAGAATCAGGATTGGATTAACAACCTGCAATACGCAGATGACATAACCTTGCTTGCTGAAAGTGAAGAAGTCTTGAAGCACTTACTGATGAAGATCAAATACCACAGCCTTCAGTATGGATTACACCTCAACATAATGAAAACAAAAATCCTCACAACTGGACCAGTAAGCAACATCATGGTAAACAAAGAAAAAATTGAAGTTGTCAAGGATTTCATTTTACTTAGATTCACAATCAACACCCATGGAAGCAGCGGTCAAGACATTAAAAGACACATTGCATTGGGCAAATCTGCTGCAAAACACCTCTTTAAAGTGTTGAAAAGCAAAGATGTCGCCTTGAAGATTAAGGTGGGCCTGACCCGATCCGTGGTATTTTCAGTCACATCATATGCATGTGAAAGCTGGACAATGAATAAAGAAGACCGAAGAAGAATTGAGGCCTTTGAATTGTGATGTTGGTAAAGAATATTGAATATACCATGGACTGCCAAAAGAACGAACAAATGTGTCTTGGAAGAAGTACAACCAGAATGCTCGTTAGAAGCAAAGATGGCGAGACTATAACTTTGGACATGTTGTCAGGAGGGATCAGTCCCTGGAGAAGGACATCATGCTTGGTAAAGTGTAGTGTCAGCAAAAAAGAAGAAGACCCTGAATGAGGTGGATTGACACAGTGGCTGCCACAATGGTCTCAAGCGTAACAACGATTGTGAGCATGGTGCAGGACCGGGCAGTGTGTCATTCTGTAGTACATAGGGTCACTGTGAGTCAGAGCTGACTTGATGGTACCTAACAACAAAATGTAAGTGTATCTCCTCAGTGCAACATTTATTTATACTGTACGCATCTGTTGTTACAAGCAATGATAAAAATAACATCTTTTCTATTCCGTATCCTTCCTATTCCTCTCTTTAGCTGAAAATTGTAGTCACTAGTGGTTAAGAGCTTGGCAGCTAACCAAATGGTAGGCAGTTCATATCCACAAGCCACTCCTTGGAAACCATATGGGGCAGTTCTGCTCTGTCCTATAGGGTGGCTATGAGTTGGAATGGACTCAACAGCAATAGGTTAAGCTGTTTTTTTTTGTTTGTTTGTTTTTGTTTTTTAATTAGGCTTTGGATATTTACCTTTGTATTATTAAATATACTTATATTTTTATTATTTTATTTGTCAGTTTTAAAAGTTATGGTTTGACTCTTTTCTTAGGGAGTCGACATTCAGCAGATTTGCATCTATTTCTTCCCTTATCTCACCCAACTTTTATTAATTGTATAATCTGTACAGTGCCAAAGCATATCACATTTACATTCAGCTATATGTACTATTAATATATTTTACAGTTAAAATGGTTAATAGTCATAAGAATTCTTTTGTCATGGTTTTCCAAGTCATAGCTTGCTAAGTATGTCTAATACCTAGAAAAGCTTTCTAGATGGCATGATCAAATGTCAGGAGTGTAACACATGATACTTTAGATGAGTTTATGTCTCTTTCATACAGACTTCCTCGTGAACATACTGAAGTGGTGAATACTAGGGCGTCCACGTTGATCTTTATGTATCAACCCAAGAGTAGATTCTTCTAATTGCTTCATCCCATTTATCCGAAGAACTGCTACAATTCCTGGATTTTTTTTTCCCTGTGGAGTCACGATTGATTTTCATTCTAGGCAGGGAAGTTCCTCACATCTGGTGGTTGAAAGTACACTTAAGTACCTCTGTCAGAATACATTATTTTCTTCTGGGCTTTTATTGTTGAACAGAGGTACAACTCCAGCTGCAGTGTCTAGGAGGACTAAAATCATCAGGTTATATATTCTTAACTTTTTCCCGTTCTCCCTTCATCCCTCATTTTCTCTCTCCCTTCCTCTCTCCTTCCATTCCTGTTCTCTTCCCTCCCTTCCTCCATCCCTCCTTCCTTATTTCTTTCCTTCTTTCCTCCTTCCTTCCTCCCTCACTCTCACCTTCCCTCTCTTCTTTCCTTCCTATCTCCCTTCCTTCTTTTCAACAGCTTTATTGAGGTATTCATTTTAGCTGTATTCATTTTTAACTTTTTATTTCCGCTTATTTTTTCTCTTTTCCAATATCTACTTACTTTCTCTCCTTTAGTTATTTTTCCTAGCATCTCTTTGTCCAAAAAAATTTATTCTAATTTTGGTTTTATTTGTGATGGTTTTATTTTTTCTTCTTTCGTAAAGACTAGCAGCTCACTTATTTCGTTCTTTTATTTAGTTTCATTAATTTAATTTAATTTGGTGTTCTTTTATAGAGCAATGCCTCCATTCATGTTTCTTAATCCATTAAAAATAGTTGATCACAATTTTTATTTTCTCTGTATTAACATTTTCCTGTTAGTGTTCATCATCTGGTAGTAAAATTTTATTCTTTTTCATCTTCTATATTAAAATAGTTTTGTATCAAATGATTTTTAGTTCTTTCTTAATATTAATCATAAATGAACTAGGATTTTCTGGCTTGACTATTTGCAGATGTTCCCTGGGGTATTTGGAAGGAGAGGTGTCTAGATGACTTTCTCCTTTTTTGCTATCTTAGAAACTATCTAGATGATTCACTATATATCCACATTGCCCATGTATACTTTAACTCAGCTGGAGCATGGTAAAAAACAGGTGATCTGGTTTTCCACTTCAAGATAAGACATACATCTGCAGGACATGAATTTTTTTGAGGCTTTCTGAGATAGTCTGCTCCATGGCCCTTCCACAACTCTTCATGTTTTATTCTTTCACTTCCTCCCACACAGCTTCTCTGCAAACCCAGCTCTGAACAGCATTCCATGCCTTTGGGGTTCTTGAACTATACCAGTTTTGCTAAAAATTGTATGGACCATATTTTGTTTCTCTGTGTGTTGTTTTTTTTTTTGGGGGGGGGGTGTTTGATTTCCAAGAGAAAGGGGGGAAATGTTGACTGAGTTGTGTTTAGAATGGAATTTCATGTTATTTTACATTCATATAAATGCACTGTTTTCTTTTCCTTTTAAAACTGAAGTTAGCATTTAAAAAATACAGCATGTTAGTCACCTTGAAATTTGGACCACAACAAAGAAAACTACCTGTTTTATCCACTACCTGTTTTATTATTTATGTTAGAGTTTGAAATGGAATATTGAATTTCATCAGGTATTTTCTTTTTCAGAGATATGCATAGACCCCATTCTAAAAATATATATGTAAATATTGACAATGAATTAAACTCTCTTGGATGTTGGCTTTCATATTGAGGTGAGAGCCAGTAATAGTTTAAACTGCATAGTAGGACAAAAGAGTATTTGAGTGATTAATAATGGCATAAAATATTTCTTTTTTACATAGTGTGCTAAATTTTCCTGATGATGGACTAAGGAAAAAATGACTCCTAATTTTGAATCAGTTACATGGAACAATGGTCTCAAGCTTAACAATGATCGTGAGGATGGTGCAGGATTCGGGCAGTGTTTCGTTCTGTTGTATATAGGGTCGCTATGAGTTAGGACTGACTTGATGGCATCTAACAACAACACCCTAAAATATGACACTTTATTCATTTTAGCCAACTTACAAAATAAACATTATAATAAAGAAAGTATTGTATGTTGGAGATGCATTTCTGTAACACATTACTAGTATCCCAAATATACACTGTTTGTTTACATTTATTGCTGTCTCTTTGCAGAAGACAGATCAATAATCATCTTACCTATGTTTTAAAAGAGTAAGATAAACAGCAAAACCCAGAGAAGACTCACACTAACACATAATTGGAAATAGAATCTGAATATTTTCCAAACAGACAATTGTAGCTTTTCTTGCATGCAGCAGACATTTTCATTAAATAGTTTCCTCTGTAATAAATTGTGCATTTACAGGGGCTTTGTTTTCAGTGTCCCTATTAGCTGATACATCAAGTTCAGATGCATCAATAAAAGTGACTTTAATATCCAGCAAGATACTGATGCAGCTATTTGTTTTCCACCAGTGCCAGGGACTCATAAATAACAAAGTAACGCAGACATACGTTGGGCAAAGTGGCTGTATTATCTTTTCTATGACTCAAATACCAGTAAATCAGTTACTGACTTCAGATTTCTTAAAAAATTTCCCTGCTAGTTCCAGACTATGTTTGAGTCTAAAAAATAACCACAGCAATGAAATCATTTACCAAATAGGTGCCATTTCTAAACTGAATAATTTTTAGCTACTCTGTTACAATCATTATAAGAATTTTGGATAATCTCAAGAGTTTCAGATTTCATTATTTAAGAAAGAAGTTGTCTTTACTCAGACCCACCTGAAAAGAGTCGAGGAAGCCTTTCACAAAGAAAAAAAAATGCAGAACAATTTTCTTGAATTTAATCAGACCCTTATCAAAGAGGTCAATGTTTTCATATACTTGTCTTTACAAAATTCCTATTATGTTTATAGAGTTAGACATTATTACCCCAGGGAAATATGTGTTTTTATTACTTGTCATAGAGTTAAGGGTGTCTGAATTAATATATAAACTTCTCAACTCCTGGTCTAGAGCTGTATTAAGAATATATCACATTTTATATATATATATATATCTTACTACAAGACTACTTGACTATGCAAAAAAGTTTGCTCATATAGCTTCCAGGAGCTTACGTCCTTGCTGATTTCTGCATAAGTCACTTCCCCTTTATCATCTCCCCATACTTATATCCTTCTCTATCCACGAAGTGTATTTCTGTATAGTCTTTAGATTGTGTAGCTTTTGTAATTTTTCCTCCTTTTTATTGCTAGTCTGTTTTTTCTCTTTCTTTCCATAATCAGATCCAAAACATCATTTTAGTCAAAATCTTACTTTCAATTTTCCAGGAAAAATGAGTAAAAATTTCTAAATATTTATGTCCTTCAATTTAAAAAAAAAAAATCAGTGACTTTCAAGGACTGGTTTTGGTAATAAAAAATAACATAACGTAACAGCATAACATAACATGATGTAACATAACATAACAACATATTAAAAAGAGAAATTTGTTTTCGAAACTCCTTATCTTTGCTTTCCATATGATTTTGTCTCTTTTTAGGCTGTCCATAGTGATATGTACTTCTCTACTTTCTTATCATTCTCCCTATAGGGTCACCTTGAGTTGGAATTGACTTGTCTGCGCACAACAACAACAATCTTCCAGTGGCAGTAAAAATAAAACTATTATTCTCTTAATATGCAAATGCTCTAATAATGCATGTCAGATTAATTACTTATTTTGTTACTCCCATAATACCTGAGATAAAATACAAAAATGTTACTGCAATGTCACTACATAATCCTACCATTGCCTCTTTAGCTTCATCTGCTCCAATCTTCTTCTGGTAGTTTATATTCACAGTGCACCCAAGTCTTCCTTGGTTTAGTCAGTATTCTCTACTCTTCTCTTTTGTACACACTGTTCCCTGTGACTGGAATAGTCTTTCCATCCCCATTAACTTTTTGCCTAGCTTTTTTTTTTTTTCCTACCCATTATTCAGTTCTTCACTTAAACATCTAAGACATCATTCTACCTAAGATCATGTCCCCTGATATATAATCTTGGATGACTTTTTACTTCTTCTTCACTGAAATTTTCACATATGATAATTATATATTCATTTGTGTAGTTATTCATTTTTTAAGATTTGTTTTATTTTTGGTGCTTTTGTTGATAATATACACAGCAGAACATACACCAATTCAACAATTTCTACATGTACAATTCAGTGATATTGATTAAAATCTTTGAGGTGTGCCGCCATTCTCACCCTCTTTTTCCTTGCTGTTCCTCCTCCATTAACATAAACTCACTCTTCCCTAAGTTTCCTATCTAATCTTTCGAGTTGCTGTTGTCAGTTTGATCCCATATATATAGATCTTAAAAGAGCACAATTCTCAAGGTGGACAATCTTTACCAGTTTAACTATTGTTTGATTTTAAGAAGACTTCTGGGGATATTTTTGGTTTAAGGTTTAAAGATTATCTCAGGGCAATAGTTTCAGGGTTTCAGGGATTCATTCAGCCTCTATGGCTCCAGAAACCCTGGGTTCCATTAGAACTTGAAATTCTGTTGTGCATTTTTTCCTTTGGTTAGAATTCTTCTATAGAATCATTAATCAAAGTGTTCAGTGACTATCATTTGCTTGTGGGCATAAGAACCCACTGATGTGGAGTCGATTCTAACCCATAGTGACCCTAGAGGACAGAGAAGAACTTCCCCATAAGGCTTCCAAGGAGAGGCTGGTGGATTTGAACTGCAGACCTTTTGGTTTACAGCCATTATCACTTTATCACTGTGAGTAGGTGAGCATTTTGATTCATACTTGGATGCTAAATGCATAGCATTGTTTCTTTCACTTGGTAGATACTGTTACTGACTATAGAGTGAATGCATAAATAAATGAATACTTCAAATTTCAAAAGGAATGAGACATCTCCCTCTGTGTAGATGAGGAGTAATTCCAGTCTTCTTAAGGAGTTTACTTTTGAAATATTTTTTTTTAATCCCCAGAAGACTTACATATGCCTGAAGATGGAAAGGAAAATCATAAGGCTGGACTTTTAAGTGTCTGGTTTCAAGGATAATGAAAGAGAAATATACTGATATCACCTTTTTTGTATCCACTTGCACAGTAATCCACCCTCACATTCTAGGTTCTACCTGTGGGGGCAATTTTCTGCCACCAAATCTTCCTTATCTCTTAGTATAATTAGGTATCTACCTATCCTTAGGTGCGTGGGGAATTTGCTTACAGAAACCACAATGAAAATAATTAATTATCTGTGAAAATTTAGCAACGGATTTCAAAATAAGAAGAATCCTTCAATCTGTTTTACCCTCTACAAGAAACTCAGAAGAACTTGAAACAAAGTAGCCAACAGAATGAAGCCTCAAAAATTATACTTCATAATGAATAAACTTTGAGGGACAAGTGAAGATAGCACATCCGTGCTACAAGGACAGGATGATATAAAAGAGGATATCCAGAGAGTAAGAAGAAACTTTGGAATATAAAATATGATAGCAAAGGATGGAAGATAAAATATGGAAAATTCCCCAAAATTAGAATAAAACTACAAAGAGATGAAAAAAGGTAGAGAAAATATATGTCTCTGGTTTATGTGGCCCTTTCTGTCTCTTGGGCTAATATTTTCCTGGTGTCTTTGGTGTTCTTCATTCTCCTTTGGTCTAGGTGGGTTGGGACCAATTGATGTAGCTTAGATGGCCGCTTGCTAGCTTTTAAAACCTCAGACGCCACTCAACAAAATGGGATGCAGAACATTTTCTTAAAAAACTTTGTTATGCCAATTGACCTAGATATCCCCTGAAACCATGGTCCCCAGACCCTCTCCTCTGCTGCTCTGTACCTCCAAGTGTTTGGTTGTATTCAGGAAACTTCTTAGCTTTTGGTTTAGTCCAGTTGTGCTGACTTCCCCTGTAGTGTGTTGTCCTTCCCATCACCAAAATAATTATTATCTGCTATCTAGTCAGTGAATACCTCTCTGCCTCCCTCCCCTCCACTCGTAACCATCAAAGAATGTTTTCTTCTGTGTTTAAACCTTTTCTTGAGTTCTTATAATAGTGGTCTCATGCAATATTTATCCTTTTGAGACTGACCGATTTCACTCAGCATAATGCCTTCCAGATTCATTCATGTTGTGAGATGTTTCTCAGATTCATCATCGTTCTTTATCGTTGAGTATTAAATTGTGTGTATGTACCATAATTGGTTTATCCATTCATCTGTTGATGGGCAGCTAGGTTGTTTCCAACTTTTCACTATTATGAACAGTGCTGCAATGAACATGGGTGTGCGTATATCTATTGGGTGTGATGGCTCTTATTTCCCTAGGATATATTCCCAGGAGTGGGATTGCTGGATCATATGGTACTTCTATTTCTAGTTTTTTAAGGAAGTGCCAAATCAATTTCCAAAGTGGTTGTACCATTTTACATTCCCAGCAGCAGTGTATAAGTGTTCCAGTCTCTCCACAATCTCTCCAACATTTATTATTTTCTGTTTTTTGCATTAATGCTAGCCTTGTTGGGGTGAGACGGTATCTCATTGTAGTTTTGACTTGCATTTCTATAATGGCTAATGATCTTGAGCATTTCCTCATGTATCTGTTAGCCACCTGAATGTCTTCTTTGGTGAAGTGCTTGTCATATCCTTTGCCCATTTTTTAATTGAGTTATTTGTCTTTTTATTGTTGAGGTTTTGCAGTATCTCGTAGATTTTAGAGATTAGACCCTTGTGTTTTAGGGTGTTTGTTGTAAGAAGGACCACAGGAAGCATCTGACTACTACACCATCTTGGCCCCGCCTCCGGAAGTATTTCATTTTTAAGACACTGATGTATTGTGTTTTTAATTTCATATTCCAGTTGTTCATTGCTGCTATAAAAGAAAGCAATTGACTTTTTATACTAATCTTGTATCCTAGAACTTCTCTGTAATAACTTATTAGTTCCAGTAGTTTTTGATTTTGTTTTGCTTTTCTTAATTTTTCGAGATCTTCTACAAAGGCAATCATGCTATCTTCCAACAAAGATAGTTTTATTTCTCTCTTCCCGATCGGTATACCTTTTCTTTCATTTTCTTGTTTTATTTCATTAACTAAGACTTCTGGAATGAGGTTGAATAGGAGTGGTGAGAGAGGATACTTTGCCTTCTTTCCATGGTGGTAGGAAAGCAACTAGTTTCTCACCAGTAAGTGTGATGTTAATTGTAGGATATTTGTAGGTTGGTTTTGTTTGTTTGTTTGTTTTTAATCAAGTTGAGGAGGTCCCTTCTATCCTTACTATACTGAAAGTTTTTTTTTTTTTTAAATCATGAATTGGTACTGGATTTTGCAAATGCCTTTTGGATATCTATTGACATGATTATATAGTATTTATTTTTTAGTCTATTGAAGTGATGGATTGCATTTTCAAATGTTGAACCAGCCTTCTAGACTTGGAATAAATCCTACTTGGTGTATTTTATTTTATTTTATTTTTTTACACACTGTTAAATTCTGTTTTAGTTATTTTAGTGCTGCTATAACAGAAGTACCACAAGTGGATGGCTTTAACAAGCAAGAGTTTATTCTCTCACAGTCTAGTAAGCTAGAAGTCAGAATTCAGGGTGCCAGCTCCAGGGGAAGGCTTTCTCTGTCGGCTCTTGTCATCAATCTTCCCCTGGTCTAGAGCTTTCTCAGCAGAGGCACCCTGGCTTCAGAGGATGTGCTCTGCTCCTGACATTACTTTCTTGGGGGTATGATGTCTCCTCACGTCTCTCTGTTCTCTTCTTTCATGTTTCAAAAGAGATTGACTTAAGACATACCTAATCTTGTAGATTGAGTCCTGCCTCATTAATATGACTGCCACTAATTGCATCTCATTAACGTCATAGAAGTAGGATTTACAACACATAGGAAAATCACATCAGATGACAAAATAGTGGACAATCACACAATACTGGGAATCATGGCCCAGCCACATTGACACACATTTTGGGAGGACACAATTCAATCTGTGACAGACTCTATTTGTTTAGTATTTTGTTGGGGATTTTTGCATCTGTGTTCATGAGAGAAATTAGTCTGTAGTTTTTTCTTTCTTGTAATACTTGACTCATAGAATGAGTTAGGAAGGATTTTCTGTGCTTCTTCTTCTGGAAGAAGATTGTAGAGATTGTAGAGAATCTATTCTTCCTTAAGTGTTTGGTAGAATTCATCAGTATATCCATCTGTGACTGGTACTTTCTTCTTTGGACAGTTATTAATTATTGATGCAATTTTATTAATAGATATAGGCCTATTCAGATTATCTATTTCTCCTGTATGAGTTTTAGTAGGCTGTATCTTTCAAGGAATTGGTCCATTTTATCTAAGTTATCAGATTTGTGTTCATATAGTTTTTCATTGTATTTCTATATTCCTTTACTCTCTTTTCAGTGTTTATGGGATTGCTAGTGATTACTTCTTTTTCATTTCTGATGTTAATAATTTGTCTTCTCTGATCTATTCAAAGAACAAGCTTTTGGTTTTGTCGATATCTATTGATTTCCTGTTTTCAGTTCCATTTATTTCTGTTATAATTTTGTTCCTTTTCTTTTGCTGGCTTTCAGCTTATATTGGGATTTTGTTTTTTCTTGTTTCTTAATATGGAAGCTTGTATTATTGATTTTAAATCTTTCTCCTTTCCTAATATATACATTTAGTGCCATTGTTTTCCTTCTAAGCACTAATTTTGCTGCATCTCAGAAATTTGGTAAGTTATATTTTCCTTTTCATTTAATTCAATATGTATTTTATTTTCCCTTGAGATTTCTATGACCTGTGTGTTCTTGAGAGGTGTGGTTTAATCTTCAAATATTTTGGAACTTTCTAGCTTTTTTCTTACTGATTGCTAGTTTAATAAAATTGTAGTTTGAGAGCATACTTTATATAATTTCTTTTTTTTTTAAATTTGTTAATTTGTGGTTTATGGCCCAGAATTTGGTCTATCTTGGTGAATGTTCCATGTGAGCTTGAAAAGAATGTGAAGTCTACTGTTGGTGTGTGAAGTATTTTATAAATGTATGCATGACGTATTTTATAAATGTCAATTAGATCCAGTTGATTGATGTTATTTTTTCCCTTCGACTATATCCTTACTGATTTTCTGCTTATTGAATCTGTACAGTTACTGATAGGGAGGTGCTGAATTCTGGATTTGTCAATTGATCCTTGAAGAAGATCCTACCAGTTTTTGTCTCACATATATTGATAATATGTTGCTAGGTGAATGCACAGTAAGGATTGACTATTTTATCTTCGTTTACTATTCCCCTTTATCCCCAATAATTTTCTTTGTTCTAAAATCTGCTTTGTCTGAGATTAATAGAGCTAATCCTAACTTTCTTTTGTTAGTGTCTACACTGTTTATCTCTCCTTATACCTTTACTTTTAATCTACCTGGGTCTTTATATTTAAAGTTGTTTTTATGTATACAACGTATGACTGGATCTTATTTATTTATTTTATTTCCTCTTACAGCCTTTGTCTTTTAATTGATGTATTTAAATCATTCATATTTAAAGTGATTATTGATATAGCTAAGGAGCTCTGGTTGCACAATGGTTAAAGGAATCTACTGTTAACCAAAAAGTCAGCAGTTTGAAACACTAGCAGCTCCATGGGAGAAAGATGTGGCAGTCTGCTTCCATAGAGATTTACAGCCTTGGAAACTCTATGGGATCGCTATGAGTCAGAATAGACTCAGTGGCAGTGGGTATTGATATAGCTAGGTTAATATCTGTTATGTTTGCCACCCTTCTATTCGTTGTACTTGTCCTTTATTTCTTTTTTAGCTTCTCCTTTTTTCTGCCTTCTTTGGTTTTCACTGTGTATTTTATGATTTTTTTCATCCTTTCTTAACATATCAGTTATCTTTCTTTTACAGTTTTTTTTAGTGGTTGCTCTCACATTGCTCGTATACATTTGCAGTTATTCTAAACCTGCCTTCAAATAATACTATATTACTTCACAGGTAGTGAAACTATACCAGAGTACTTCCAATTTCTCCTTCCTGTCCCTGAAAACACAGCTGTCATGCATTTCACTTATCCATATGCTATAATCACCCAATAAATGTTGCTATTCTAAAACTCCAAAAAAAAGAAGTTATTTATTAGATTAATCAAGAATAAGAAAACTGGAAGACTTTATTTTAACTTTACTTGTTCTTTCTCTGATGATCTTCCTTTCTTTATCTAGATCCTAATGCCTGATTTCTGCAGTCCTCTCAGTACTGGAGGCTTTTTGATGTGGCAGTAAGACGCTAGGCAGGGAAGCATTCTAAAATTTTAGGACTAAATCTCAATTCTTCTAGTGGGTTTCAATCCCTGAGGCGTGACCTTCAGATGTATATTTGAGTCATTTTGTTTTTTCCACTTCCTCTTAAGTAAGACAAAAAGACTGGATGGGACTTGAGTTTTCAAATTATCCTTCCTAACTCAGTTAAGGCTCTGGTAAAGAAGTTTCCTTTAGAAACAAAAGCATACCTTTGTTATGGAAAATACTTGAGGCTCATTTCAAAATGATTATTTTTTCCCCAGGTGTATTTCTAAAAGGTTACTTTTAACCTACCCTTGGGATTTTTTTTTTTTTTTTTTTTTTTTGCTCAACTTTCACTGTAAGAACCTGGTGGAATTTCTAGATGTAAAACCCAAGAAAATATGGAAGACTTCTAAGACAGGACTCAGGAGACTTTAACACTTAAAACATTTATTTTTCAGTTTATTCAGCTATTTCTTGTGAAGATGTGAGTGACAATTTTAAAGTTCTTTATATGTGGGAGTTGAAACCAAAAGTCTGAGCTAACAAGTTTATTGAATGAAATAAGTGGCCCTTTCAACATTTAGAGGTTGACTATTGTGATCTATTTTAAATAAAGTCATATAGTTATATGTGAACAACAAAATTAATAGTGAAGTATTTTTGAAATGGCATTTTCTCAAATTGGATAACTCAGCTTTTTTTTTTTTAATTTGTCAGTGTTTTTCATGTATATTAATTTGTATATTTCATGAAAATAGGATTGTGTTTATTCTTATTTGTTTTCCTCACAACAAACACTGTGTTCAATAAATGCAGGTTGATCTGAATCAACTCAAAATAAATTATGTTGAATTGTACACTTTGCTCTGATTATTATCTTACTATTTCTCACAGAAATCAATACAAGTGGATCTTTACTTGTTTGTGCCAAATGCTAAAAATGATGGTTAGGTGACTTTTTCTATTTCGTCAAGAAAAACCATTATAAACCAAACTAGGTAATGCAATTATATGTAACTTATCAATTATTGAGCTCATATCTCCAATAATTTTTTGATTTGTATAAATACACAGAAATCCTCTAAGCTATTTATAATATTAACTATATATATATATAGTTAATATTAATATTAGACAAATCTATAAGTTATTTAATAACTTCGTTTGTTTTTGGCATAAGAACAAAAATTTTTAATTTTGTCTCCTAAGGGAATGGGCACATGGATGCCTCCTTAACTTTCATTCTGCACAGCTATTCTCTGGGAATTAAAGAAAAGAATGCTCTAATGAATAAAGAAGACTGAAGAAAAATCGATGCCTTTGAATTATGGTGTTGGCGAAGAATATTGTATTTACCATTGACTGCCAGAAGAACGAATAAATCTGTCTTGGAAGAAGTACAGCCAGAATGCTTATTAGAGGCAAGGATGGCAAGACTTTGTCTCACGTACTTTAGACATGTTATCAGGAGGGACCAGTCCCTGGAGAAACACATTATGTTTGGTAAAGTGGAGGATCAGCTAAAAAGAGTGTTGTAGGGGAAAAACATCATAAAGTTTAGTAAAGCAAAAAGAAAGTCTTATTCCGCATATATCAAAGGGAATAATGTGGGAACCAGACAAGCATGCTGCTAGAGCTAATGTCTGCCTGAATCCAAGGAAGGTTACAGAATCCTCAGTATACATCAACATCATAAAATGAGTAGAATCATTGAAAGCTTCACCTTTTCACAGATTGGTTAGAAATTGTGATCTTACATTTTGAATCATCTTTCTTAACAATCATTGGTACAGGTTTCAGTAAACACTCAGGAGGGTCTTCACTGGCCCAACAAATTTCTATTCAATAATGCTAACAGAAAAAGATGAGTGGAAAGTCTTTTGTGTTCCGTTGGATTGGTTTTTTGTGAAAGGTTCCCTAAAAGATATTTTTCTTCACTAAAAGATAATTTCTAAGATTGTCCCATCTGTTGTCTTTATCACAGGGCTGAGTTGATGTGTCCTTTTGAGTCCTCATGGGCTGCTGTGGGCCCAGCTCCAGCTAGGTCACATTTCTCTATGCTCAAGGACAGGGAATAATGATTCCAATATTATTTTCTAAATCAAGAGGAAGACCCTCAAGAAGATAGATTGACACAGTGGCTGCAAACAATGGCTCAAACATAGCAACCATTGTGAGGATGACACAGGTTCTGGCAGTATTTCTTTCTGTTCTACATAGGGTCGCTATGAATTGGAAATGACTCTAGGGCACCTGACAGTAATAATATATGTTCTTTGTTACTTCTTTTCTTTCATTGACATGTTGACAGGCACCATTTCTTAGCAGTTTAAGAACTAAAATGTAGTTCTCTAAAATAATAAAATTTTATAGTATAGGAGAACAGGTATTTTAGAACTAATGGATACTTGCTTTTTTCTCTCACTTGTAAGATATGTATATATATACTATAGACATCTAGTATATATATGTATACAGCTTTATGTTACTGCTGTAGTTTGATGGCACATATAGGTGCCGTCAAGTTGATTCTGACTCATAGTGATCCTATGGACAACAGAACAAAACACTGCCTGGTCCTGCACCATCCTCACAATCCTTGCTATGTTTGAGCCCATTGTTGCAGCTACTGTGTCAATACATCTTGTCCAGGTTCTTTCTTCTTTTCGCTGACCTTCTATCTTACCAAGCATGTTGTCCTTCTCCAGGGGATGATCTCTCCTGATAACATGTCCAAAGTAAGTGGGACGAAGTCTTGCCGTCCTCACTTCCAAGGAGCACTCTGGCTGTACTTCTTACAAGACAGACTTGTTCGTTCCTCTGGCAATCCATGGTATACTCAGTATTCTTCGCCAACACCATAATGCAAATGCATCAATTCATCTTCGATCTTCCTTATTCATTGTCCAGCTTTCACATCATATGAGGTGATTGAATATACCATGACTTGGGTTAGGCGCACCTTAGTCCTCAAGATGACATCTTTGCTTTTCAACACTTTAAAGAGGTCTTTTGTAGCAGATTTGCCCAAGACTTCATTTGATTTTTTGGCTGCTGCTTCCATGGATGCTGACTGAGAGCCCAAGTGAAATGAAATCCTTTAAAACTTCAGCCTTTTCTCCGTTTATCATGATGTTGCTTATTGGTACAGTTGTGAGGATTTTTTTGTTGTCTTTACATTGAGGTGGTTAAGAGATCAGCTGCTAACTAAAAGGTCTGCAGTTTGAATCCACCAGCCTCTCCTTAGAAACCCTATGGGGCAGTTCTACTTTGTCCCATAGAGTCGCTATGAGTCGGAATCAACTCAAAGGCAATGGGTTTTGGTAATCTAACTGAAGGCTGTAAGCTTTGATCTTCATCAGTAAGTGCTTTGGGTCCTTTTCCCTTTAAGCAGGCAAGAATGTGTCATCTGCACATTGCAGGTTTTATATATGTGTGTGTGTGTGTGTACGTATATATACATATATATCTCTCCTAGTGTATGTTATGTATGTAACTATATAGTGAGTGTGTATATACCTATATTTCAATTATATATACGTTGCTGTTGTTAGTTGCTGTTGAGTTTATTCCTATTCATGGCAACCCTATGTGTGCACAGAAGATCTGTTCCATAGGGTTTTGGAAGCAGATCTCCAGGCCTGTCTCTCAAGTCCCCTATAGATTTGAACTGCCAATCTTTTGGCTAGTATTTGAGCACTTAATCATTTGTGCCACCCAAGGACTCCAACTGCATTATATATAATTGCATAGTGACTACATAAATACACACACAAAGACTAGCTTATTCACTTATGATGGGATATACCTGTATATTTATAGCTATACCTTTTTGAATTTAAGAAATATGCTAGTCTCCATTACTGTAGTTGTAAATCACATTTAACCATGCAGTCTACATTTTATTTATACTGATAAGCCTACCATGAATAAAATAAACATATTATAGAAGTAACCAGATACAAAACCAATTTTTTTTCCAAATGTCAGATGAAAGCAGTCATGTGTTACGCATTTAAACTGTTTTATTTTTTTAAGCAGAAATGTTCATTTCATATACACGGTACACCTACCTGCAGTTCATTTCTAAGCTGTGCAAGAATACTATTTTCCTCTTCCCTTGAATTTAAAGCAGAATTAACTGCATGCAGAATTTTTGGCATATTAAAAAACAGGGAAATTATGCAAGTAGCTAATTGTGAAAGGTGTTTTTATCCAAATAATACCCCAATTCAACTTTAGGAAATCATTTATATTTCTTTCTATTAAAATGGAGTGCATCATAGAAGGAAATCAAATATCCAAATGCATCTATTTCCTCTTGCTTAGGAAATCTTGCCCCAGTCTCTGGTGAAACTCTATCTCCTCCCTCAAGCACATTTGTATGGAAGTCTTATCAAGACTCACAGGGATTATGCGGAAGCAAAAACAAACAATAATAAAAGTAGCTTAATGAAATTCTATGACAAACTATACAAGAAGACCAGATCATGTTTCAAAATAAAATCTCTGAGCTTCCTATAGGCAAAATCAATGGTTTTGTGAAAAAAGTTTTGTTTGTATTCTAAACATATAGCAATCCCAGTACTGCTGATGTAAATAAGACTTTGCCAGAAAGTTGCACTTATTCAGAAATTGATTAATGATTTGTATATTGTACCTAATTATATACAACCAAAAAACCAAACCCATTGCCTTTGAGTCTATTCCAACTCATAGCTACCCTATAGGACAGAGTAGAACTGTCCCATAGGGTTGGATTCGAACTGCCGAACTTTTGGTTAGCAGCCGTGCTCTTAACCAATAAGCAAACATAAATCACATTGTTGAAAAGTGTGTTATAGTGATCTATTGCTGTATGTCACTATTGTCTTTTCCGAATCCCTTGGTGGTGTAAAGGGCTAAACACTCAGCTACTAACCTAAAGGTTGGTGGTTTGAACTAACCCAGAGACACCTTGGAAGAAAGGCCTGGTAATCTGCTGCTGAAAAGTCACAACCTGGAAAACCTATGGAGCACAGTTGTGTTCTGAAATTCATGACTTGGAATTAACTCAATGACAAATGCTTTATTATCTTTTCTGGTAGATGAAATTCACAATTGTTCTTATCATCTTGGAATTGTGTTTCTTAACATCCTTCTCATATGTAAATTACATTTATATGTTGTTAAGTTAGCATACATAAATGTGATGAAATCTGTAAAGTCTTATTTAACCTCTAGCGATTAACATAAATACAGTACAATGTAAGACTGTTACAGAGTCCCTGGGTGATGCAAAAAGTTAACTCACTTCACTGTTAACTGAAAGGTTGGTTCAAGTCCACCCAGAGGCATCCCAGAAGAAAGTCTTAGCAGTCTACTTCTGAAAAATCAGCCATTGAAAGCCCTGTGGAGCACAGTTTTACTCTGACACATAGAAGGTCACCATGAGTTAGAATCAACTTGATGGCAACTGGTTTTAAGGCTATTACTATTCACCTATATTGGGTCCCTTACTTAGTGTCTCCTTCAAAGGAGGATTATACATGGAAGTCACAATGAAATGTGACTGAAGAGATCCAAAGAAGCTTGACCTGTCAGTGTATGGATTGCCGTTTTATTTTTCCCTACCCTCTGTAATTGTGTAATTGTTATTATAGAGCCTTTGTCAACCTGAGTCCTTAAGTGATCACAGTAAGCAACATCCTATGTTGAACTATAATAAACAAGTAACGTAAGCAAGAAATAAAACTGCAGTTTTTTAAGATACTGAGATTTTAAGGCTTTTTAAGTTTGATTTATTTATTTATTTTTAACTATTAGATATCCTGGGCTTTTCTAATTGATACAAGAACTGAGCATCCTATGGAAATGCTTTATTTAAACACTAATTCATAATTAACATCACTTTTCATATTGCTCACTCAATTGGACCATACTTACTTCTTTGTCACATATATCATAATATCATACATATATTGTTAAACATGCCAAATTTAATTTAACCTCAGGGCCCTTAAATTTGCTTTTTTATTTGGAATTTTCTTGCTCCTGATATTAACAAGGCTAATTCTCTTATCTCAGTTTTTTGCTCAAAGGCACTTTCTTTTTGACCACTCTACTTAAAAAGAGTCCCCTTTCCCACACATTACCTATTTCCGTATCATACATTAATTTTCTTTACCACTGTTATCGTTACTACACTTTATTTATTGTGGTGTTGAAGACTTTATTTATTGTGTGTTATTGAAGACTGCCAAAAGAAGAAACAAATCAGTCTTAGAAGAAATACAATCATAATGCTCCTTAGAAGTGAGGATGGCAAGACTTTGCCTCCCTTACTTTGGAATGTCATCACAAAAGAACAATCTCCAGAAAGACACCTCTGTTTGGTAAAGTAGAGGGTCAGTAAAAATGAGGGAAACCCTCAGTGAGATGGTTGCTACAACAACCTCAGCAATGGACTCAAATATACCAACAATGGTGAGGAAGGCACAAGACTAAGCAATGTGTCTTTCTGTTATCCGTAAGGTCTCTATGAGTCAGAGCAGATTCTAGGGTAACTAATGACAACAACTTATGTGTTTCCTACCTGCACTGTGCTGTGTGCTTCATGAAAGAAGCAATTTTATGCTGTGTTTATCACTGCATTGCCAATGCCTAGAACAGTTTCTGACATATAGTTGGTATACACACACACATACACTAACAGATTACATTGATGTTAATAATATTCATAGGATATGAAGAAAGCATTCCTTTAGCTGATTTACATAAATGACCTACATCCTCAGCTCACAATTAATATCAATACTCTGAATTAGCACAGCCGCTGATGAAAAAGAAGGCTTTGAACCCTCAAGCAAAGAGAAATGAAGTATCAAGGGCTGCAAATGAGGTATGACATGATACAAGAAGGGCTTTAGTTTTAGGTAAGTTTGAATGAGAAAGATTAGGAAGAGGCAAACTGCTTGTGTAAGGTTTAAATAACGAGGAAGAAGGCAAGAGCATGTTTCAGAATCAACCCGATGGCAACAGGTTAGACAAGAGCAATGATCATACAGAGAGGAATTGATTTTTTTTTTTTTACACAAAGGTGAAAGTTTTTTGTTTATTTGCTTTGTTTTAGATAAGCAAATAAATTATAAAGTGTTTTCAAATTGGAATCAATATCAAAATTGAATAAGTGAGAAGAAAAGTCTATATTTGATAAGTGAGCAATGATTATGATTGAAGAAACACACGCACAAACCAACCAAGCACCCTTCCCCACAAAAAGAGAGAGAGAAAAAAAAAAATCAAGGAAATAAAGATTAAATTAAAAGGCTAGAGCCTATACTCAGGGGTCTTCATTGTCTGCAGTGTCAATATAGTAGACCACTACAGGGAGACACAGACACTGATCAGGCAAATATTCAAAATGGCATGACCAAAGAAAGGGATCCCTGTAGCAAATATCAACTCTAATAAGAGCTGAATAAATGAGCTCCTCATCCAAACAACTTTGATATATATTCTATTGTTTTAGGAATCAGGCCTGGGTTACTTATAGGCCACAAGTGGGAGCAAGTTTAGTTTAAAAAAATATGTATCTATATATAGCATAAGTATTATAGTGAAGGGTGGATAGATTTAGACTATTTTTAATTTTTATGGTCTTTTTTCTTCGCTTTGCAAAATGATCACTCAAGTTTACATTGAACTATGTAAGAAAAAATTTCAACCCATATGGTTTAAAGTAATGGCTTTATAGCTACTGAGTGTAAACAAGGACTTAGATGTAAAGAAGAAAATTAACTGTTAATGGACTATAAGATATAATTCAAACAGAACAAGGGTATATTGCATTATTTAAAACTGTAAAAAGTGTGCAGAAGAGTTGAATCCTTTCACCTTATTCAATCTGTGTGCTGAACAAATAACCCATGAAACTAGGTTATATGAAGAACATTGTATCAGGGTGGAGGAAGACTCATTAACAACCTAGAAAATGCAGGTGATATAACCTAGTTTGCAGGGAATGGAGACAACCTGCAGCTCTTACTGCTGAAGGTCAAAGATTACAGCCTAGCCTTCAGTATGGATTAAACTCAAACATAAGAAAAATAAAAATCTTCTCAACTGAATCAATAAATAATATCACAATAAATGGAGAAAAATTTGAAGTTGTCAACAGTTATATTCTACTTGGATCAACAATCAATGTCCATGGAAGCAGCAGTCAAGAAGTCAAAGGACTTATTGAATTGTGCAATTCTGCTCCGAAAGACCTCTTTAATGTGTTAAAAAGCAAAGATGTCACTTTAAGGACTAAGGTGCACCCAACCCAAGCCATAGTTCTTTCAATTGCCTCATATGCATGGGAAACCTGGACAATGAAAGAGGAACACAGAAGATGAACTGATGCATTTGAATTGTAGTTTTGGTGAAGAGTATCGAATATACCTTGAACTGCCAGAAAAATGAAGGAGCCCTGGTTGGGCAGTGGTTAAGCACTTGGCAGCTAACCGAAAGAGCAGTAGTTTGAACCCTGTAAAGATTTATAGCCTTGGAAACCCTATTGGGCAGCTTTACTCTGTCCTATAGGGTCACTATGAGTCAACAGCAATAGGTTTATTTAGGTTTGCCAGACGGATGAACACATCAGTCTAAGGAGAAATAAAACCAGAATACCCTTTAGAAGTGAGGATGGTGAGACTTTGTCTTGCTTACTTTGGACATGTCATCAGAAAAGAATAATCACTAGAAAATGACATCATGTTTGGTAAAGTAGTGGGTCAGTGGAAATGAGGGAAACCCTCAATGAGATTGATGGACACCATAGCCACACAATGGAGTCAAACATTCCAATGATCATGAAGATGGCACAGGACAGGGCAATGTTTCATTCTTTTATGCATAAAATCACCAAGAATTGGAGCAGAAATTGAGGGCAACTAACAACAACAATATAAAGTACAATTATAAAGTCAATAATTATCATCAATTCTGTAGTTGATTTATTTTGTATTTACTCACTGGTTCTTTGGACAAAGCATCTATTTTACTTATTTTAATTATGAATTGATTAACCATGAAAATACTTATTTTCTTATATAAGAGAAAAACATGGGCTATGTGAACTAAAACCTTTGTTGATGAATATTCACACCATTTAAGAGACTATGCAAATATTCACATAATAACAAATAAGAGTTTAAAGAAACTCATTTTTACAATTTTTAAATAGAAAAGAAAATGCAAAACTACCTTGAAGGGCCTACAAATTAATTATTAGAGCTGTATTAAATGACATTTATTTAAAAATAAGGGAGTTTTCACTTAGTGTCATTATGATATTCTCTTTATGGCCAAAGGTTTATAGAACAAATATCAAAAAACGTAATTGAGAAAGACCTGGGATAATAATGAATATGTCTCTTTTCATCTTCACATATTGAAGTGAGAGAAGCTGTTCATTTAGTAAAATATTTATATAATAAAACTTTAAATTAATACTTAAACAATGTTATTAATTGGGCTACCAAGGGAGGTAATGAGATATACATCTGCTACAATGCAAACTTTATTTTTTCATTATTTAAGTATTCCTGCCCAGGAAGCAACAAAAGAAGATGGAAGGAACACACAGAGTCACTGTACCAAAAAGAAATGGTCAACGTTCAACCATTTCAGAAGGTAGCATATGATTAGGAACCAATGGTACTGAAGAAAGAAGGCCAAGCTGCACTGAAGGCATTGGCAAAAAATAAGTCTCCAGGAATTGACAGAATACCAATTGAGATGTTTCAATAAATGGATGCAACACTGGAGGAGCTCACTCATCTATGCTAAGAAATTTGAAAGACAGCTATCTGGCCAACCGACTGGAAGAGACCCATACTTGTGCCCATTCCTAAAAAAGGTGATCCAACAATGAGAAAATTATTGAAAAATATAATTAATATCACATGCAAGTAAAATTTGCTGAAGATCATTCAAAAGTAGTTGTAGCAGTACATCGACAGGGAACTGCCAGAAATTCGAGCTGGGTTCAAGAGGCTGTGGAACAAGGGATATCATTGCTGATGTTAGATGGATCTTGGCTGAATGCAGAGACTATCAGAAAGATGTTTACCTGTGTGTTATTGACTATGCAAAAGCATTCAACTGTGTGGATGATAACAAATTATGGATGACATTGTGAAGAATGGGAATTCCAGAACGCTTAATTGTGCTTATGTGGAATCTGTACATAGATCAAGAGGCAGTCCTTTGAACAGAACAATGTGATACTGCATGGTTTAAAATCAGGATAGTTGTGAATCAGAGTTGTATCCTTTCAACATACTTATTCAATCTGTACGCTGAGCAAATAACCGAGAAGCTGGACTATGTGAAGGGCATGGCACAGGATTGGTAAAAGACTCATTAACAACCTGCATTATGCAGAGGTTGCTTGCTAAAAGCAAAAAGGACTTGAAGCACTTACTGCTGAAGATCAAAGGTTACGGCCTTCAGTATGGATAACACCTCAACATAAGGAAAACAAAAATCCTCATAACTAGACTAGTAAGCAACAGCATGATAAATGGAGAAAATGTTGAAATTGTCAAGGATTTCATTTTACTTGGATCCTCAATCAACGCCCATGGAAGCAGCAGTCAAGAAATCAAACAACCTATTGCATTGGGCAAATCTGCTGCAAAAGACCTCTTTAAGGTGTTAAAAAGCAAAGATGTCACTTTGAGGACTAAGGTGTGGCTGATCTAAGCCATGGTATTTTCATTTGCCTCATATGCATACAAAAGGTGGACAATAAATAAGGAAGACTGAAGAATTGATGCCTCTGAATTATGGTGTTGGTGAAGAACATTGAATATACCATGGATTGCCAGAAGAACAAACAAGTCTGTCTTGGAAGAAGTACAGCCACAGAGCTCCTTGGAAGTAAGGGTGGCAAGACTTCTCATGTGCTTTGCACATGTTATCAGGAGGGATCAGTTCCTGGAGAAGGACATCATGCTTGGTAAAGCAGAGGGTCAGCGAAAGAGAGGAAGACCCTCAATGAGATGGATTGACACTGGCTGCAACAGTGGGCTCAAGCATAACAACGATCGTGAGGACTGAGCAGGATTGGATCGGGCAGTGGTTTGTCTTGTTGTACACAGGGTCACTGTGAGTCGGAACTGACTTGACTGCACTTAACAACGACAACAACAACAAAGTATTTTCTGGCTATCACAAAACAGAGAATTAGTTCTGCATATTAATGAACATTAGAATTAGTAGATATGGCAATATCACAGCAAAGAAAATTAGCAGTGAAATTGCTTTGTTAATTAAACTGACAAAAATATTTATCTTTTCTGTAAAAATATAGACAATTATACGTTTAAATAGCAAGTTTAGTATAAACATTTCTCTCTATAAATCATTTAAGTTTAAAAAAGTGTAGTGTCAAACAATATTTTAAAAAATATAGATCCTAAATCTTTTGTTTTTATGAAATTCCATGTTTAACAACATTATAATTTATTGCTATTCATCTATCTCTGGAGCCTGGTTTCTCAGTGGTTAAGACTTAAGGCTGCTAACTAAAAGGTTGGCAGTTCGAATCCCCCATCTATTCCTTGGAAACCCTATGGGGCAGTTCTACTCTGTCCTATAGAGCTGCTATGAGTCAGAGTCTACCTGATGGCAATGGGTTTCATCTATCTCTGTTGTTCCATTTAGCATATGTATTCCTGGCTTGTATATATAGGCAGTTTCCCAATGCTATGGCTGCCTTTGAAAGGCAAGTGGTTCTGGCTTTTGGAGTTTGGAGACATTCTACGTATAATTTCCATTGGATTTTTCCTTTTAAAAACTATCCATTATTTGGTTATTTCCTATTAGATGTCGATGTTTCCTGTTCTCTTCATCTATCAGACATCACACCTAATTAGATATGGATACCCAACGCCTTACCCAAACATTCTTCTCTGTCAGGATTCACTGTCTAAAGTAGAAAAAAAAGGTTTGGAAGATTTCCCAGGATACTGTTTTCATCCTTGAAAATTTCTGTTCTGGACACCATGAATTGGCAACACAAGAATTTTTCACAACTTTCTTCATCCTGATCTTTCCCTAATAAAGTGTCAATAAAGAAAGCTCAATTGTTTAATTTTCCTGACTTCCCTGCAGATAGTGTGGCCTGATGACATAGTTCTAGCCCATGAAACATACATGAAAGGAGTAGGGCTTCCTTTTCTGAATAGAAAAATAAAGCTAAGCTAAGACAAAATGGTTTACCCTTTTCTCTTCTGCCTTCTTCCTTCCTGGTGCACAGACATGCTATCTAGAAATGCAACATCTCATTTGAGACCAGGAAGAGACAATTACATAGGATGGCAAGCTGAAAGCTAAAGATAGTTGTCTATGTCTGAACATCCTGTTATGTCAGATAAGTAAACCCTTATCTGTCGAACCCTAGTTTGCTGGCATTTGCAGTACACAGCAGCAATTAATATCACTAATTACCTTCTCTGCCCCAGTGTTTTACTTTTTTGTTTTTGTATTGTTTTGAGCATCTTCCAGTATCAAGATTGTTCAGAAAAATGTTGACAACGACATGAGTTGACCATCTCTACAGTCAGAAAATAATGAGTCTTTTCTGTTTTTCCTCGGGCCAACTTCCGCCTCAATATTGATTCAGAACTTCCTTCTCTCCATCACTCCAAAGGGAACATTTAAAATCTTGTTACTGCTGGTCTTAGAAGTTTTAGCTGGCCTTTATGTAACCATGAACTTTGGAGAGGGGAGAAGAGGCCGTTCATGTTTACTGTGTGTAAACATTGCTGTGTCAGAATCTCCACTGAACCATTTACTGCTGTCTCATAATTCTCAAAAAAGTGTCTTGAGATAGTTATTACCATCTAAGGAAGTGGAAAAGGAGCTTCAGAAGTATCAAATGCCTGACTTAACATTGCACCACTATTATCGAGTAAAAGTCTTTTAGAATAGAGATTCTCTAAGTCCAGTCTCCAGACCACTAGTATCTGTGTTGCCTTAGAACTTCCTAATAATGCAAATTCTTGGGCTCCACCTCAATACTACTGAATCAGAAACTTCAGATTTATGATTTAGCAACACATGCTTAGGGAGCCCTGGTGATACAATGGTTAAGAGCTCAGCTGGGGAGAAAAGACACGGCAATCTGTTCCCATAAAGATAACAGCCTAGGAAACCTATGGGGCAGCTCTACTCTGTCCTATAGTATCAACATAAGTCAAGATCTACTTGACGTCACACAACAGCAACAAAAAAACAAACAAAACCCGTTGCCATTCAGTCAATTCCGACTCATAGCGACCCTGGAGGACAGAGTAGAGCTGCCCCATAGGGTTTCCAAGGAGTGGCTCTTGGATTCGAACTGCTGACCTTTTGGTTAGCAGCCGAGCTCCTAACCACTGTGCCAAACTAATGCTAAAGGAGTCCGTGAGTGGTGCAAACAGTTAGGTGCTCAAATGTTGGTGGTTAGAAGCCAGCCAGCAGTGCCTCAGGAGACAGGCCTGGCTTCTGAATGTTCACAGCCATGAAAACCTTATGAAGCACAGTTCCATCCCGCACACATAGGGTCACCATGTGTCAGGATTGACTAGACTCAGTAGCTACTAACAACAGCAACAACTTGTGCTTGTCCAGGCCGCCAGGTAATGCTGATGCACACTGAAGTTTGAAAACCACTGTTCTAAAGCAACAAACCCATTTCACAATGTTTACATATGAAACACAACTTGAAAATTTAGACCATAAAGATTCAAACCATTTTGTAAAATATTTACAAAGGCTATTTAGCGGTTAAGAGCTTGGCTGCTAACCAAAAGGTCAGCAGTTTGAATATACCAGCAGCTCCTTGGAAACCCTATGGTGCAGTTCTACTCTGTCTTATAGAGTCACTATGAGTCAGAATCTATTCCACCGCAAGGGGTTTGATTTGGTTTGGTTTTAATTCTACACTGAGGCTCCGGAAATAGGGGTAATACCTGGCTGACAACACAATGGTTTCAGGTAATAGTTGAATGAGCTATGGCTTCCAAATTAGGCCAATATCAGCACAGTAAATTTGAAGAACTCTTCAAACAAAATCCTGTATTTTCAAGAGTTTGTGGTAAGAGGTTTGATGTGAGTGAAAGGGCCAAAGGCAGAAAGGTTTATGCCACTGGAACTAATTTACCATCATCATTCAGCATTAAAAGCCAGCAGGAAGCATTGAGGAGTTTGTTGTATTTTAAAGCTTCAACATTAGACCTACTGAGAAAATACTAGTCTTTAGCTTATAGCTTGGTTGCATGCTGGAAAGAAACAGCTTAATTGGACTTTTAAAATCCCAGAGCAGGTAATATTGTAATTTAAGATTGTCAAACAAAATACTATTTAAATGGTTATGCCATTTACTTTCAGTTGTAAACAAGAAGACTGACTCTCACTGGACTTGGGACTTTAGTTCCCAGTTTTTAAGAAAGTACAACTTGAGGCTGAGACCTATGAAAATACATCTTTTCTCTCCACGAGTAATTTGATAACTTTGTGTTCACTTCTCTGATTTGAAGATCTTTGCTCTGGGCCCTTTTTAAGATACTCCCAGGCTGCACCCCCAGGTCTGCCTCGTATTGCTGCCGTATGTGAACGCTGTTCTAAGTGAAATTAAGCTCCTCATTGTACTGTATTAAGCCTTCTGACGCATGCAAACCTCCGTGCCTTTATTTTGGTTTACATTTATCCTTCTTTTTTTTTAGCTAATTCCCACTTTTCGGCAAAACACTGGATAGTACCATTCTTTAGTCATTATTTCCCCTGAATTTTAAATCATTATTATCAACATTAATGTGTTACGTTAATATAGTTCTCTATTGATTGCAACAGCTTTTAACTTTTAAGATATAGTTCTATGTATATATGTATTTCTCCACATTGGTGATAAAGACTTTGCTGGCAAGTGTTTTCAAATCTTTACATCTTAAGTGTTACATCTAATGAGGAAGACAGCTGATAGCCATTATCATAAATTATAGTTTTTATTCTTTTCCAAAAATAACTTTTATGTGAGAGTTGATAATTCTTTTTAAGGGATTGTGTTATTATTCTCTAGACAACACATTGTTACTCTTCCAACCTGTGAAAGCTGACTTCTTCTTAAAAACAAATTGTGTGACTACTTAAACACTAAAGTTCTCAGTTTTCTGGTAGAACATCCACTTTAATGGGAAATAACTCAATAATGTATTTGACCATGTCAATACATGTTGTTAATTAGCTTGTCCATTTAACTAACTTTATTTCTATACAGATGTGGGAGAATTAAATGTACATAAATCAAGAACTGGAAAAACAGAAATTTTCTTGAAGTAATAATTAGGATTATTTTACAGTGCTTTTTATTTCAGCCAACATTTTTGCTATTTTTCTGTGAGGCTATTAAGCCTGAATATACAATGAAATATATTAGATAATTCTTAGAAATATATATACATATGTATATATGCATGTATGGTGGCAAAGTGGTTAAGAGCTACGTCTACTAACCAAAAGGTCGGCAGTTCAAATCCAGCAGGTTCTCCTTGGAAACTCTGTGGGCAGTTCTACTCTGTCCTATAGGGTCTCTATGAGTTGGAATTGACTCAACAGCAACGGGTTTGGGTTTTTGGTTATATATATATGGAGCCCTGGTGGCACAATGGTTAAGAACTTTTCTGCTAACCAAACATCAGCAGTTCGAATCTACCAGCCGCTTCTTGGAAACTCTATGGGCAGCTCTACTCTGCTCTATAGGGTCGCTATGAGTCAGAATCGACTCGATGGCAACAGGTTATACGTGTATATATATATATACACATACACGCATATATGTGTATATGTATATGTATTTGTGCTTCTTTCCTACTTTATTTCAAAAGAATCGAAAGGAGCTGCATTTTAAATATATAAGCCCTTTTTTTTTTAAACAGATTCAGGAGTATATACACTGTTGAGATACTTAAACACAATACTCATTATAATTACATAATGAACTATTATAATTGCAAAGACTTTTTTGCAAAATAATCTTAAATTGCTCCTCCCAATCCTATAGGTTAGATAGAACAAGTTTCACTTGTTTCTTTGTGCAGATGAGAATAGTTATACCACATTATCTTAGTTTTTCCTCATAGAACTAGAAAACTGGTATACAACCGAGGTCTTCTGACTACAAACTTACAGCGTTCTCACTCGAAAGGGCACTGCATCATTCATCAGTTGTATGTGACAGAAAAATGCATCAGAAGAACACAAAAAGATGGTCAAGACACTGATTCTTGCTTTTTAATTTATTTCAATTTTTGCCTGTTAAAGTAAGTCAGAATTTTATCTATAATGTATATATATACTTATATATGAGCTCATTTTTAACACAAAATAATGATGTCTTAAAGTAGGTTTTATCAGATGTTTAGAACATTTTCTGGAGTTTATGTGCTGACATTTAGAACAATATCTGAGATATATTTTAATATGAGTGGATCAGAGAGCAGAACTTTTAGTGTCTTTGAATTCTAACTTTATTCAGGAAAGGTTTGACAACAACAGCATACAGCTTGGAACCTAATGACTGACTGGCAGAGTATGTTCCTGTAGCTCAATAAGGTCAGTATTTTTTAAGTGACCAATTAATAATAATAATAATAAAGATAATAATAAATAGTTTTTAAAAGAATAATCTAATTATGATTTTTATCTCTATAAAAAACCAAACCCGTTGCCATCGGGTTGATTCCGACTCAAAGCGACCCCATAGGATAGAGAAGAACTGCCCTATAGGGTTTCTAAGGAGCGCCTTGTGGATTCAAATTGCTGACCTTTTGATTAGCAGCCCAAATCTTAACCATTATGTCACCTACTATCAATTAGTCTTTTAAATCATAGCTATGACATTTCTCCATTTTAAAAAGTATAGGATGATGCTAGCATTCTCAGTGTCTTACTGAGGGACCTATTTAATTTATCTAAGTGTCTGAGGAATCTTTTTAACAAGTTGCGTGCAGGGGTCTCAGCCAGACCTCTTCTCAAAGTCATGGAATATGGGTGAGCTAATCTCTACTCTGTTCTACAAGAATTTCATTTTAAGACTATGGATTGAAAGCAAATTTGTCTTTGTTTTTAAAGACTCATTTGGTTGCCTTGAGAATAGACTGGAAAAGGGAAAGGGCAAGCAGGAGACTTTCTTCAGAGGCATTGCATTAATCCAGCGAAGAGATGACTACAGGAACGGTGTGAGAACTGGTCATGTGTTTGTATATATTCTGAAAGAAGGGTCAAAGTAATTCCTGAGGAAAGTGATATGGTGTGTAGGAAAAAGAAAGAAATCAATGAAGACTCTAAGATTTTGTCCTGAGCAATGGAATTTTTCAGTTAAAGCAAAGTTTGGGAAAGGGAGAAAATCAAGGGCCCAGTTTGGCCTTTGTTAGCTTTGAAATGCTTATTAAACATCACAGGAAAGACAGCTTGGCAGACATGGACCAAGAGTTCAGAAGAGAGATTTAGACTGGAAATACAAATCTGAGAATCATTGGCAAAGATTGTATGTAAAACCATGAGACAGGATGAGATCATCAAATATTTGAAGCTACATAGAAGAAAAGAGAGGCCCAAAGACAGAGTTCTGATAAAATTAAGCATTTAGAGGTTGGAAGAAGAGAAAGAGCAGTAAAAGAAACTTAAAATGAGTACCAGTAAGGCAGAAGGAAAGGCACTAGAGGGTGTGAAGCAAATATATTCAAGACGAATGGAGTGATTGCGGTTGAGCTTAAGCGCACGGGGAGGCTGAGAAGTGATGATCACTCAGTAAAATGAAGATGGAGTAGTTTCCATGGAGTAAAGGAGGTTGGGATGAGAACCATGTCAAGGCAGAATGAGAGGAAAAGAATTGAAGATAATGAGCACTCACTGCTTTTAAAAGGAGTTTTTCTGCAGAAGGAGCAAAGAATAAGGGATATATAGTGAGGAAAACAATGTCAGAGAGGATTTTTTAAGATGGGAAGAAAAAAAATCAGCATGTGCACATGCTGTTGGAAGCAATGAACTGCAGAGTGAACTAAGTTACGATAGGGTGAGAAACAGGGAGAATTTCTGGAATGCTGAAAATTATATTACTAAAATTAGCAACTCTATTTTGCAATTACAACGTGCTAGGTTTTTAGTTAATTTGTTTGTTTTTTTTTTGTTGTTGTTGCTGTTTTGTTTTTCCCCCAGTTCTCTTAACAAGGTTTGTTTTTCTTTTTAAATTCTAAAAGATCATTCTTTCTTTTGATCCGGCAAGATGGCGGTCTAGGCAGAAGCACCACGCCGTCCCTCCACAACAAAGATCCGAAAAACTAAGCCAAACAGAGAATCAACAATCCTGAAAC
>NW_004443948.1:20823422-20863278 GCF_000243295.1 Trichechus manatus latirostris | reverse complement strand
GAGAAACTATCTGTTCTGTAAGCCTTCACCTGAAGTACAATAAAATATTAAAAAAAAAAAAAAAAAACAAAAAGATCATTCTTCCCCTAACTTAAAAGTAATAATGCACTCTAAATTGTTTCAGCCATACTCTTCACAAACTATTGTTTCCTTTTAATTTAGTTTGTTCCTTTTTATAAGCAAAATTATTTAGAGCATTTTTAATTCTTCTCTGATTTTCCTTATCAAAGAGTCTGTTTTGACCCTCCTATACAAAGACTCTGTAACAGCGCTATTACAGAGATGTAAACTTTGTCTCTGTTGACATATTTGAGTCCATTAACAAAATGTGAGAATAGATAAAATAAATTATGAAAACCTAGCTTCGATTGGAATGAAGAGTTCATTAGAATACTTCTCCCCGTCCTCTCTTCCATGTTTAACTTATTTTAGACACTGTATTTGAATTGTGGCTGAGTGAGAATGCACCCACTACTTTGTAAATAACTAGTGTCTGAGAAAATGTCCTGTTTATTTTAATTTCTTTCATAGAAAATAGTTTTTTTGCACATAAAAAACTCAATATTTAAAATGAGATTTTAGTGTTTTTATGTTTTTACTCTCTGAAATAATAACCAATTTATTTAATGCACATATAAAGTTATTGAAACAAAGAACCAATAGCAAAACATGCTTTTACATGTCTAGGGGATAGCCTCGTTTTTTGATATTGGTTTCCATCTTTGAACATTTATTTTATCAATTATTTTTCATATAGTAAATATTATAGGATTCCTTTCAAAAATTACTGCAAAATCAAAACGCTGACCTCCTTCTTTGACTTTAAAGGTAGAAGAAATATTTTATTGAATATATTGTGAATTATGAAATTCAGCATTTTAAAATAATTTAGAGAAAATGGAAAAGATTTCCCTTCTGGGGAAAAAAAAAAGCCTTAAAAATGTTAGGAAAATTCGGGTAGTGCACAGTTAATGAGAACAGTAGAAAATAATTCTTGCTTTTTTTCCAAAGCTGGATAAGTTATTTCTAAATTGAAATTTACATGTATATCACAGGAAGCCCTGGTGGCATAGTAGTTAAGAGTTCGGCTGCTAACCAAAAGGTTGGCAGTTCAAATCCACCAGGTGCTTCTTGTAAACCCCACGGAGCAGTTCTACTCTGTCCTATAGGGTCGCTATGAGTTGGAATCAACTTGACAGCAATGAGTTTGGTTTGGTTTTTTTATTCATCTACATGTAAGAATGTTATAATTTATAAGCCTCTTATAATTACAAATATAATCCTCTCTTGAACACACATCTTGAAGCTATACTCTTATTATATTTTGCCCAGTTTCATCTTCAAACATATTGAAAAAGTTATTTAAAATTGGTTTCTCTGTTTTATCCCCTCCATTCCATTTTCATACAGCTACCTGCTAGACACCACTACCAGAATGTCCTGCAGGCACCTTGCCAAAGCAAAAAAAAAAAGAAAGAAAGAAACATAAATCTATTGCTGTGGAGTTGATTTCAACTCATAGCAATCCTATAGGACAGAGTAGAACTGCCCCATAGGGTTTCCAAGGCTGTAGCTCTATATGGAAGCAGACTTCTACATCTTTCTCCCATGGAGCGACCTAGTACATAACTATTTAACTGAACAAATAAAATCACTTTCCTGAAAAATGCACTCATTGTCCTCCCATGTTCCCTATCTCAGGGAAAAGCATCACCATGTACTAGAGGTAGCATCCCAGTGTTAACCTGAAAATTCCTTCTCTCCTATCTTTGAATCTATTCAGTCATATCCTATTAATTCTGCCTTGTTAAATATGTCTGTCTCAATCCTCACTGTCACTATTCTAATGCATCACCTCTCAGCTGAACTATTTGAATATCATCCTAACTGGTCTCACTGTCTAATAGAGACTAATTTATTACTGAAAAAAAAAATCATTGCCTTCTAATTCCTTCTTCACAAAATTTTTCAAAAAGAGACTCCTGATGCAGAAGAAAGTTGATGTGATGAAATGAACTGTTCTTGGACCCTCAGGCCATCCCTTTGCTTTCATACTTATTCATGAGGGTAAATATTAAAGACCAATATAGGGCTTCATCTAGTGTCCCTTGGAATAGCAGAAGACATCCACCAGGCTTTCTAGGCATGGAGGCTTTGTGCCTCCAATTTGTTGCCTCTTAATGTTAAAGATGAGGTCAGTTACCAAAAAAAAAAAAAAGAAACTTAAACATTTGCCAGGGTCAGTTCCAGACTAAACAGTTCCAGAACTAACTGGTAGTTCCAGATTAAGCAAATGCCAACTATTCCGGTTCTCTAATTTTTGAATTTCTTCTTCATTTTTCACAGTTGCTCATAACATCGTTTTGTCGTTTGTATTTGCTCAGTGAAAAGTTTAAGTGCCACTTTTACGATATACACATCAAAAACAACCCATAGAACACCTGGAATTTCATATCATATAGTACTGAACCATGAGTACTTTTGTGACCCCTTTCATATGTGCTTGGCAAAGGGGTTCAGATTTTACAATGTTTACTTAATATGTTACCAACCTTATTTGGAGTTTTAATCCGTCTTATAATAAATAGCAGCCGTTATCATTAGGTGCTTAGGCGGCACAATCACTTTGAATCCAAAAGGTTGGCAGTTTGAATCTACACAACACTGATGGGAGAAAGGCCTGGTGATCTACTTCGGTAAGATTAGACAGATAGCTGCTATCCAGTCAACTCCAACTCATGACGACCTTACAACAGAACAAAATATTGCTGGTCCTGTATCATTGTCAGGATCACTGGCACGTTCAGGTCCATAGTTGTGACTATTGTCCCTATCCATCTCACCAGGGTCTCCCTCTCCTTTACTGACCCTCTACTTCCCCAAACACGATGTCCTCCTCCAGAAATAGATCCCTTCTGATGGTATGTTCAAAGCAAGTGAGTCAGACAATGTTCTCTTGTGATCCTTAAGGTTTTCTTTGGATAATTTTCAGAAGTAGATCATCAGGCCTCTCTTCCTAGTCTGTCTTTGTCTGGAAGCTCTGCTGAAACTTGTCCACCATGGGTGACCCTGCTGATATTTGAAATACTGGTGGAATAGCTTCTAACATCATAGCAATATGCCAGCCACCACAGTACGACAAACTGACAGAGCAGTGGTGGTCAGTAAGAACACAGCCATTGAAAATCCTATGGAGCATAGTTCTCTGAAACACATGGGTCCCCATAAGTCAGAACCAACTTGATGACAATGTATTAGTTATTATTATAGGATAAAAATAGTACATGCATTGAGGTGCAGCTTTAAAGTGACTCTTCCTAATATCATTTTCTACCATTATATATGGTTTAAATAGCCTTTTATCATCAGATATCTGCTGTTCATTTCTGCCTTATCTTGCCATTTTCACCCTGGAGGTTTTGCAGCCATACAGGTCTATTTGCAGTTCCATTAGAAAACACTGTTCTGCCTTACTCTCAGGCTTCTCTTTATGCTTTCTTCTACCTTGAGAATGCTTTCTTTTTCTTCTCTTGATTATTGATCCTTCGATCTCAGCCTCAATATAGTTTCGTTTTGGCTACAGAAGTGGAATGTCTTTTCTTTGCTCATATAGTATTGTGTATTTTGCCTATTAATATGTTAATTGTATCTGATTTTAATTATTTAATTGTTAGCAGTACCACCTTACCACAAACATGATAAGAAGCACATCTTTGTCTTCTTTTATTAGTCATATTGTCTCACGTGCCTAGCACAATGCATGACCCAGGGGAGGTATCCAACAAACATCTCTTGAATAACTGCATAACAATATATTTAGAATGTGAAGTGTGAGGGAGAAGAGGTCGATGCTGAGGTAGGCAGGAGAATATGAATTACTTTACTTCATATGTCATGATATATATTTTCCTTTGTTTATCTTAGCTATATTTTGTTTTTTTTTGATACTTAATGAGTCTGGTGCACTGCTATATTTCCATTCATGTTGGTACATAATTTTCAAGGATCCAGGAAGGTCAGTTCATTTAAAATTTAATTCATGAGGTGCCTAATCTCCATATGTTCAGATATTCAGTGAAATATGCTATATTTGTTTTGCATAGACACCCTGATAAATTAATCTTTTAAAAAATTCCAACAACACATTTGTTATTTTTTAGTGTTGTAGAAGTTTAGATAGTGTAATTTTAAATGTAAAGATGTTTAGTATGTATTTTGTTCATTTGAATATAAATGTTCTCTAGCAAATACACATCTTGTGCCCGATGCCTTATGCAAAAAATGGCCTAGATTTTTTGACGCTCCAATTCATTTTACAATAAAAACATTAAAAATGACTTGTCCTGTGAAAAGTAACATGCAAGTTAAACTTTCTACATTCTAAGAGAAGTAGTGAGATGATATCTTGTAGGGTACATCAAGAAGAATTACATGACCTTTTATGAAATCGGAATGAAAATCGGTCACTAAATTTGAAACTGATTGGAAGAGAATTTAATTCAACAAAGTCTTATTGAGCCTCTTCCTTGTATAATGTGTTGAAATAGAGCCTAAAAAAACGTGCATTCCTATTTTGGGAATATTGGTCATTTGTTTCCTAAACAATTACACAAATCGTACATTTCTCCTAGTAGCACAAATGTAATATTTAAAACAGAAAACATTGCTGAATATGTACACGTAAAGGAGTACACGCATATGCACAATTTTGTCCCTTATGATCCAACCGCATTTTTATTGTACATGAATTTAACCAATGGCACCCCAGTGATCAGCTGAACAGTCTTATAAATTCAGTCTAGAATATTTCCACTTGATGCAAACTCTAGCAACAGTTTCCTAATAAAGAGAAATGTTGAAATGATGCTTCACCTGACAGACTGCATTCCATCTGGTTTTCAGTGTGGGAGTTGTGGAAAAATGCCAGTGCACGCTGCTTCCGTCCAAGCAATTCACGGATTTCTTTCATCTTCAGCTACTTTTGGTAACTTGATATGGTCCCCATGGCAGTGTTCTGTCCTTTCTTTCCCCGAGTAATTCCAAGTGAAAGAGAAGATTTTGTCCCATATGGCAGCCCTAATAAACTAATAAAGGCAATAAACGTCATGCCATCTGCACCTTATCTGTGAGGGACATTAATCAGGGCAGGCCTTTACTGTGCAACCACCTGGAACACAAACAATGCCATGGATCGATGAAGGCTATCAACACAGTCAGGGCAAGATTTAAGTGTGCTGGTCTTCCTGCATTAGATGGGTCTGTTGGGATTCCCATTTACCACTGGATTGTGTTTTTTGCTATCCTAGATATTCATTCATAGGTTATTTTATATTTGAACATGAAACAGGTGATAAAACACATTTTAATTCAACTTAAAAAGAAATTTGAAAACAGAAAAGTATTCAAAAAGAAAATCAAAGTAATTTCATATTTTTTTAAAAAAGTGTAACACTAAAGGGGAGAGGACAGTAGACTCAGATTCCTGGTGACTTCACGTGTTTCAGAGCAGACCTGTGCTCCATAAGGTTTTCAATGGCTGATTTTTCAGACGTTGATCGCCAGGCCTTTCCTTCCAGGTGTCTCTGAGTGGACTCAAACCTCCAACCTTTTGGCTAGCAACCCAGCTTACGAACCATTTGCACCACCCAGGGACACCTAACACCAAACGGAACATTTGAAAAGCTAGTAATTAAGACTTTGTTCCCAGGTGGCTGAATAGATACTCTGAGAAACCCTCCCAATGAAGACAAATGAAATTGCTAATGTAGGTGTTTAGTGCTATATATTCCCATCTCAGCACTGCTTTAGCCGCATCCCACAAATGCATTACGTTGTGTTTTCATTTTCATACAATTCAATGTGTTTGTTTGTGTTTTACTTCCTGGAAGCCTCCTTTTTTGACCATGGATTATTTGAAAGTATGCTTTTTAGTTTATAAGTGTTTGGAGATTTTCCTCTTATTTTTCTGTTATTGATTTCTAATTTTATTCCAGTGTTGTCAGACAACACAATCTGTATGATCTCAATTACTTTACATTTGTTGAGGATGGTTTTATTGTCCAGGAGAGTGTTCTATCTTGATTTATGTTCATGGACACTTAAAAATAATTTGTAGTTTGCTGTTGTTTGGTAGAATATTCGGTAAATACGTCTTAAATTCTGTTTGTTGATGGTGCTGTTGAGTTCTTCTATATCGTCTTGATTTTTTTTGTCTAGTTATTCTATTAATTGTTGAGTGAAGGTGTTGACATTCCCCAAAATAATTGTGGATTTTTCTCTGTTTCCTTTTGGTTATATCAATATTTCATCACATATTTTTGTTCTTCTTTATAACTTCCACTTTGGCTGGCACTTTACTTTTTTTCATTAGTTTCAATAATGTTTCTAATTACTCTCCGAATCATTTTTTGATCACTGCTTTTAAATATGTGTCTGATCATTCTAACCTCGTCTGTGTTTTTTCATTTGAGTTGGGAGTTTTCTGGTTCTTGGTATGACGAATGGTCTTCACTTGAAACCTACATATTCATTTTATGAGACTCTGGACTTTAATTAAATCTTCTCTTTTACCTGGCTTTCTCTGGCATCACTCCAGCAAGGGAAGGGCCTATGTTGCCAGGGAGGTTTGGAAGTCCAGGTTTCCTTTCTCACTTGGCTTCTATTGATACCCAGAGTTAGGGAGGAGTTCCTCATTACTGCTGAGAGGGGGTGGGAGTTCTGGCACCCCACTAGGCCTGCACTGACACTGCAGATGGATGTCCCTGTTCTAACTGGATAATAGTTTAAGTCCTGAATCTCCATTAGGCTTCTTCTGACATCACCTAGTAGTGTGGTTGAGGGTGTCTCATTCAGTGTGTTGAGAGTGGAAGGCAAGGCTCCCCACTAGGCATTTGCTGGCACAGTGAGAGTGGAGCTTCTTTTTTTTTTTTCTTCCCCCTGTGGCATTTGGATGAGTAGAGTGCTTATCGTATAAAAGTGTTCTGTCTGTCTGGGCTGCCCTTCCTAGGTCCTTTTTTTTCTAGGGAGAGCACACTTTTGGGGGGCTTTTTTGTTTTGGGATCTGCACTCGTTGGCATTCTAGGCTTCTGCTTTCTCTACCATCAAATGTGGAATGGCTGAGTCAAAAAGAAAACCCAGATAGCTTATCTTTGTGTCGTTCTTTGGGTCCTAAGGTTCTAGCTGATCCGCCTTCTTCTTTCTGCTTTCTAGAGACTCCTTATGCTTGTTTTATGCATAATATCCCGGGTTGTCAGTCATACAAAGTCAGAGGCATAAGAAAATGCACTCAATTTCATAGAAGCATAACCTTATGATATTTCTTATATTTCATGTTACTATTAAATCTAACTGAATTGCTGACTACAATAACTTTTTAATTAATGTTGGTTGATGATAATTATGAAGCATATTTGTCCTCTCTGATGTTATTTCCAAAGCATCACCTGTAAAGTATGAAGGATTTAATATAATATACTATTAAAATTACATGGCTTTCAAACAGTGGTTAAATTAAATATATATAAAATAAGTTATGGAGTCCCTGGGAGGTGCAAATGTGGAATCTACTCAGCTACTAACTGAAAGTTTGGAGGTTTGGGTCCATCCAGAGGTTCCTTGGAAAAATCAGCCATTGAAAACCCTATGGAGCAGTTCTACTCTGTCACACATGGGGTCACATAAGTCGTGATTAACATGATGGTAACTAGATTTTGGTTTCAATTAAAATTAGTTATAATATAAAATAATTGTCACTCAGATAAAATACTGAAGTAAATGGAAAAGGGCCCAAGATAAACTATATTACTTGGCTGAAAAAAAGAAGCTTGTAAAAGAAAGAGAAAATTTGGTTTAAGATGATAATCTGTAGCAAAATATTTTAAATTTATAATGTAGATACTAATGATTTTGAATGGCTAGAATTAAGTAGCTATTTTCATGTAATTTCAGTGGAAACAAACCTTGAATATTTTGAATCTTTCAAGTCTATATTAGTAATATGTTACTCTATTCATCAATATTTTCTTTAAAAAAAGCTCATTTAGATTATCAGTCATATTCTTAATCATTCAGGCATTTCAAGTTCCCTCACAATAGAAAATTAAGGTGAATTCTTCCTATCATTTCAGAGAAACACCAAAGTTTTGTAATAAAAACATTTTTAATATATTTTACTTCTCAAGATACTCATAAATTGATGAAAGAGCAATTATTGGTATATCTAACAGGAAGTTTTACACCGTTCATCTCAAAATGTTTGGTTTGAAGACATTTGAATATCTTTGTGCAAACCAGCAATGATTTTAAATCTTATATTCAATATGTAAAGCCCCTCCCCCTTTAAACTTATTTCTCCTCCAGAAACATATCAAGGAATAGCTATGGATTAATTTTATATCAACTCGGATCATTGGGTATTTCTTTCTCAGATAAATACTGTATAAAATTTTGTAAACAAATCACCAAACATCTTTCAAGTTGAAACATTAATGGAAAACAATTTTTATGACAAATAGGGAAGATAAACAGGAATAGTTCAATTATGTTTGAGCCGTACTCATCACTTAAGTTAATAATAAAGGCTATGAAAATTAAAAGAAAGAAAAAAAAGTCAACATTATTTCAACAGTGCATTGAAGATATACTGAATTTACAAAATATTTGAACTTTAGTTACTAAATTACTGACGTGGCACTGATTTATTTTTAATGATAGTATGAGGCGGGTACTTTTCTTTGAAGCACTTAGATACAGTCACATTTTACTATAGATATGACCATTTAAAAAAAGTTTTGTTTTTTTTTTTAATAGCAATGGAAAGGACAAGTTTTCAAAAGAAGTCATGGGGAAAAAATTTCATTTTATTTAATTTCCTGGTGTTATTAATAAAATATAAAGTTATTTTTTGAATAAAATCCCTTATTAATTAAAATAGTTTCTATATTTTTTGTTTACTATCACAAAACTCTTTGATTCATCAGTAAATTTTCTTCAGAATTTACAGTCTTTTAAGACAAATTCGAGTTAGTGAAAGAAAGGGAAGATATTTCATCTAATTTCTAAACCTTATGATTAATCATCCTAATATTTTCACTTATCCAAATTTATTGGTGTCTTTAAAAGTTATCAAACCATGTGTCATGGATTGAATTGTGTCCTTCAAAAATATGTGTCAACTTGGTTAGGCCACAATTCCCGGTATTGTGTGGTTGTCCTCCATTTAGTGATTGACATAATTTTCCTATGTGTTGTAACTCCTAATCTCTGTAGTTAATGAGGCAAGATTAGTTTATATTAAAGAGGATTAGGGTGGGATTAACACCCTTACTCAGGTACATCCCTGATCCAATGTAAAGGGAGTTTCACTGGTGTGTAGCCTTCATCACTTTTTATCTTACAGGAGATAAAAGAAAGAAGCAAGCAGAGAGACATGAGGATCTCGTACCACCAAAAAAGCAGTGCCTGGAGCAGACTACATCCTTTGAACCTGAGATTCCTGAGTGGAGAAGCTCCTAGACCAAGAGAAGATTGATGACAAGGTCCTTCCTCCAGAGCTGACAGAGAGAAAAAGCCTTCCTCTAGAGCTGACACCCTGAATTTAGATGTGTAGCCTACTAGACTATGAGAGAATAAATTTCTCTTTGTCAAAGCCATCCACTTGTGGTATTTCTGTTACAGCAGCACTAGATAACTAATACATCATGAAATTGAAGACATTTGGAAGTTCACTGTGTTCAGAAAGTTCCTCTGCAATATAAGTTTTTAACAGCCAATGATTGAAATAAACATGAGTATTCATAGTTTTATTTCTGTTAATTGATAAATCCATTTGGTGATCCAAGATAAAACATGAAGATTTTTAATAAGTCTGGAAATTTCATATGCATATAAAGAGGCATCAAAATCTTAGTTACTTTTAAGACTACTTAAAACTGTGGATTTTTTTGTTTATTTCTGTGTCTTTATTTTTGGTGAAGAGAATCTTTAACTGTAGGCACACTGTAGGGTTCCGTTCTTCACCCTGTCCCTTCTCTTTCCTTCTACAGTCTCCAAGGACCATCACATCACTATCCATGCCTTTAACTATCACAAATATACTGGTGTCTCCAGGTCTGCAACTCCTCCTCAGACTTCTCAGAGGCACAGAACTGCATGTTCGGCTAGCTACAAGATAATTCCACTTGGATTCAATGTTGTTGTTGTTAGGTGCCGTCAAGTCAGTTCTGACTCATAGTGACCCCATGTACAACAAAACTAAACACTGCCCAGTCCTGTACCATCATCACAATTGTCACCATGCTTGAGCCCATCATTGCAGCCACTATGTCAGTCCATCTCGTTAAGGGACTCCATAAGCACCTCAAAGTCAGACGTTCAAATATTACAGTCACGTTACAAATTACTATTGACTTCCCCTCTTTAATATTATCCTGATAATGTAACTGTCTCACTGTCCCTACTGTCTTAGTTCAAACCATCTTCGTATATGCATCAAGTCTCTAGTGAGGAAGAGAAGAATGTCTGAAGCCATACTGCATTGTTACAATTCATCTGACCTTGGACAATTTACTTCACCTTTCTGTAATTCTCATTTGTAATTTTCTCATTTGTAATACAAAGTAAGTGGGATCATGACAGTAACCTTGTCGTAGCATTTTTTGTGAATATTAAATACCATATGTAAAGTGCTTATAATGATGCCATAAATGTGCTAGCTATCAGCTATTATTGTCATTTCTTGTCTGGTTAGCTAAAATAGCTTCATATTCTTTCCTGTTGATACGCTGCCATAACAAATTTATTTTTACAGGATATTATGAGAATAAATCTTGAAACAAAAATCTGATCATTTCACTTTCTTTCTTAAAATACTTATACGACTCCCACTCATGATAAAATTCTTTGTGAGGTGTACAATCTTGGTGAGCTGGCGCACCAATGCTTATTAGATTCAACTTCTGACACTCCTGGGATATTCTGGGAAACTGACTCTGCGGTGGAGATTACTGTCTAAGAGGTTCATTAGGGCTTGCTCTTGGGATCCTCACTTTTGAGGGAAAAGATAGAAATGAGATTGGGCAGGAAAAAAAGTTGAGCTGTGATACAGTCACTAAGGAGGCCTCACTTGAACTTACAGGAAGTTCTAAAGCTAGAATGACCTATAGAGTTGTCAATGTCAATTGGATGTGGTAGAATGAGTATTTATACCCTTGTAGCCTATCAATCAAAGGATGTGGGCATGACCTCTCTTGCTGTCGCTTGATGTTGTAGTTATAGGGTCTTCACATGTAATATCTTATTTTCTGTCCAGTGATGAAACAATTCTCCTTTGAGATAAACAGTTTCCCCAGGTATAATACAGAAGAAAATAATTTTCTTATCCTCTCCTCTTACCACACTTTTAGGAGATATACAAGAAAATGTTCATCCATAGTCAAATTCCTGGTAAAAATTTATTTCATTTTGAGCGGCCTGCATCTGTCATAATTATCTAAGATAATTGCAGATAAAATGTTAGTTAAATATTTTACTTTATGAATGTGGCTGGTTGCTGACCCATAAAGTATTGACTTCCTGGTAGAATAGTTGACGCTATGAGAATTTTTTTTTCTTTCTCCTCCCTCCCTTACTAGACTATTATTTACTTTAACGGTACTTGTATTTTCCCATAGTGATTTTATTTTAAAAATTCACAATTTGAATTAGTGTAATGTAAAAATAGGGATTAAATATCCTGCACATTGAAATTAAAAGGATAATCCAAAAGCTAAAAAAAAAAAAAGATTAAATATATTAGGAATTTTAATAACAATAGTTTAAAACTCTGGCGAAAATAATAAATGCTTATCTTCAGCTTTTGGCTAGCCTTGTAGCTTAATCAACATGTGAATTTTTTAATTCTTAATGCTATATTGATCATGTTATACCCTGAAAAGAATGTCATGTAAGCTTAATCGTATAGCTTTGTACTAAACGTTAATTAAAAGTAACAGTATTGTTTTCATAAAAACACATATGTAGCTCTGAGTTAAATTGGTGTATGTATGCTTTTATATAGTCATAATATAAAATAGTTTGTGGAGTCTTTCAAGTCTAGAATATCTGAGCTTTTAGCATCAAGTGAAAGTGGGATCAAAACAATATTCAAGGAAATGTCAAGTGGAATACAAAATCTTTTTAAAATTTAGCAGTTTGAAAGCTAGACATAAAAATCTAAATGAGTAGGTGTGTCAAATCCCTTTCATCATTTAATGACTCTTTCTCAAGACTTCTGTAAAAACACATAATCATCAGGTGATTATATACGAGTATATGACAACCCAAACCAAACCCACTGCAGCCTCATAGCGACTCCATAGGATTTCCAAGACTGTAAATGTCTATGAAAGCTGACTGCCACGTCTGTCTCCCATGGAGCCACTGGTGTTTTAGAACCATCAACCTTTCAGTTAGTAGTTCATTGCTTTAAAAGTATCTGATAGCCATATTAAATATGCATGCCCAGAAAGGTATCTAAATATTGAAACTTACTGAATACACTGAACTCTATTTTTCTTTGGAAAATATTTTTGTTCATGAAACACTCTAAGAGAAAATAACAAGAGAAATATATACCTACCACTTGTCAATGCCAAAGGCAAATGTTATATTTGAGTGAAAATGATACTGGGATATTGGTCTCAGAATTACTTCAAACAGAATGGTAATCCAAAGACTCCTTTAGTGGATTGAAATACACAACAAATAATGATAAAGATGTGTTATGTTTAGTCATATGCATTTTCTATCTCATTATATGAAAACAATAATTTCCTATTGGACACTTTTCTCTTTGGTAGAAGTTGATTTCTGTCATGTCTTCTGGGTCTGATATGAGACCAGCATACTTCATCACCAACATAACTGAGAAAGTACCAGGAAAGGGAAAGTAGCAGATTTAAAATGTATTCATTTGTGACATTCTCCATACTAATGATAATTCTACCTGGTCCTCTTTCCCAGTCACTACCACCTACTCTGCCAGGGAAAGAGATGGGAAACAGGCACTATTTCTACTGACAGATTGATGTTTGGCAGTTAATACGTCAACTTCCTGTAATGATGGTGTGGTGTTTAATATAGGATTATGTGAAAACATCATTTAATTGTCCAAACAAATAGTTAAATCATAATGAGTGGCACAAATTACAATCTGATTGAAGTCTGGAATTTTTAGAGTGAGTTTATCTTGTAGTTAAAATACAAGTATTATTTTGAGAAGAAGCCCTGGTGGCACAGTGGTTAAGAGCTCTACTGCTAACCAAAAGGTCGGCAGTTCAAATCCACCAGCCACTCCTTGGAAACCCAATGGGAAAGTTCTACTCTGTCGTATAGGGCCACTATGAGTCAGAATTGACTCAATGGCAATGGTTTGACTTTTTTTTAATTAATAGGTATATTAAAAACCTGTTAATAATTCATTGAATTTCAAAAGTAATCATCAAATTTGAACAAATAAAATTAAAATAATAAAGTCTGTGGTTCAAGGAGAGAATTCTAGGCAGAAATGGAAAAGTGTTTCAGACTCTTTTGTTAAAGTTAGTCACACAAGACTCTACAGCATCCATGAATCAAAAATTAGATGTCTTCTGACTACTTCTCACCTTCATTCCATCCTACACTCTCTTCTCCACCATAAAGTGGAGTAGGGGAAGAGAATGTTACAATCAGGCAAATATAGTATGTTCATTCAAGCCCTAAAGCCTCGAAAATAAGTGAAAATACCACCTGCATCAAGTAGCAATGAAATATCTTTATAATAACATATAAATGTGATGTACGATTTGGAGTATCTCTTAAATTTCCAGAGGTTAAGGTATTTCATAGGCCATGCTGTGTTTTACAGCCTCATTTTCACATTGCTAACCACATATTCTGCAATGGCCTCACTTTCCTAGGCTGACTAATGTTTGTGTTGTCAATACTTTTAGAGTTTTTTCCCTGATAAATCCTCTCTCGACCACCACTGCAATCAAAAATAGAAATCCTCCTTAGGTATAACCATGAATCCTCTTTCATTGAACTCGTTGTTCTTTAGAATAATTCTTAGCATTCTAGTTTGTTTTCCCCACCAGACTCCAAGCACCTCGTAGGCAGGGACCAAATTTTATCCACAATCATATGTCTAGTACTTAGCATATTGCTGAACAAATGTTGTTGTTGTTAGGTGCTGTTGAGTCAGTTCCTACTCGTAGCGACCTTGTGTACAACAGAACGAAACACTGCCCGGTCCTGTGCCCTCCTCACAATCGTTGTTATGCTTGAGCCCATTCTTGCAGACACTGTGTCAATCCATCTAGTCGAGGGTCTTCTTCTTTTTCATTGACCCTAGATGCTCCATAAACATTTGTTGTATAAATGAACCTTTTCCAAACTGAGAGGTGTTGTTCACTATTAGGAATTAGAAATCACTTTTGTATTATGGGTCATAATGTTTTGGTGTAAATTTGCTACTTATTTTCTCTGACGATTATTTCACCTCTACTTTTTATTTTCTTCTTCTCTTTACTTTGTTTTGTTCTACCTTTTATTGAATTTAGAACAAAAACCAAGCAAACAAACAAAACTCTACAGTAATTTAAAAACAACACCTAAAGAGCTTTCAAAAGCAACACTATTTTATTTTAAATACTAGACCAAGTACTGAGTAGAAATTATCAGAACAGCTAACTAGCCAACAGATGTAGGGACTACATCTTCAAGGAGAGGATGTGGTTATTTACATATAAGCAGTCCAACCTAGCATGGTTAGAGAGACCCACAAAGGGTCAAAGCTGGAGAGAAGATTAGGGAAGCACACAGGTGCTCCGTAAAGTGTGTTAATATAAGAACTTTGTGCTTCATCTTGAGAGTGCTTAGGTGTCATTGTCCAGCTTCTGCAAAGAGGTGGGTTCTACTATCTGCATTTTAGACAAATATTTTAGCAGCAACAGTGTAGGGCAGAGACCAAAAGGCAGTCTCGACACCATTTAAAATGCATGGCAATAATTCGAGGAAAAAGCAACAAGAAACTGAATTAGGGTACGTGAGGGGCAAATTGAGAGATGTCAAAGGTGAGAATTATCTAGGAGACTAAATAGAAAAAAAAAGGTGAATTTTTGACTGTGGAAGTAATTGGGAAGAGTTAAAGGTTTTGTATTGAGTCATTGCATGGATAGTTGTTCTCATAAAGATAAGTAAGAAAAGCCTGTTTTATGGCACATTGTGAGTTCAATGTTATTTATATTTAAATCACAGTGATTTTTTTTGGAGGGGAGGGCATGATCTAATTGAAGAGAAAGACAGAAAGAGTACATTTGACCAGAGGCAAGCCAGGTGGTTGGGTACAATGCCTGAAAATAAAAACTAATCACTAAAAATTAGACATTTATAATGTGTAGACAACTTATACTCCTCTCTACAGATTAAAATAAGCTAATTAGAGCAATTTTTCATTCATTCTTCGTGAATTGAAAGGGTCTTTGTTCTGATCTTTCAAAAGATAATATAGTCTAGCCTTTATAGCTGTCTAAAATATAGTTGGGGGTTATTTTTAGTCAATGCATTAGACACATTGCTGTAGTCTGCATTTCTCATCCGAGAATATGAATAGACAGTAAATGCAAAGTGCAAAAACTGCCATGAAAAGAGAGATTAATAAGGAAGGATTGTCATTTACTTTCAAATCCACATGGCTCATTTGACATGGAGCTCCAAAGTATTAGCTTCACAGTATTTGGATTCAGCAATAAAATGTATATCTTTAATGTCAACTTCTATAAAAAAGAAAGTTTTCTATCTGGTCATCCGTTTTCATTTTTATTCTTATGTGTGTACTTAATCAAAAGAAAAGAAATACAAGTCACGATAAGTCAGGGTCTTTGCAATGATCTCTGATTCTAAAACTTCTATGCTGGAATTTACCTAAAATTTCTTGGTCTACTTGAGACAAATTCAAATGACATCACATCAAGATTATGACTCTTTAAAATTAGACGTTGAAAAGTTCTGGACTTTACTTCTTTACTTGAATGGTTACAGGCAACAATGACTTGGAAGAGTTGCGGAGCCCCCAGACACCCTTTTAGCTCAGTGGTGAAGTCATCTCCGAGGTTTACCACTCAGCCTGGGAGTGGACAGCCCCATAAAACCAAATGGGAATAATGAGGTACAGCAGTCCAGGGACAAAGGCCAGAAGGCAGAAGGGGACAAGGACGCTGGGGATAGGGAACCCAAGGCTGAGTAAGGATAGTGTTGATGTGTTGTGACGTTGTTAACCATTGTCATAGGGTAACAGGTGTACTAACCGTTAAATGAGAAATTATTTTGTTCTGTAAGCCTTCATCTTAAGTGAGAATAACAGCACAATTGGAAGAGTGTAGTTGATGTCACGGAACTGTGCATGTAGAAATTTTTGAAATGGTTTATCTTTGGCTTTGTATATTTTCACCAAAAAAAAAAGGTCGAGAAGGGAGAGGGTTGACATGTTGTGGGATTGTTAACCAATGTCATGAAACAATATGTGCAATACTGTTTCACGAGAAACTATTTGTTCTGTAAGCCTTCACCTGAAGTACAATAAAAAAAAATTTAAAAAAAGAGTTGGGGAGAAGTTTGGACTGGTTATCTGGTTTTCCTGGTTTAAAAAAAAATCATCTCATTTTAAAGATCACTACTCTGGCAGTCCAGAGAAAGCAGAGGTAATACCATTAATCAAATTATCACCTGTGGTCACTGGAAAATAGTGGCCATTGAAGATAGCCCTTTGAGAGACTAAATGGCTACTGACTGACATTAAAACCTACGAAGAGTGGATCACACTCAATTTTTGCACCACACACCTGCACACTCGCCTTCCTTTCTGGACACGGCAGCCCTAGCAAAGGCCTGCATAATACCCATAACGTTTAAGCTAGCATACTGGTCCTTCTGCCACCACAACTATGTAGCAAAGACCCCGCAGAAGGGATTAACTGACACACAATCTGAGTGCCTATGCACCTGCTGTTCTAAATTCCCAGTAAGTCTGAAGAGACTAAGTGATGTACCCCAAACTCCTAGTGGGCCAATAACCCTCCTCGTGAGGGTGAAGGGAGCCAGTGAAGGGAGCCAGACATGAACTCTTCTCCTTTCTTTCCTTCAGATAGACTGTTCTAAAATGTCATAATTCAAATACTTCTATTAAAACTCATTCCAGTTCAGACTATCAGCTATACTTGCTATAAAGGCTCAAAGAGTATAAGTAACACTGCCTGTCATATTTTCTCTCCTTACTTCCCAACCTCTCTCTTGTTAGGAAGTTGCACCCCAATAAAGCTTTAGCACAGAAGCTTTTGCATCAAACTCTGCTTTTAGGTAATGCAGACAAGGACAAAGAGGATGAGAAATTCAAGTACCATGGGCAGAGGAATTTACTTCTAATATCAGAGTTAGCTTGGGGCTGTGCTCAATTTCTGAGTTGAAACCAAGAAAAGTCTCTATTCCCCTGCAGTTGTAAGGCTTAGATGGGCTAAAAATTAAACACCATATCAGAATGTGAAATTTAAACCTCAGTTAAATTCACAGCTTCACCAAGTCTCATATAAAAATTTAGGCTATTGAGTCAGGAAAGAGAAATGAGATGCTGATCTCCAAAAATAATTGATTTAGTGAACATCGAGCCCACCACCTTGAGTCTCCTTTGCCAGCTGAAGGAGCCCGTTCCCTCTGTCTAGGGATGCTGTCCCTCCTTCACTGCAATAATCCTTTGTGATTTCACAAGAGGAAATTGAGGGAGTCTCTTGGTGACTCCCAGTGGTTAAGTAGTTGGTTACTAACCCAGGTTGGCAGTTCAAAACCATACAAATGTCCCTCGGAAGAAAGGTGTGACAAATTGCTTCAGCATAGTCACAACCTTAAAAACCCTATAGAGCATTTCTATTCTACAAACATGGGGTTGCCAGAAGTTGGAATCAACTTGACAGCAATATTGTGTTTTGTTTTGTCTTATTTTCAAAGAGAAGACAGAAAGTAAGCTTATTCTTGACCCATGTGATTCTCATCAAATTCTCTCACAGTTCTGTTTCCTCAGGAATGTTTGTTTGCTCAGGCCACTGGGATAAGACCGATATCTAAATGAGGAGCTCCATGAAGACACTGGGAACATATACTGGGTTGTGGAAGAGTAATGAGACAATTTGCCATTCAAGCCAAAACACTTTTCAGAGAATGTGGAGATGCCTCAAAAAATTCAAATTACATGATTTCTGAAGTATTTATTAGATGAAAATATATTTTTTTATTTTAATGGTCTTATAAAAGCATATTTTTCAAAATAATGTTAAATATGAAATTCTATCTGAAAACAATATAGACATAAAGCTCGATGTACACACACTTGCATTAAAACATTAAATTTTTCTTTATGTCAATTATCTAAATTTAAAAACCAGACAGGTTGTATCTGTTCATGCTAAGTATTACATACTGTAATCTGTTTATTAATAATATCTTTCCATCATAATATGTTACTGGTATTATCACTAGAGGTGGTTTTTCCTTCAATAAGATCTTATTATTTTTAAAGTTTTCATAAAATAACTAGTAATTTTCTCCAAAATTGCATCATATGGTTAATCAATTAGAATTGCCATAGATTCCTCTGTATATACCATAATGTTTTCAACAGAGAAAATGTTCACTCTACAGGTGCTGAGGTATGTCAGGTACAGAGCAAGTTCTACAAAACGGGAGATATATTCTGTTTTAGGCCTGGTTCTATAGAGTACTGTCTTAGGCTGGGTTCTCTAGAGAAGCAAAACCAGTAAAGTGTATAAATACATATAGAGAGAGAGAGATTATATCAAGGAAACAGCTCACATGATTGTAAAGGCTAGAACATCCCAAGTTCGTGGATCAGGGTAGAGGCCTCTCCGAAGTCACGCAGCTGCAGAAGCTGGCAAGCCCAAGATAGGCAGATCGGTGAGCAGGACTCCCACTCACAGGCTGTACAGATCGACAAATCCCAGTTTCAGCAAATAAGCTGACAATTCAAGTCCCAAGAGCGGGAGATGAGACGACAGGAAGCAGCCGCAGGATCCAGAGAGAGCAAATAGCCAGAACATCTGCTTATATACAGATGTGGGCCACACCCCCAAGGAGACTCCCTTTCATCTGATTGGCTACTCACAGTATATTCAATCATGGGAGTGATTACATTAAAACTCTGATCATGGCCCAGCCAAGGTGACACACAATCTCAACCATCACAAGTACCAAAACCAGTGAAATATATATATGTATAATTTTATTTCAAGGAAATGGCTTACACTATTATTGGGGCTGGCAAGTGTCAAATCCATGGGTCTGGAGGCAGGCTACTGGCCCACAGGGTTGTGGGAGCTGGTGAATGCAAAATCTGCAGGTCAGGTGGGAGGCTACAGGCTTCTCATGTCCCTTAAACACATCTGCTTAAACCATACATAATCTCTAAATAAAGACGATTATAAAGCCTGACTTGCACCAAACACAATACAATTAACTTTTGTACAACTGAAAGCACACTAATTCCATTTGTATCTTATACTTTGTAATAAGACATAGGAAAAAAGAGGGAAAAAAATAAAGATATTTACTATATATGTATTCATATATATATATACATATACACACATACACTTAAAACAAAACAAGGAAGAAATACTCATAATAATTACAGTCCTCGATTCTGCAACTGGTCACGTACTTGTACCTGGTATTTAGAACTACCATCTTCCACTACCCATTCCATAGTCCCTTTTCTTTCAGCAAGCATCTCACCTGGTCATGGTACTTTGACTGGTGAGGTGACACAAACCTTCATTTCTGAAGAGTCTTGGACATTAGTAGTCATGTCAGAATAGGGTTGCTGTAGTTTTCCATTTACTTTAATCACAGGGCATGGTAATACCAAGAGCTGCTCTAAGGGATCTCCTGTATTATAGGCATATTCTTTTTTACCTCCATTATGAAATGTCAATCTGATTTTCCCTTGGTAATCAGGATCACCACGATGTGTGTCAGTCCACTATGCATCTGTCAGTTTTTCATACCGTGGTGGGTTGCATGTTGCTGTGATGCTGGAAGCCTTGTTACCAGTATTTCAAGTACCAATAGGGTCACCTATGGTAGACAGGTTCAGCGGAGCTTCCAAACTAAGACAGACTAGGAAGACAGACGTGGAGTCTACTTCTGAAAAAATTGGCCAGTGAAAACCTTATGAATAGCAGTAAAATACTGTCTAATATAGTGCTGGAAAAAGAATTCCCTTCAGTTTGGAAGGAGTTCAAAATACGATTGGGGAAGAACTGCCTCCTCAAAGTAGAGTCAACCTTAACGACTTGGACGGAGTAAAGCCTTTGGGACCTTCATTTGCTGAGATGGCATGACCCAAAATGAGAAAAAACAGCTGCAAGCATTCGTTAATAATAGGAACATGGAATGTACGACGTATGAATCTAGGAAAATTAGAAGTTATCAAAATGAAATGGAACGCATAAAGATTGATACCCTAGACATTAGTGAGCTGAAATGGATGGTATTGGCTATTTTGAATTGGGCAATCATATGGTCTACTATGTCGTGAATGACAAATTGAAGAGAAATGGTGTCACATTCATTGTCAAAAAGAACATTTCAAGATCTGTCGTGAAGTATAACCTGGTTAGTGATACATACACATACAAGGAAGACCAGTTAATACTATTATTCAAATTTATTCACCAACCACTAATGCCAAAGATGAAGAAACTGGAGATTTTTACCAACTTCTGTAGTCTGAAATTGATCAAACATGTAATCAAGATGCATTGATAATTACTGGTGATTGGAATATGAAAGTTGGAAACAAAGAAGAAGAATCAGTAGTTGGAAAATATAGCCTTGGTGATAGAAACTACACCAGAGATTGCATTATACAATTTTGCAAGACCAATGACTTATTCATTGCAAATAACTTTTTCAGCAACATAAATGGTGACTATGCATGTGGACCTCACAGGATGGAATACCCAGGAATCAAATCGATTATATCTGTGGAAAGAGATGATGGAAAATTCAATATCATCAGTCAGAACAATGCCAGGAACTGACGGTGGAACAGACCATCAATTGCCCATATGCAAGTTAAAGTTGAAGCGGAATAAAATTAAAAGAAGTCTATGAGAATGAAAATACAGCCTTGAATTTAGAGACCATCACAAGAATAGATATGAGGCATTGAACATTAATGACTGAAGACCAGACGAGTTGTGGAATGACATGAAGGACATTAAACATGAAGAATGCAAAAGGTCATTAAAAAGACAGGAGAGAAGGAAAAGACTAAAATGGATGTCAGAAGAGACTCTGAAACTTGCTCTTGAACTTTGAGTAGCTAAAGCAAAAGGAAGAAATGATGAAGTAAAAGAGCTGAACAGAAGATTTCTAAGGGCAGTTCTAAAACACAAAGTATTGTAAAGAAATGTGCAAAAATCTGGAGTCAGAAAACCAAAAGTGAAGAACACATTCAGTGTTTCTCAAGCTGAAAGAACTGACAAAAAATTCAAGCCTGTAGTTGCAATACTGAAGGTTTCTATGGGTAAAATGTTGAATAATGCAGGAAGCATCAAAAGAAGATGGAAGGAATAGACAGTGCCACTGTATAAAAAATAAATTTGTTGACATTCAAACGTTTCAGGAAGTAGCAAATGATCAAGAACCAATGGTATTGAAGGAAGAAGTCCAAGCTGCACTGAAGGCATTGATGAAAAACTAGGCTCAAGGAAATGTAGAATACCAAATGAGAAGTTTCGACAAAGGGATGCAGCACTGGAGGTGCTCACCTGGCCATGCCAAGAAATTTGGAAGACAGCTACCTAGTCATCCAACAGAGATGCATATCTGTGACCATTTCAAAGAAAAGTGATACAGCAGAATGCAGAAATTATCAAACAATATCATTAATACCACATGAAGTAAAATTATGCTGAAGGTAAATCAAAAGCTGTTGCAGCAGTATATGGTCATGGAACTTCCAGAAATTCAAGCCAGATTCAGAAAAGGACATGGAATGAGGGATATCATTGCTGATGTCAAATGGATCTTGGCTGCAAGCAGAGAATACCAGAAAGATGTTCACCTGTGTTTTATTGAGTATGTAAAGGCATCTGACTGTGTAGATCATAACAAATTATGGATAACATTGTGAAGAATGAGAATTCCACAACACTTAATTGTGCTCATGAGTAACCTAGACATAGATCAAGAGGCAGTCATTCAAACAGAATAAGGGGATATTGCGTGCTTCAATATCAGGAAAGATGTGCGTCAGGGTTGTATCCTTTCATCACACTTATTCAATCTGTATGCTGAGAAAATAACTCAAGAAGCCAGACTATATGAAGAAGAATGTTATATCAGGATTGGAGGAAGACTCCTGAACAACGTGCAATATGCAGATGAAACAATCTTGCTTACTGAAAGCAAAAAGGACTTGAAGCATTTACTGAAGACCAAAGACTACAGCCTTCAGTATGGATTACACATCAGCATAAAGCAAACAAAACCCCTCACAACTGCACCAATAACCAGCATCATGAAAAACAGAGAAAAGAGTGAAGTTGTCAAGGATTTCATTTTACTTGGATCTACAATCAATGCCCATGGAACCAGCAGTCTAGAAAGCAAACAACTCATTGCATTAGGCAAATCTGCTGCAAAGGACCTCTTTCAATCGTTGAAAAGCAAAGACATCACTTTGAGGACTAAGGTGCTCCTGACCCAAGCCATGGTATTTTCAAAAACCTCATATGTACAAGAAAGCTGGACAATAAATAAGGAAAACCAAAGAAAAATTGTTGCCTTTGAATTATGGTGTTGGTGAAGAATATTGAATATACCACGGACTGCCAGAAGAATGAACAAGTCTGTCTTGGAAGAAGTACAGCTAGAATAATCATTAGAAGCAAAGATGGTGAGACTTTATCTCACATACTTTGGACAGGTTATCAGGAGGCACCAGTCCTTGGAGAAGGACATCATGCTTGATAAGGTAGAAAGTCAGTTAAGAAGAAGAAGACTCTTGATGAGATGGATTGACACAGTGGCTGGAACAAAGTTCCCAAACATAGTAATGATTTTGAGGATGGTGCAAGACCAGGCGGCGTTTTGTTCTGTTGTACATAGTGTCACTGTGATTCGGAAATGAGTCGACTGCATCTAACAAAAGCAACAACAATCAGGATTAATCACACTGGTCCGTATGGTATCTCCCTTCTTTGCCTGTTGATTCAGATGCATGGGGAGCTCAAAGTGGTCAAGGGGCATTCTTAACATCCAGTTCAATGGAATCAGTGTTGGGTCTCCTAGTGAGAGTATCCCTCCTTTTGGAACTAAGACCTCTATACCTGCAGAGCATAGGTTCCCAAGGACAGGAAGTAAAAATTTTGTGAATGGGTAACTAGGGGTAATAGTGAGTAGTGCCATTCCCATTTCCACCCCTTGATTCTAGGACCCATGAATCCTGACTATTGGAGAAATATCTCTGTATATTGAACGCTGGTTTAGAGCATAAACTGCCACCTGGAGAACATTGCCCAAGCTCTGCAAGGTATTATCACCTAGCTAGCACTATAATTGTGATTTTAAAAGGCCATTCCATTGTTCTATCAATCCAGCTGCTTCAGGATGATGGGAAACATAGTAAGATCAGTGAATTCTGTGAGCATGAACCCATTGTTGCACTTCATTTTCTGTGAAGTGAGTTCCTTGATCTGAGGAAATGCTGTGCAGGATACTTGACGGTGGATAAGGCACTCTGTAAGTTCATGAATTTTGGCAGAAGCATTATGTGCAGGAAAGGTAAATCTGTATCAGAGTAAGTTTCTATTCCAGCAAGAACAAAACTCTGCTCTTTCCATGATGGAAGTGGCCCAGTGTAATCAACCTGCCACCAGGTTGCTGGCTGATCTCCTCAAGAAAAGATCCTGAGTCATTCTTATGATTGCCAGCATATTCCAATCCATTGTTGCAACTATTGTGCTAACACATCTCGTAGAGGGTCTCTCTTGTATGCCCTCTACTTCACCAAACATGAGGTCCTTCGCTAGCAATTGATCCCTCCTGGTGAAGTCTCTAAAGCAAATAAGTTTTACAGTGTTTTGTTGTGATCCATAAGGTTTTCATTGGCTGATTTTGAGAAGTAGATCCCCAGGCCTTTCTTCCCAGTCTATCCAAGTCTAGGAGCTCCATTTAAACCTGTCTACCTTGGGTAACCCTGCTGTTATTTAAAATACCAATGGCATAGTTTCCAGCATCACAGTAACATGCAAAACACCAAAGGATGACCAACTGACAGATGGGTGGTGGAAGAACTACTAGTACAACTTGTCTGGTAACCAGTACCTAAAGAAGATCTCCATCTCCTTTCTGTATCTTTGCATGTTGTCTCATGCACCATTACATCATGCATATATTCACTTAATTCAATTTCTTCTTTTCCCATACATTTTGTCCACTGTTTTATATAGGTTGTCTTGGTAGAAATTAACTTATTGATTTAACCCATAGATTATAGATTATCAAAATGAGAATTGACGTAACAAAGAGATGCTAGAATTTGGAATGATCTCTAAAGAGATGAATGTAGTAATTTATGAAAATTTTGGTCATTTCCTTCTTGAGATAAGAATGTTCCATGTTATTCAACTGAGAATTACATTATGTGTACTTGTGAAAGGAATTTATATATCCTGTTGGATAGTCAAATAGGTTATGTCTTATCCCTAGACATAGAGCCACAAACAAGCAGAAAGAGAAATGTTGATGTAAGTCATTCTATGACTATCAGTCTGTGATGGTTAAGATTGTATGTCAACTTGGCTAGACCATTATTCTCCATGTTTTAGCAGTTGTGTAATGTTGTGATCACCCCCATGATGGAATCTGCTGAGTGGTACTGGCAGAGGTGGGTCCTGTGGCAGCTCACCGCCCTCTCAGTTTCCTCTCTCTGGCTTCTGCCAGTTACTTTCTGCCTGCTCGCCTTGCCAAGGTTTTTGGCTTGTTCCAGACTCAGCAGCTGCCTCTTGTTGTCTCACCTCTGGTTCGTGGGACTTGAGCTAGCAGCTTACCTGTTGATCTCGCAATTCGTCAAACTTCTCAGCCTGCGAGCAAGAGTCCGGTTCCCTGAACTGCCGACCTTGGGTTCACCAGCCCCTGCAGCTACGTGAATGAGGAGAAATCTGATTGTCTTGTCTGCTGATCTTGGAATTCACTGACCTTCACAGCCTGTGAGCAGTAGCCCGTCTCCGACATGCCGACCTTGGGTTCACCAGCTTCTGCGGCTATGTGAACTGGGAGAGGCCTCTACCCTGATCTGTAGACTTGGGATGTTTTAGCCTCTACAATTGCGTGAGCGATTTCCTTGACATAAATCTCTCTCTATATATATTTATACGCTTTACTAGTTTTGCTTTTCTAGAGAACCCAGCCTATGATCAGAAACGGCACTCTGCATATCACAAATAATATTTCCCAGAAATCTCTTCCAGCTATTGTGTCTTCTTTCCAAATTTTCATACAGAAGAATGCCATCTGAAACCTCACAACTCTTTCTTACTGGTAATGGCTGCCCCATGGGGCAAGTGCTACTTCTATCAGGTGCTCTAGAAGAGCTACAGGACAGACACTTCAGACAAAATAAAACATGGAGTTACTTCAGACAAGATATCACATAGTGTTTCTCATGAAATGTTCTTCATTCTCATGTGTTACCCGGATAGGGTCCGTGCCCTGGAGCAGTCGAGCCAATGAAACACACTCCAAGTCAGAAAGAGTGAGAAAGTTTTAATTCAGGAAGTGTACACCACTTGGGATCCTACAGCAATGCAGGCTGTCCTTAGGGAGTCCCAAAAAGCATTTTTACATTAGAGCTCATATATGGTTTTTACAAAGGTTAGAAGTGTTGTTATTCACGCCAAGATGATTACTAGAGACTCTTCATCATACTAAAGAGACAGGGAACCGGACATTTCCTTATCAGGCTAAAGATATCAGTCTCTGACATCTGGGCTCTAATCTTCCTGTGGGGGATCCTAAGTCATAAAACAGAGTCATTAACAAAGGTATGAGCAAAACAAAGCCATTAACATAGGTATGTGAAAAGGGAGAAGGCAAAGAAAAAAGAAAAAAACTTATAGGTTCTTTATGGCATTATTTATGTCAAGCCCTCAGTTGCCCATTCTGAAAAGGAGATAACATGCTGGGAAGTATTAGGGTCACATCACGTAAGAATTTCTAGTGAATAAAACCATTCACTTTCTCATGTAAATAGATACCAGCTTTCCCTGGGCAGCATTGTCTCTAGTATTTACCCTGATCTGGCTAATAAAATCTGCCTAGCCAGAAGGCCAGTGAAAAACAGGAAGACCCTCAACAAGATGGATTGACACAGTGGCTACAACAATGGGCTGAAGCGTAACAGTTATTGTGAGGATGGCACTGAACTGGGCAGGGTTTCGTTCTGTTGTACATGAGGTCACTATGAGTTGGAACCCAATGGACGGCACCTAATAACAACAACAACAGCCCGAGGAAAGACTGGCTAACTAGGAGAAGGGAATCATTTGTGAACCCCAGTCACTGGAATCATCTTGACTGTCAAGTTACCGTTAATTCAACTATCTGCCCTTCACGTCTAAGGCAATTGAAGGGGATTCTCTTAATCCCTTGAAGAGGCATAGAAGTCCATTGCAAACAAATTCATATTAGTGAAAATACAATATATATTGTTGACAGAATCTCCGCAGCCTCCCCAACTGCCCAGATATGTACATGAAATTATTATATAATCTACCTCTTCTTCATAGGAAATGCCAATATCTTGCTAAGGATGAGCCTCTATTATAACAAGTAACCCCCTCCTTAAGATGAGAAATTCATGAAAATCTGCTGTTTCTTTGGTTCATGTAGGAGACTGATTGATTGAAAAGCAGTGGTGAGCACCATACAGAGATACATATTTCCTTTTCCTTGATGTTTCTGACTCCGCTGACTAAAGTGTTTGCTAACCAAATTCTCTGCTCATTTCATGCTGATTTTTCCACTGCATAATTTTCACAAGTTTTAAGGACAGATTTCGTTTTCAGATATTTTTAGATGAGAATTGATTACAGTACTATTACTTCTGTACATGAATTACCATTAGACCATGGCCAGTGCGACCACATCAATTTGTGTGACATTTTGCAAAGTAAATCTGTCATTAACCTTCCGGTCCACTCTAGTGTGCGTTAGAAAACCTGAAATAACTTTTTACAAACATAAAATGCAGTAATGGATGGATTAGTAACCGATAAAGCCACATCCAAGTAGGTGAGTTGCATATGAATAGAAAGGTCTGATTGAATCAGATGATGTTTAAAAAACACTAAATTTGATGTTGGCATGTCTCTATCTAGAGTAACTATTTGGTATTCAGTGTTCCTACAGCAGTCACTCTAGTGTTGTGTGTTTCTGTGGACACAAGCCCGGCAGTGGAAAGTAGAATAGAAAAGAAGACTTAAAGGAATATGCTTGCACAGTTAATCCCGTTAGTGTATAATAACCATGCATGAGTGAGCTAAAATGAGGGGCTACAAGGAGTGAACTAATTTACATTTAGTTATGTGACTACAGATACATGTGCATACATTCAAAAACTGACCTGTCAGTGGATTAGAAGGGATGCTCATAATTTGATTTGGCAGGATCTTATTGTCTTACGGCTATTGTACATGAATTTTTAATCTTGTCATGGTATATATATATTTCCCTTCCTCGTTAATCCACTTTATGATTTTTAGTTTGTAAATTATTCATTAAATCTTGGGTATAAACACTTCAGTGTTTTATTTTCTTCAGACTTTTATTGTATTTTTTATTTTTCACTCATACATTGAAAAAATAACGATTGAATTGTCATCGGACATAATACTTTTCTTGTTTTCTGACAATCAAAAATAACTGTTATTTTGTATTTACTTCCCTTCTGCTATGAATATTTAGACTTTTTATTAAGATTATTTTCTAACATACACACAATAGGAAAATATAGTATCATGATCCCCATATACTCATCACCCATTTTCAACAATTACTAAAATCCTGACTTTTTTGTTTCATCACATATGCATTTCAAAGCAATATTTGACATTGAAGTAATAAACCAAAATGCATCTAAGTGCCAAATTTTATTAATCCTCGTATATATATATCCAAAAACAAAAAATAAAACCCATTGCTGTTGAGTCAATACCGACTCACAGCAACTCTATAAGACAGAGTAGAACTGTCCCATACAGTTTCCAAGGAGTGTCTGGTGGATTCAACCGCTGACCTTTTGGTTAGCAGCCATAGCACTTAATCACTACGACACCAGAGTATCCGTATATATACAATAAATGCAATAATCTTCAATAAACATTAATTTGGTATTAACTTTATAGCATATTCATATAACTGTATGTTGGTATCCTTATTCTCATGGGACAAATCTTACATGCATACTTTCTGGAGCCCTGGTGGTGCAGTGGTTAAGAGCTCAGCTGCTAACCAAAAGGTCGGCAGTTCAAATCCACCAGCCGCTCCTTGGAAACCTTATGGTGCAGTGGTTAAGAGCTCAGCTGCTAACCAAAAGGTCGGCAGTTCAAATCCACCAGCCGCTCCTTGGAAACCTTATGGGGCAGTTCTACTCTGTCCTGTAGGGTTGCTATGAGTTTGAATTGACTCGACAGCAATGAGTACTGGTTTTTATGCATACTTTGGTGGCATTGATGGTTTAGTGGGAAACTTCTCGCCTTTCAGCAGGGAGACTCAGTTTCATTCCGGCCAATGCACCTCACACACAGTCACTACTCATCTGTCAGTGGAGGCTTCAGTGTTGCTGTGATGCCGAATAGGTTTTAGCAGAGCTTCCAGACTAAGATAGATTAGGAAGACAGGCCTGACAATCTACTTCTAAAAATTATACAGTAAAATTTCTATAGATAACAGTGATACGATCCTCAAGAGTTGATGGGGATGGTGCAGGACTAGGCAGCATTTCTTTCCATTGTGCACGGGGTACAATGAGTCAGGGGCCAACTGGACAACAGCTAACCACAATGTGCATACTTGATTATCAGCCCATATAAATGTATATGTTTTAATCACACAATGAGAAAATCATGAAGCTGTCCCAGAGGAATATATATAGACCATAAAGTATGCGTAAGGCAATGAGCAGACATAGAGGGCTCAGATTGCTGGAAAATGAAAAATATTTGAAGAAAATACAGAATTAGAATATAAATAAGATGTATTTGTTGCTGTGACGTACTGCCCATATTTACCTTCAAGACTAGGAGACTTCAGTTGCTAGAGACGCTGGCACCATGACTGCAACTGTCTGTAAACCCAACCCGCTACCAAGCCTGGCCGTCGAGTTGATTCTGACTTATAGTTACCCTATAGTGAGGCTATAGAACAGGGCAGAACTGCCCCATAGGGTTTCCATGGAGCAGCTGGTGGATTTGAACTGACGACCTTTTGGTTAGCAGCTGAGCTCTTAACCACAGGACTACCAGGACTCCTCAACTGTCTGTAGTCTCTGAAGATTGACCTACTCTGGAAAGTGCCACCTGACTCAAGGCCAGACACCTTTCCAGGGACAGTCTGCATTAATGACTGGTAGATGTTGTAGCAGTGTACAGGCCCAGCCCCCTCATCACGATGCAGGACTGTCTCTGGTGGGACATCCCAGCTTCAGTGCCCTCAGTAAGCCGGCTGAAGACTTCGTTGAGTCTGCTTCACAACCCACTTTCTCTTTTGCCCAGTCCTGCTTCCTTTCGTTCCATTCCAATGGAGCAGATCCCAGAGCACTCCACAGGAAACTGGCTGCATGCTAATAGCCAATCTGAATCTATTTCTAAGAAAGACAATTCTCAGCATAAAGGGAGAAGAGTCATCAAGCGATTTGTAGCAGATGGCCTTCAAAGAAAGAAATAAAGACAAGATGGTTTCTAGTGTTCTAGGGAGAGAGATTTATTTAATTCAAGAGTGGCTTATGTTAAAAAGTGCCTCTCAGTGCAAAATTATGGATCACCTGCATCAAAGAATTTGGCCCCCACTGCCATCCCAAATCTGTGTGTGTGTGTGTGTGTGTGTGTGTGTGTGTCAGAGGGGAGGGGAGGAGAGATGTGGTGGGACCTTAGATATGCCTTTAAAGAAGTTCCCTGGGGGGGTCTATACATTCTAGTATGACACAAATGGTTTGTAGAACATAATGTAGGGGAGAAGGACTATCTCTGGAGCCCATGAGCTAGTCTGGGGAGCCTCTGACTATAATATTTATCTACGTATTCATTCATTCCTTTAGATATTTATTTATTTATGACATATTTATTTATTTTCCCTTTCCTCTTCCATTAGTACTGTGAATGAGGTTGTGTTTTATGTTAGAATCTAGTGTAAATATTGCCAAACCACAAGGAACCACATCTGCACCCAGCAGGGAGGGTTGCATAAGGGCTAGACATATATATGATGATTGATAGGAGTCTGTGTCTCTTGTTACTGCACAGAGGGTGAAAGTATCTTCATTGGTATGATTTATAGTAGCCTCATGTTAGGGGGAAGCATGGAATAGTTAGAGGAAAGCCAAATAAGGGAGTCAGGGTGCTGATGGGTGCTGAGTAAAAACCAGATGGTCTGCACTGTTACTGTGCCTGTTTGGTCTCTGAGCCATTCTTCATCCATGAGCTATCATTTGTATTTCAGAGGCACTAACTCCAGCAGACTGCGTTTCCACAGCTCCCATGTCAACGATTCCATCCAGGTTTTACTAATGGGAAGGGGAAAATAGAAGTCCAGTCTCCCTCTGGGTGCCTTTGGGAGCAGTTGTATTGCCTTTAACTTCTTGGGGACCTGTAGCATATACATCCAGATACTGCAAGGAATCCTGAGATCCTGGGCCCCAGTTATAAAAACCCCCTCCTTTTGCATTCCAGACTTGGGGTGATAGGGGCTTTCTTCTAACCTTTGGCCTTGCCACCCTGTTTGTTTCTTAGCTCTTGTATCACCTGTGTAATCAAGTCCTTGCATTAAATCTCGTTTGTATTAAATACATAGGCTGGTTTCTGCTTTTCTGATTACATCCTGAATGATACATAACCATAAAACAGAGGAGAATATTTGAGCCAGTTCAAAGACGGCAACTATTTTCACTGTAATAAAGACACAAGAAAACGACAGCAAATAAAAGAAAAAAAAGCTTACAATTATCTGGTTCTCTGATTATAAAACTTGAAGAGGTTGAATTTGATGAAATATCAACGACCAAGCTCATATGGGAGCCTAATGGTGCAGTGGTTAAGAGCTACAGCTGTCATCTAAAAAAGGTCAGCGGTTAGATCCACCAGCCGCTCCTTGGAAACCCTAGGGGGCGGTTCTGCTCTGTCCTGTAAGTTCACATGAGGCTGACCCACACATCACTATCCTGTTTCTTTAATCTAAACTCATTCTTCCAATTTTTCTAACATCATTTCTTATTCATTTAATATAAAATACAAAACAACCCAACCAGTACATGTGTTCTTAACCTTCATAAACTTTATTTTTATTGTGCTTTGAGTGAAAGTTTACAGTTCAAGTTAGTTTCTCAAACAAAAATTTATATACACATTGTTATGTGACCCTAGTTGCTAGCCCTATGATGTGACAGCACACTCGTCCTTTCCACCCCAATTTCCCATGTCCATTCAACCAGCTGCAGTCCCTCTCTGCCTTCTCATCTCACCTCTGGACAGGAGGTGCCCATTTAGTCTCATGTATCTACTTGAGCTAGCAGTACTCGCTCCACGAGTATCATTTTATATCCCATAGTCCAGTCTAATCTATGTCTGAAGAGTTGCTTCGGGAATTGTAACCTTTATAATCTTTGCCACCATGAGGTTATTTTTAAGGTTTGGAGTCCAGGTCTCAGTGAGTGGTCAAACATGGACCAACCAATATCAGTACTATTGCTAAGATACGTGTTTCATATTTTTCTCTCTTTAATTTCCTTGGAAATACAGATACTATAAAACTTTTGTGTCTGTCTCCCTAAAAACAAGCAAATTAATAAACAGAGAAACAAATAAACAAAAATTTAAATCTCTAATTTGGATGAAATGGGTTGTGAGCTGAATGGTTTATTTTTTGGATCACAGATCAAATATAGTAGAAGTACATAACTTCACAAGCAAAAAAATCTTTTCCAAAGTCTATAAAATAATCTTATGTGAAAATCCTTAAAAATTGAAGGTGAGAATAATAGACATTGACAAAACAATTTCACCTCAACTAAACATTTGCTTCTTTGTAAAGGCAAATGATCTGAAGACTTTCATGATAGGCCTGTTTCAAAGTAGGACTTAAAAAAGAAAAGGCTTATATTTAAAGGTGATGGCAAAATCAGTGAGAAATGATGATAAAGTATACTTCTGTTATATTGGATATGACTGTATAAATAGAATTAATTTTACATAGTTGTTTGAAATTTCAAATTAAGTACGTTTATGTCTGTGTATTTTTGTATATATATGTAGCTGGATTTGTGAACTCATCAGCATTGGTTTCTTTTGTAAGTAACCCATTTACTTTCACTTCATTAAAACCCAGTTGTCTTCAGATTGACTCTGGCTCATGGAAACCCCATGTGTGTCAGAGTAGAACTGTGCTCCATAGGATTTTCAGTGACTAATTTTTAGGAAGTAGATTTGCCAGGCCTTTCTTCTGAGGCCCATCTGGGTGGACTTGGCCTCCAACCTTTTAGTTAGCAGCTGAGAGATTTAACCGTTTGAACCACCCAGGACTCTGTCACTTCATTATGGCCTGGAAAATAATCAAGAAGCTAAATATTATACACGACTTAAAACTTTTTCTTATATTTTGTTACATACTTTTGTAAAAATTCCTCATTTCACAATTTCATTTTTTAATCCAGTTATTTTGTTATGACATTCAAATGGTTATAAAGAAAACTTTGTAAAATAAAAGTCATGAAATGACCTTTCTTTTCAAAAATTTTAACTGTGTAGTAGAAATTAGAAGTTTAAATTTTATAATTAACTCAGTTTTCTAGTGATGACTACAAAGGTTTGAAATATTTTATCAAAGAAGAAGATAAGAGAAAAATAAGCTGGAAAAATAAAATTTAATTAAGACAGTAACAGGAAATGTTTTGATGAGTGTTTTTAAGCTATCTTAGACCTATTAGCAAATGACTAGCTAGCAGTTGAATACTACTATAAGTTCAGTATGTCCCCATGAAAATAAACAGCAAACAAAAAAGTTTCCAATTACTAGCTTAAAGAAGTACCATTTATTAGTGCTTCATATATTTTGTGCTCAGATATAATTAGCATATTTTAAATTACTCATTGTCCTCAAGATATTTGCTTGTATTTTAGACGAAAGGAAGGGAATATCTACATGTATTACAATTTATGCATTACTTTACTACCAGCTTTATTTACACAGTCTTTTTAAAATTTTGTCCCTTGGAGGAAGATGCTCCAAGAAGTATGACTTTCAAGATTAAATAAGTTTAGGATATAACCTTAATATACTTTCTACTTAGTCATTGAGTATATTCATGTTATAAAGACCATAATAAATCCTGTGCTAAAGAAAAAAAAATCTAGTTGTGTTTAACCTAGTGATGTCCAACTTTATTTAAAACAAAACTCTGCTTGTCATTTATCAGCATTAGGTAAACTTGTTTTTAAAAATACTGATTTACAAAGCCATATTTTGCCCATGGTTTACTTTTTTCTAAACCTTTAACCCATATTTTGTTTATTTTTGAAAACATAACTTATTCACTATCTAATAATTAGAACATATTTGTCAAGTTAAAGAACAAAAAAGGAAGGATTTTATACTTAATTTTTCCTGAAGACATAAATAAAAAAATACACAAAGTTAAAATTTAAAAAAATGCAGAAACAAACTCTAACATATTTTATCAACTTTAAAAAGCATAATGTCTTTATTTCACACTTGTAAAAATAGTTTACAAAACAATTTTTCAAAATTTTATTACATGCCAAAAGATTTTAAATGTCCATTTGTTGCACAATAAAGTTGATCAAATTTAAAAAAAAAAAAACTCAATGTTTTATTTAAATGAATCTATAGCTAAAACCACTTCTAAAGGAAGCTCTTTTGAATCTTACTAATAAAGCTTTATCAAATGAAATGATTTCCCTTTACCTTGGTTCTGTTTCTACAATGATAATAGAGGTAGTAACACTGAGAGCCAGTTGACTTATATAATGGAAAATTAAATTCTAGTGGTTTATTCTTCTTCAGAAGATGTTAGTGCAGATTGCTCATTACTTTTCAAATTTCAAATCAATAATTTATAATTATTCACATAGCAAATTCTTTCACAGCAAATCTTTTTGAGGAAAGCTCCCTGGCACTTTGTGCAGGTAAGGAGCCAAAAAAGAAAAACAAACCAAACTTAACTGCCATCGAGTCAATTCCGACTCACAGAGACCCTATAGGACAGAGCAGAACTTCCCCACAGGGTTTTCCAGGCTGTAAGTCTTTAGAGAAGCAGACTACCACATCTCTCCCCCTCTGAGTGGCGGATGAGTTTGAACTGCCAACCTTTTGGTTAGCAGCCAAGCACTTAATCACTGCACCACCAGGGCTCCTTAGATAAGAAACAGAAATGTAATATTTTAGAACTGGTATTTAAGACATCAACTTATTTTCCTGTAATTAACAAATAATCCAACACTATACATAATTGTTTAAAAATTAAAGTTATTTTTGTGTGCTGAGTTCAGGTAATTGAATATTGAACAAAGGAAGAAAATGTTCATATATTTTTTTTTAATGTCTACTCTTGCGGACTTTGTTAAAAACCAATGATAACATTCCAACATAGGGTTCAAGTTTCACAAACGTTATTTTTCAAACAAAAGTCTATAAATGATTTTATTAAATAGTAGCCACTGTAATTTTTTAAAATCTAGTCAACGTGGCTTTCTTGAATCATGTCCATACCACATACAATGTACATACATGACCATTCGTCCTCCATATTCTTAAACTTCTTTGTGATTGCTGTTGTTAATTTCCGTTGTGTCAATTCTGACTCACGTGGACCCCATGTGTACAGAGTAGAACTGTGCTCTATAGGGTTTTCAAGACTCTGACCTTTTGGAAGCAGACTGCCAGGACTTTCTTCTGAGGCACCTCTGGGTGGGTAGGAACCTCCAACCTTTAGTTAGTAGACAAGCACTTAACCATTTGTGCTTTATGGTACTAAAATGCTAATTCTATTTATTTCATCAAATCAGAAATTTTCAAATATAATGAATAGAGTAAAAGTTAGCTGTGACATCTATCATTAAATACGGAAAAAGCAAATTTATCTTGCTGAAAACAGATGGAGCTGGTGTTGAAAATTAATTTAGCTAGTGTTGCTATAACAAAAATACCACACGTGGATGGCTTAAACAAACAGAAATTTATTTTCTCACAGTTTAGGAGTCTGTAAGTCTGAATTCAGAGCGCCGGCGCTGCGGGACAGCTTTCTCTCTCTGTCTTCTCTGGAGGAAGGTCCTCTCTCTTCAGATTCTGCTTCCTGCTTCCTTGGAGATCTCCATGTGCCTGTCTTACCCATCTCTGCTTCTCTTGCTTTCTTGTTTAATCTTTTTTAAATCTCAAAAGAGATTAACTCAAGATACACCCTACACTAATCCTGTCTCATCAACATAACAAAGACAACCCATTCCCAGATGGGATTTCAAAGACAGGAATAGAGGCTAGGATTTACAACACATATTATTGGGGGACACAATTCAATCCATAACAATATGGAATTATTTTAAGAACACATTTGGCTGGGATCCTTGAAACATAATATATGGAATGATGTCTAAAACCTGGAGCTCTGGTCACATGCTGGCAGACTTTTGCAAAGACGAAGTGTTTCGGGAAAATGAAGCTCTGTTTCAGTTGGGCTGAAATGCTGCCTTCCAGAGAAATATGGAAGTGATATAATTGAAGGGAGCGGAATACTTTGTTAGTGTTAATTTCATAAGAGTTGAATGTCCATTCTCATGCACCTGCTTTCAGATTAGTCATTGTTATTACATGTGATGCTCTCAGGTTGAAAAAAATGTAAATTTAAAAACCTGGTGGATTTTCACTACTTCTGTGAAAACTAAGTGAATATATATATCATCTAATCCATCCATTATTTGAGACAAAAACTGGAGATGGAACAAAGTTATCAAGTTTTGGTTAACAAAGAAAACATCCAATAGTATCTGAAATGTCTTCCAGGTTTTGCCTGTCACTGACAAAAGACTAAAGGCAGAGTGAAAATGGAGAAATCTAGTTTCAGTGTAAGAGAACTTTATAACTTTTTGAATTATGAGGAATAAAACAGTGTTAAGAGTTTATCCCTGCTTTCATTTCTTCTCTCCTTTTATTTCTGTTTCTCCCTTTGTTCCTGGTACAGTACACTGTAAAGGGTCCAGGCTCTGTTCATGGTGTTGAATTAGGGATTTCAGAAGCTGGAACACGATTCTACAAAAACAGCCTTTTAGAAATGTCAGTTTTATTAGGGTAAGCCTATTTCCAAGTAATAGACCAAGCCCCTAAAATTCAGTACTGCGACATAGAAAATAGATGAGGGAAAATAAAATGGTAGTAGATTAAGATTTATAGGCAAATAATTTTCTTGCTGATCTGTGTTGTATTGTCTTGAGCTGCAGTATTGTCTGTGTATTTGCAGGTAATTTCAGCAATGGATTTATGTCTTCATCTAATTTAAAACGTACGCCTTCATAAAATGTCCAATTCCTTTATCTTCCTAAAAATAGTGGCATTTTCTCCCCTTCTTTATGAAGGAGTGGGTGACAGCTTCTTTCTCACGGTATATGTATATTTAAGAACACTGCTGTCCATACAGGACAGGAACATTCATAACAAACTCATGAAGATAACAATCAATGAACATGAGCTGTATTTTTCACTGCGGATTATTTGAAGCTGTATGAGGTAGTTGAAATAGTTCTGAGCCCAGAGTCCAGGGACCTGGCTCTGGGGGAGGTTCTTTTCCCTTCAGACCTCATTATCCTCTCTGTAAAATAAAGACTACAGTATGCAGAGCTGAAGGTTCTATAGGCCTCTTCTACTTTTGACATTGCAAGGCCCTTATGTAGGCCTTGTGCTACTTGAGACCAAGTACTTATGCCAAGATTCTACTTAAGGGAAAATTTTATGATGTGTAATTAATAGTCCATAAAAAGAAAACATGGTTTTGCAAATGATTTGAAAAGCAGAAATTCTTATATGCATTGGCCTCTCTCTGGTCTTGGCCCTCAAGCACTTCTGTGCATGCACACACATACACACATATTCATAGACATGCTCACACTCACAAATGCAGGCCGGTAAGATTCATAGAAATGAAATGAATGATTCTGAAATATTAGAAACACACAGCACAGAGGAGGTGATAGATAATTAGTGCCGACTTCTAATTGAAAGGTGGACTTGGGAGCCAACAACAACAACAAAAACAAGGATGACTCCCCAAAGCATGAATTGTTCTTGGATTGATACAAAAACCACTTAAATTATTCAAACTCATCATGGTTTTTTAGCATTTTCAACTCAGCATTTCACATTTAGCCTTTTAAACTCAGCTTACAAAGAATTTTAACATGCACTTTTCATTTGCACTAAAATCCTTATGTTGCCCTTTGGTATGTATTGTGGACTCTCCAACCTTCACCAAATGTGTAGTATTAAGATTGACTGGCTCTTAAAATAAACTCTTGAGTAAACTCTAATTCTCATGCTGACTACATAATGTTGTTGCTTCTTCTTCCATCGTTTTCTTGCTGACTACATACACAAAAAGAGGGATTAAATTCCATGTAGCTATTTGGAGGCTGCTTGAAATAGTATTTATAATAATATTAATAATTATTATGATGTGGTTGTCATTTATTGTTTACTATGCATTGGGTACTATTTTGAGCGTTTTGTACTTGTAAATTTATTTCACCCTCACAGTCCTAAAGCGTAGGTATCTCTATTTTAACAATAGACTAAGGTCCAGAAATGAGAAACAATTTGCTTGGGACCACATGGCCAGGAAGATCTAGGAAGAAAGGTAATAATATATACATTTTAGGTATACATCTTGGTGTTCAGACTAGATGCTCTGCAATCACATCTACTTATAAAGAGGAAAGGATTAGGTTCAGTCATATTCAAATGGATCGTTGAGTAACAGAATCTTTTACGCCTATTTGCAGCCTGCTGAAAAAGTGATTAGGGTCAGTATGACTCGTTATCGACTCAACAGCAATGGATTTGATTTTTAGTAAAAAGGTGATTGCAGTATAGGAGAAGAAAACATAGGACTCTCCAAAGTTGGAAGACGTCTGTCATTAATTTTTTTAAACTTTGGGGCTCTTCAAGCTTCAGCTTCTTCAGATGACTGCATTTGTTGGCAGAGCAGAAAAACCTCCATCATATGGTTTTAGGGAGCAGAAACGATGATAAAAATGCATCATTTCACTCAAACTGGCCTTTAACAATTAGCTTTTAGTATTTATCAATGTTATATACCCATTTTTTTAAAAAGCTGCCCATGTTACGAGACTGTAACAAAAATACGAAGTATTCTGCCTACAACCTCTTTCTCACCTCACATATCCCAAAGGCAAATACTTACAATAATTTCAGTAATTTTATCTTTTCCTAATGAGATAGTGAGGAATGGAGATAATGGGCATAAATTCTTGCAAAGTTTTGTAATGAGAAGGAGTAGGGGAAAAGAAGGAAAAGGAAAGGAAAGAAAAGATAATAAAAGACCAGAGAGGGAGAGGAGAGAAGAGGAAAGGAGAAGTAATTATTTCTCATGAGTCTGCTTCTCCAATACAAGACATCATTATTACAGCTAGGTAAAAACTGGCCATTGCTTTGGTCAAAGTCATTGCATGATTTCCTTATACAACTTTTGTTCCTGGTGGTAATAACTGACTCGTATTTTTCATCTGCTAGCTTGTCTTAGTCCTTGTTAATATGTCTTCCATCATACTCCACGATCTCACAATAGAATTTTCCAGAGGTCAGATTTTTCAGACTCTCTGTCCTGAGCTTTCACACCCTCAGCTACAGCAGTCATAGATTTCTTGGTACCTGTCATCCTGAAACTTTTCTTCACCAATTCTGTGAATTCTCCATTCCTGTGTGAGATGTCCTCTTCCTCAATGCCATGCTTTCTCCTTTTAAAATCTACTCCCTGTTTTTATTAACCACACCCTCCAATAGCTTTCTGAGTTCAAATGCATTGCAAAGTATTTGATATACAAGGTTTAAAAATGTGTTTATTCTACCCTACACATATGTACTGTATCTTGGCTGCGTAGAAAATTGAGTGTGAAAATTATTTTTCCTCAGAAAGTTGTAAGCCGTTGCTCTACTGTTTTTCACCTGCTGTTGAGAAGTCTGGTGCAAACATAACTCCAGAACGTGCAAACAATTCAATATTGATTCTTGACTGCTGCTTCCATGGGTGTTGATTGTGGAACCAAGTAAAATGAAATCCTTGACAACTTCAATCTTTTCTCTGTTTATCATGATGTTGCTTCTTGATCCAGTTCTGAGGATTTCTGTTTTCTTTATGTTAAGGGGTAATACACACTGAAGGCATTTAACTTCTTCATTACCAATTTGGATGCCCTTTATTTCTTTTTCTTGCCTTATTGCTCTAGCTAGAACTTCCAGCACAATGTTAAATAGGAGT
>NW_004443948.1:20771281-20823322 GCF_000243295.1 Trichechus manatus latirostris | reverse complement strand
GCTTCTTGGATGGCCAGCTTTTCATCTTTTATGATATGGGGGAAGTTTTTTGTCAGCAGTTCTTCAATGATCCTCTCTGTGTTGTCTGTTTTCTCCCCCTGTTGAAAAGAGATCAGTTTTAATCCACTTCTGAGAGGAATGGAAACATTGGAGTGATACAAAGGTAGAAATACAATGGATATGGGAGATAGGGACTGAAGAAAAGCTGCCTGCAGGGACATTTGTACTTTCAATGTACCCAGCACTCTTAAAGTGTGTTTCTTAATTAATTCAGCAGCATGTGGCAATTCAGCCTCTAAGATGGCTGATTCTGAATTTTCATCTGACAACATAAAGCCAGAGGTTTGCTTCACTGTTCTTGAAGAAAAATAAGACTTCAAGAATCATTACATTCTTAAGTAGATTTGAGAAATTTCAGGTTGGAACTATCAAAGTGACAGTCAATTTTATTTAGCATGTTCTATAGATTACTGGAGTAATAAACACAACTCTGAACTTTATTTTGTTCATAAGTTTTAGCAAGTTATTTGAGATCTTTGACATCATGGTTTTATACGGACTTTCTTAATAAATATCAAATGATTTTTAATAGACAATTTTGCGTTCTTTGATATCTCTGTAGAGCATAAGAGCTACCAGCTGCAAAAGATTTTTAGCTTCTTGCTTTCAATTACAGGTATGTATTTTTGTCATATCATCTGTGACAATAGAATAAAAACATTAAAAATGGTTTATGTACACTTTTTTTAGGATACAAACATGCCTCCTAAATCATAATAAAATACTTTTTTTTTAATATTTCACTGCCTCAAGAAACATTCCTTGAAGATTCTCCTCTTTCTCCAATTACCCATTAAGATGCACATGTTTTTGTTCTTAAGGTCCTTCTATATTAAAGGATGATGACACTTTGGAACTAGACAGAGAGAATAGTGAGACCTTGAGCATTGTTAAAATATGGTTCTAGAGTCACTGTTGGCAAACTTACACTCCTGATATGATATTTTAGTTAAAACAATATCTTACCAAAATCAAATCAATAGAATTATTCATAACTTATCTTTGTGAGAGGTTCCCCATAGTCTTACAAAATAGAGTAGTATAGTCTACTTTTCATTGAGATAAAGATAGTTACTTCATTCAGTCATTCAAGGGACATTTAATAAATATTTCCTATTTATTATGGAAGACCGTGTCCAGGAATAAAAAAAATAAAAAAAAAACAAAATAACAATGAAATATGAAAGTCTTTCCTCCATGGTGATCAAATAAAAAAGATTTTTTTTTAATCTACAAAAATAAATATTATAATAAAAAGTAGACTATGATAAGTGGGACTAAAGAAGTTCTAAAAATTCTATGAAAGTCTCAGGAAGGAAGAATCACTCTTAAGGTCTTTCAGAAGGTAGGAATTTGTGTTGAATCCACCTTTGAAGATTCAGAGAAGGATGTTCCAGGCCAAGTTAATAAGTGAAAACAGAGGCTTATATACCTAAAAAGGAATGATATAGGGGTGCTGTAAACTCTGCTTGTATATCACTTTTATTGTTATTATGTGTCCTAGAGTTGGTCCTGACTCATAGAAACCCTATGTACAACAGAACAAAACACTTCCTGTTCTTGTGCCATACTTACAACCTTTGATATGTTTGAGCCCATGGTTGCAATCACTGTGTCAATTAATCTTGTTAAGAGTCTTCTTCTTTTTCGCTGTCCCTCTACTCTACCAAGCATGATGTCCTTTTCCAGGGACTAGTCCCTCCTGACAACATGTCCAAAGTATGTGAGACTAAGTCTTGCCATCCTTGCTTCTAAGGAACATTCTGGCTGTACTTCTTCCAAGATGGATTTGTTGGCTGTTCTAGTAGTCCACGATATATTCAGTAGTCTTCACCAACACCATAATTCAAATGAAGCAACTCTTCTTCAGCCTTCCTTATTCATTGTCCAGTTTTCGCATGCATATGAAGCGATTGAAAATACCACGGCCTGTATCAGGTGCACCTTAGTCCTCAAGGTGACATCTTTGCCTTTCAACACATTAAAGAGGTCTTTTGCAGCTGATTTTCCCAGTACAGTACCTCATTTGATTTCTTGACTTCTATTTCCATGGGTGTTGATTGTGGATCCAAGTAAAATGCAATCCTTGACAACTTTAATCCTTTCTTGATTTATCATGATGTTGCTTATTGGTCCAGTTTTGAGGATTTTTGTTTTCTTTATGTTGAGGTGTCATCCGTACTGAAGGCTGTAGTCTCTGATCTTCATCAGTAAGTGCTTTAAATTGTGCAAGGTTGTGTTATCTGCATAACGCAGGTTGTTAATGAGTCTTCCTCCAATCCTGATGCCAAACATTCTTCTTCATATAGCCCAATTTCTCGAATTATTTGCTCAGCATTCAGATTGAATAAATATCGTGAAAGATACAACTCTGATGCACACCATTGCTGATTTTAAACCATGCAGTATTCCCTTGTTCTGTTTGAATGAGTGCCTCTTGGTCTATGTACAGGTTCCACATGAGTACAATTAAGTGTTCTGGAATTCCCATTCTTTGCAATGTTATCCATAATTTGTTCTGATTCACACAGTCAAATACTAATATAATATTTAAGACCTAACTAAAATAATAACAGTGTAATTGGAAAATAAGAAAAATATATAAAAGCCATAATGGATACATATACAAATAAAAGTGTATAATGTGTGTTTGATGAAGAGGGAAAAGTCAAGTATCACTCAAATATTCATCAATTCTGCATTCAATCATCTATCACATTTTTACAAATATAAAACTCTTAAATATATGACTATAGATGTATAAAGAGAAACACATGATAGCATGATAGATCTAAGAATTATGCTGTCTACAAAATTGTTTATTAGCTATATGTTTTCTCCATTATATATGTTAATTAGGATTTAACAAAATCATGAGAATTAGTTTGTACCCATAAATCACACTTCTAGAGAAGAATAAAAAAAGATCATCTCCTTTAATCAGTCACATTTGATGTATCCAATTCAAAAATCTTCAGTAAGTAGACAATATGGAAATGGTTGACCTTCCCAAAGTCAGCAACAGTATTTGAATCAGGAAATTGACATCACCTGATTAATAGGGTCAAGGGCTGCTATAATAGCAAATTTAACACATATATTCAAGCACAGGATGTCAATGAAGGGAAAAAAAAAAGTCATTGACCCAGCTGTCCTCTTTTACAAATGAGAACTTGCTAGTATTTTTTTTTTTTTTAGTTACCATTATTAGGTGGCCTTATTTAGCAAGATTAATGACCTAAGCTCTGACCTTCCAATTTGGATTCATTAGGGAATGAAGACAAGTGCCTAAGACATAAACAATTTCCAGACATACAAAATATGGTTTCACCTTGTATTAACGGGGGGTGGAGGGCAACGACTTATACATGATTCTGAGTGAATGATTTGATATCATCTATCCTATGCTCTATGAAAATATATTAGGGGACAGCTAGAATGCCTTATCGACCTCTGAGCAAATAAGGAGAAAGCTCTTGGGGAAGAACAGCTCAACCTACTGTTGAAAGGCAATTTGAGGTTAATTGGCCTATCTTGCATCAGGGATACTAACTCTCCAGTCTCTAGGGCAGAAATTGAACCTTAATGAAGAAAGGATATTACTCCAGGAAGAAGTATAATAACTTTACTTGGTGAGTCTGTGATTTCAGGAGCAATGATCTGTTAAATGATGAATAATCCTCCAAAGAGGAACTCCCTGATATAGAACTTAGTAATAAAAGTTAGATCATAGGCAGAGTTGTCTCAATGCCCACCCATGCTAACATTTCTAGCTGCAGAGACAGGTGGTCTACCGGGTGAAGAACTTTCCATCAGTGAACCACAGTAACCATAGAAGACATTCAATAGATTTGGTAAAAGAAATAAATATCCACAGAGGGCTTTCAGGAAATATATATATGGAACCCTGGTGGCAGAACAGTTAAGCTTGCTGCTAAGTGAAAGGTTAGTGGTTCAAAGACACCCAGTGGCTCCAGAGGTGAAAGGCTTCGCATTATGTTTCTATAAAGATTACAGCCAAGAAAATCCTATGGGGCAGTTCTACTATGTCACATGGGGTTGCTATGAGTCTAAAATCTCAATTGGATGGCAAATAACATATATATACATATAAGAGTCCTGGTGGCATAATGGTTAAGTCATCGGCTGCAAACCGAAAGGTCTAGAGTTAGAACCCACCAGCCACTCCACAGGAGAAAAGATCTCTACTCTTGTAAAGATTACACCCTATGAAATCTTATGAGACAGTTCTACTCTGTCTTATAGGGTTGCTATGAGTCAGGGTTGACTAGATGACACAAAACAATAACAACATATATACATATATATAAGTATGTGTATATATACATATGGGAAACCCTGGTGGCATAGTGGTTAAGAGCTACGTCTGCTAACCAAAAGGTCATCAGTTCAAATCCACCAGACATTCCTTGGAAACTCTATAGGGCAGTTCTACTCTGTCCAATAGGGTCGCTATGCATTGGAATCGATTAGACGGTAGAAGATTGGTTTTTTGGTTGTTTTTGGTTATCTATCATATGTATATATTATCATATTTTATATATCATCTATATTATTCACCCAGTGAAAGTAGAAACAAAGTAAGTGACATTTGTGGAAAGTGTGAGAGATTGTATAATTGCATGTTACATAATACTTAATAAATTTTAAGAAATTTCATTTTGATAACTCTTTGTAACATATACATGTTGGAATATTGCTTAATTTTTTTACGTACTCAAGGAAGATTTTCTTCACATTCTTTGACCCAAAGGTTGTAAATCCTGCCTCTATGATGTTAATGAGGGAAGATGGGTGGTAGTTGTGTTAGTAAGGCAGGGCTCAATCTACAAGACTGGATAGTGTTCTGAGGCAATCTCTTGAGATATAGAAGAGAGAAGCAAGCAGAGAGACAGGGGGACCTCATACTATCAAGAAAGAAGTGCGGGAGCAGAGCGGCAGAGCGAGTCCTTTGGACCAGGGTCCCTGTGTCGAGAAGCTCCTAGTCCGGAGGAACACTGATGAGAAGGCCAACAGAGAGAGAAAGCCTTCCCCTGGAGCTGACACCCTGAATTTGGACTTTTAGCCTCCTTTACTGTAAGGGAATGAATTTCTCTTTGTTAAAACGTCCACTTGTGTGTGGTATTTCTGTTATAGCAGCACTAGATAACTGAGACACACAGTAATTGTTACCAAATCATAACATAAATGAAGTTGCATTCCTTACACAGCTACATAGCTTAACCATTTCCAAACATTTCAAAGATGACATAAATGTTGAACTATGACATTGGTTATATCTTTGACAACAGCATCAATACCTTAGTTCTCTTACAGTTAAATAATAATTCATTATTTGAAGAAAAAGATACTGAAGGAATTGCCTTTAAACAGAAGCTTTTATTAAATAATTTTATCCTTTTCTTTTCAAGTGAAATAGTTTTCATATTATGACCCTTGCCAGCTTTCGTAAGTGATATCTTGTGAATTATTTGTATTTGTAGGTAGAATTAAGTTAAATATATTTTCAATCTTTTAAAAGATTTAGATTTTGTATTACATAGTTTTAAAATAAATATCAACTATTTCACCTTAACTTTTATTTATATGAGGGATTTGTATTTTATATTAAAAATTCATTATTCCTGAATTCCTTTATTGCTTAAACATTCTTCCCATTTTTCATGTAGGTGTAATTTTTTCTATTGACATTTACTAATTAAAACAAACTTTTTTACTCACATTCCCAACTTCTTAGCTAACTCTAATATTGATATCAATTCTTTCTCAGTTAAATGTATGATCTATAACTTCTAAATATTGCCAAATATGCATATGCTTTTTATTCTAAACAAACACATATTACTAAAAATTTGACAACCTAGGTTATATTGATAGATGCAACATTTCTCAAATTTATTCTGAGTGATAAATTTTCAAAGTATACTAACACAGTTACATTTGGGAAAAGAATTCTCTAATCTCACAAGGCAAAATTTCAAGTAAATACCGTTTAAAAGATTCATTTACTGTAACTTTCAAAGATCTGCTTCAGAAAGTTCACAGACTTTAAAACCCTATGGAGTGCTGTTCTACTCTGCACACATGGGGTCACTATGGGTCAGAACTGACCTGAAGGCAACTGGTTTGTGTTTTTGCTTTATTGTGAAGCTTTAAAAAGGCAAGTATAGTATATAGCATTTCATAAAATATTTGACTAAGAAACTCAGCTTTCACAGAGACACCTGCAGAATGGATAGTCTCTAAACACCATTCTGAAAATGCTTCATTATTGGAGTGCTAATAAAAAATGGTGTAGGTAAGAAGAAATCAAGTAATATACTTACCTTTTTTTTTTTTTCAGTAGCTTCTTTAGATATCAATTTTGGTCTTTTCTCTACATGATTATTCAATAAGCATTCATTATTTGATTCTTTGCTAGGAGCTGGTGGTAAAACCATAGACAAAACCAGTCACGACTCTTGAACTCATAGATTTAGCAGTCATTAGGAAAGATGTAACTTAACCAACCAATCATACAAGTTAACTGAAAAATCTTAAATCAAGAAGTGTTCTAAAAAGTGGTAAAAACAAGAGAGGAAAGATGTTGTGTTGTTCTCCGAGAGCTTGGAATAAAAAATTTTAAGTAAATTATTATTGACTAGAGAGCAAGAGGAAGATTTTTTTTTTTTTCAAACAAGGTGCTAGAGAATGATGGGGGCAGTAGAGTTAGGAATAGTTTTTAGACAGAAGAAAAGTATGTGTTCAGGCTTTGTGGTGAGAGAACCAACCTGTTGTCAGTCGAGTCAAGTCTCAACTCGTGGTGACTCCATGTGGGTCAGAGTAAAAATGTGCTCCATAGGATTTTCAGTGGCTGATTTTTCGGAAGTAAATCACCATGCCTTTCTTCCAAGACACCTCTGGCTGGACTCAAAGCTCCAACCTTTTGTTTAGCAGCCGAGTGTCTTAATCATTTGCACCACCCAGGGATTAAGTGGTGAGAGAGCAGGATGCAGCTGAGAAGCAAACTGAAACCTTGTGCAAATAGAGAGGGCTGCAGAAAGCAAGGTAAAACTTGATTACAAGATCAAGTTGTTGAAATATACAAGGCCAAGGGACCTTGTTAAGGTTAACATTGTAAGCTATGTTAAGCACATTTTTACATTTATACTAAGGATCAATAGTAAATTACTCCAGGATTGTAAACAAGCTCTGTGTTTCTGAGCGGAAGGGGTAAGCAAGATCATATTGGTCCCTTGGAAAACATCTTTTGAAGAAGAGCTTGAAGAGGAGGGCAAAGAGATATGCTAGGAAATAACTCAGAAGCTAGTACAGTTGTTCAAATGGAAGATGATGACAGTGTAGGACAGAATGGTAGTGTTGAGAGAACAGATTACAAAGGTGTTAAGAAGGCCAAATAACTATGAATTTTCTGAAGAATTGGGCATAAACTTGATGGAGAAGGTTGTATGAAGTGGACGGCAAAGGTCTGGCTTACATAACTGTTTGTTGCATTTTTGGTGTTGTATCAAAGTAGAATATGCACAATTATCTGAAAAGGATATATTTTTTTTAAAAAGCTTTTTTTTTCAAATTACAGATTTGTGTAAAGCCAGATATAATAGCACATTAAGTGGAAACCAGAAGCAGCTATAGGAATCCAGCTGTCTTCTATTAAAGAGATATGTAAAAATGGAAAAGTTATGACCCTTTCTTCACTAATTTTTTGTCTTTAAAATTATAGCTATTTTTCAGAAAAACATGTTATTATGCAACTAAGTAGTGGGATTTTTATTTTTATTTTCATGTAAATAAATAAATATTTAAAAATTTCTCAGTTATGATTTCTAATGCAGCATGTATCCATAGAACCCACATTAACATAAGTTGGAGCCCCGGTGGCACAGTGGTTAAGTGTTTGGCTGCTAATCAAAAGGTCGGCAGTTCAAATTCACCACCTGCTCCTTGGATACCCTATGGGGCAGTTCTGCTCTGTCCTATAGGGTCTCTGTGAGTCAAAATTCACTCGATAGCAATGGGTTTGAATTTTTTGGTTTAAACGCAAGTTTATTCGCAGACCTCAAAAATTTAAGAGTGTAAATGAGTTCAGAAACCAAAATAAAACTGAGAATCATTGGTGAAGAAGAATGAAAAAAAAATAGATGCCCAGGAGGCAGGTTAGGAGATTATCATTAATAGTCCCAAAGGTAGTGAAGAGAACTTAAATAAGGCAGTCATGGTAAGCATGGAAAGAAAACAATTGATTTAGGAAAATTCATTAAAAAATAATAGAATTTGGTAACTGATTAAATATCCAGGTGGAAGAAAGGGAAACACGCAAGGCCAAGTTTGTGAGTCTGGGTGATAAAATAAGTGCCATTAGCTGAGTTATGCGAGGAAGGAAGAGAGACAGGTTTAAGGGTAAAACAAAAAGGTGTTAATAAATAACAGAATTTATGAAAGTTGCTTAAAATCCTTCTAAATATTTATCAGCACAGAACTAGGTTAATTACATCATTGTTCTCTATTTCAAAAACAGGACTTTATATTAAAGCCAACAGTCATTAACTTTTAGAATAATATTGTATAAGTTAGCATTGCAGGTATGAGCAGAATGAATAAAATGGTTATATATGACTATATTACATATTGTTGTAGAGCTTAGACTCCACACCAGCCAAAGTCACTGGAGTCAGTTTTCTTTCGATAAATGAACCTCTCAATTCTTTTTATCGGCCTATGTATTTTCATTATTTTTAGAAACACAAATGATATGTAGTCAGTGGAGAACTGCGGATCATGATTAATTAGCATTTGTAGTTGAAGTTATTTCTAACCATAGGAATAAGTTTTAACTACACATGGAATACAAGGCTTTCTCACAGCCCAATTTTAGTTTTTGAGTTGAAATGACTGAAAATCATTAGTGCATAAAATTGAATTAATAAAAGTGAATACCTTTGGCCAATATTTGGGTGTCACTACTCTGATATACTCTCTTTTAAGAAATATCATCAATCAGAAAATCGTCTAAAGTTCATATACCTTGAGATTATATATGAAGACGTAGAGGATTTAAAAAGTAAAAAGCTACTTTTTCTTAACACATGATCTATAACTCCCTATTCCTTGGAAAGAAAGTATAGATATTTTCTCTATATGCTCATCAACCTCATCACTTTGATTGATGCTTTAAATTAAAAGAAGTGGGAAGGAGTACGTTACTAGAAGTCTGAAAGATCGATAAAATAAACTGCTTTAATATTCACTTTATGGAATGGTATTAGCATTCATATCATTATCCAATAAAACTGTCATCTTAAATATTGTATCTTTAGAATACTAATTAAAACCTAATCTAGTAAGCAATTCAAAACGCTTGCTGCTAATTTTTGGATAATGAGATTTAATTGATCATGTAACATTATTACAGATTATTATTGCAATTTAATGTAATGAAACTATTGAAACACAAATTGCTTAAGGTGCACATAAAATACATACATACACACATATATATGAATTTGTACACATATATACATAGACTAGTTCTCTGTTTTCAGTTAACATTTCCCATGTCTGTATTCTACGGATACACACAAGGTCACTGAAAATAGTACAACCTTCAAATGCTAATATAACTGACAACGTATTTGTTTAAGCTCTGTAGTTTGAGCTTTCACGTCAGCTTCTTAAATGAATACCAGTAAAAACCAGATGCAGTAGCGTAGACTGTCGACTCATGGCAAATCCATATGTGTCAGAGTACAATTGCACTCCACTGGGTTTTCAGTGGCTGATATTTTGCAAATAGATTGCCAGGCCTTTCTTTTGAGGCACCTTTGAGTGGCCTCAAATCTCCAAACTTTTGGTTAGCTGAGAAGTACATTAGTTGTTTGCACCACCCAGGGACTCTTCTTAAATTAATAATAGTGCAAAAACAAACAAACAACAAAATCCTCATCAAAATCCATGTAAAATTAAGGCCTGTCAAATTAGGAGGTTAATTTTCCCTTTAGAACCAAACTTCTCATACTATAAATATTACCACTGAGTAAGCCAACATCAGAATCCCAGTATTATCTATTATTAATAATTGAAAACAACGTTGAACATGAAATTATGTCCTAAGTATAGTCACACACATTTATATTTAATTCATTTTGAACTTGAGCTTCTATGGCAATACTTGTTAACTTTACTCTGAGAAAATTAAATAATTTAAAGAGTCATTAGAGAGTATAAATGGACATTCAGTTTTTAAAAATTGCTTATGATTCTTGGATGCCAAGCGACAGAAACCTAACCCTAACAAATTTAGGAAAAAATAAACAATGTTTTCTCAGACAATCTAATGAAAATGTAAACAACCAAATAGCAGAAATATAATCAGTTTATGAACAACTGGACCAGGGGCTGGAATTCAACCAAGACCCTTTTTATACTAATTTATTTTTCTTGCAATATGCTAGTTTCAGCTTCTTTAACTTTAAAATATTATATTCTAAATAGCAGCAAATATAACAACTGAACGCTCCTATGTTTTTATGACTTACAACTTCCACCAACATAAAAAGATTGTCTTTATTTCAGATCAATAGTTTGAAAAAATCCAGGCAAGAATTCTGATTGATGTAATTTGGGTCAGTTGCCCACCTCTGGACTAATCAGCTTTGAGGTATGTAATTTGGGTCAGTTGCCCACCTCTGGACTAATCAGCTTTGAGGTCCTATGTTTTTATTAGCCCAGCATGGACCATGGCTTAAGGAACTCATTTACTCGTGGATTAAGGAAATTTCCTTAGGAAAGCAGGAGCATTTGAGGCCCACTTACATGACTTGAAGGCCATTGTAGACAAGGAAATAGCATTAGTCTTAGAGCTGCCACAATAGCTAACTATTAGATCTATTTTCTGACATTTCACAGACCCAGTGCAAAATTATGTTGGCACTAGCATTCACATATAAATATTTTTCTGGCTTTATCATTCATTACCTGCTCTTTAGAAGTTCCTATTATCTTAAAATACTACCTAAACTGTTCTTGAAAATACCAAATCTAACTCATGTACACCTCCATCAGCAAGTTTTCTCAGTCAACGTTTATATGAAGCTCATAATATTTTCCTTTTCTTCTCAAATTCCCTTGATAATATTGCCAATTTCTGACAATATTCAATGGATTAACTACGTAATTGTTACCTGCCAAAAGCTCCCTGCCCACTGCAAGAAGGAATATTGCTGTTGAGGTCCTTTAGTAACATTGCTGAGACTTTCCATACTTTACAGAAAGGGTATGAGGTCTGTCCCAGGACATTACATCCAGCATCTCAGACAAAGCTTCTTGTGGCAAACCTGGTGATCCCTGTCACTCCCAATATCTAACACAGTAGAGATGTGAAAGCATTCTTTCTAGCAGAGCACTAGAAGAAATTTATGTTTGGGCTAAACAGGTAGAGAAAGAGGGTGTCATAAATAGGGCAACAAAACAAGGAAGCAGATAATTTAGAGAACAGAAGATATTAACTAGAAATAAAAATATAATTGCTGTGGGCAAAGCTCAATTAATAAAATGGAGCAGGACTCAAAGAAAACTTTACAATGCAGAACAAATACTGAAAAAAAGATGATAAGTAAAATCTGAAGAGGAAGGAAGAATTATTTCAAGGAATTCCACATGACTTTCTCTCCCCCCACCCAAAAAAAATAAATAAAATGAGAAAAATAGGAGACAACAAATAAGCAAAAGGAATGTTTGAATAAATTGTTCCTGAACTCAAGAAGATAATAGCTCTCAGATTGAAAGGCCCACAGAATATCAGCATGGAAAAATGATTTAATACCTAGCACATTATTGCTGAAGTTTGAAACAAGAATAAAGATAATACTAATAAGTAATAGTAATAATACTAGTCACATTAAATGAGCAAGAATCTGATTGGCATCATAACCTTTATCTGATAATGGGATGTTAGAAGTAAGTGGTCATTAACTTACAATAACTTTATACCTACTGAAATTATTATTCAAGATTAAATTTTAAATTAACAGATTTTCAGAAATGGAAAGTTTAAAAAGGCTTACCTCCTGTGTATTTTTTCTGGAAAAAAATGACTTGGATATGTACTCCCTGTAAATGAAGAAGGAATTTTGGAATACAGAAGATATGGGGTCCAAGCAACAATTTGAACTAATTTGAATGTAATAAGGAAAAGCTCGAGAAACATAGCAGCAGGACTAAAGATGAATTCATCTACACAGGAACAAGAAAAAAAAAAATCAAAACAGGCACCACTTTGAGAAATACTAAAATCAAGAACCCGAATGTTCTCAATAAAGGGGAGTCATATTATCCTATGTCTATAATAGATCTTTTGTTTGGGAAAACAAAAGATCTATTTAAAAAATGCCAATTAGAAAGCAAACTAAATGCAACATGTTTGAACTGTTCATTTCCAGAGTGAGAAAGTGAAATATAATCCAACTTTAGGACTCTACTAACTTCAGAAGGAAGCTGTATTTTTACAAGCATAACAAATTAAATGTTGTGTGTTTAATTTTATACTCAAACACTATCACCCAGAGCATATAAATTAAATTTAAAATTAAAATAGAAGGTAAATACCATTTGCTTTGAAATGTGGAATAATGGTGTAATCAGTTAAAAGATGCACGGTTGGTGGTAGGGAAGAGAACATTAGTAATGGTCAAAACGTGCTCATCTCACAGAATGAAAAGTTAGGAACTTAAGTCACATTGTCTAGAAGACTAAATTACACATACACGTGTGTGTGCGTGTGTGTTTGTGTGTGTGTGTGACAGAGATTGAGTGCACTTTAACTGGATTTGGTTTCTAATGTTTCCTGGCAGGCAGATAGAAGCTCTTATTCAGAGTGAACAAATACGAATTAAATCAAAAGGGGTAATATTAAAGATATTGAGATAATGAGAAAGCTGAATGCAGTAGTTGTGGGGAGTAAGAGTGGTGTTTGTATGTGTGTGTGTAGAGGACTTTCTCTACGCTGTGCAATTGTTTTTAATCATGTGCATTTGTATATTGTAAAATAAAATTTAAAATTTGATGGTGCATTTTCCCTTCATTAGAGTTTAGCATTAAATAAAAATGGTAACCCATAGTATAGCTGCCCCTGAACTTCAAATGAGACACATTCAGCTTCATTCAAGGACCTCTGTGACATATACACGTAAAAAGAGAAGTAATATTTTTTTTTGCATGACTGTTATTGTGTTCCCCTAAAATATGTGTTGAAATCTTAACTCCTGTGCTTATAAATATGATCTTTTATGGAAATAGTGTGTTTCTTTTGTTATGTTAATGAAGTGATAGCAAAGTAGGGTGGATTCTAACCTTAACCACTTCAGATTCATAAAAAGAACAAAATAGATGCAGACCCACACACAGGGAAGAGATAGATGCCATGTTGAGGACCTGTTAACAAGCAAAGGAACTTCAAGGACTGCCAACAGACAACAGAAACTAGCAAAGAGGCTCATAGAAGGAATCAATACATCTGAGAACCTAATTTGGACTTCTAGCCTCTGGAATTGTGAGAAACTAAATTTCTGTTCTTTAAAGCCACCCACTTGTGGTATTTCTGTTATGGCAGCACTAGTAAATTTAGGATACATACCTCCCACTCTCCTTATATGCCTTGAATATTGGCTCTGCTAATGCAAGTGTCACGTTGTCCAATCATTTTATACTATTTGTCACTTATTTTATACCACCTTATTCTCAGTTGTAATACTTATATTTTTATTTCATTCGCAGAGCAAATCTCTAAACACTACTAGGGCAGAGATCGAGCCTTATATTTCTTTATTTCTCTAGAACAAAGTATATTCTGTTGAAAACAAAAGACAGTAATTATTTATGGAATGTGATGGTGAAACCATTGGAACCATACAAAATATTTGTAGAATAATTTACATTTTCTAGCACATTATGCTTAAAAGAATAAAAAATAATTTCCACATAGGCAAAGACTAGGAATCTTTCAGCATTCTTGCAGCCCATTCCTTATTTGAGGAAGATATTTTTCAGGGAAAAAGGGAGAGAAATAAGAGAATGAGGGAATGAGGGAGGGGAGGGGAGAGGAGGGAAATGCATGAAGGAAGAAGAGAGGAGAGTAGACAGGCATAAAAAAGCAGGAGTGAATAGTGTCAAGGGATTAGAGACATGAGTCACATGCCATCATAGCAATACCAGTTCACCATTAATCTCTCTCTCTAGAAATGTCACTATGACATACTTAGCCTGCTCAGAGAAGTTACGTCATCCTTCAGACTTGATTCTGCTTTGTTCCTACATGCCTTATTTAACTGAATTTTACCCTTTGTTTAAAGGCAGTTTTCACAACTCTAAGAAAGAAACGTCATGTAATACACCTTGGATAATACCACAACAAGGCCAATTTAAACCTTCCTTCTAGAGGTTTGAAATACCACAGGGAAATCAACAGCAGTGAGCTTCCCAGTCAGCAAGCGGAAGGTGTGATCATGAATAAAGGCAAGTCTGAAGCCCTCTTTTTCCTTTCATCTCCTCCCCCCCAATTTCTGAAAATGAAACATATAAATCTGGCTGCCCACGCTGCCTGTGGAGTGCTAATAACTGTTCTCCTAAGGAATCCTTCTGAGCTGGAGGTAGAAAATAATGACTACCAGGCAGAGGATGTCATCCAGAAGGTCAAAGAGCGAAGCTCGCAAAGCTTCTGAGTGGGAATGAAATGCCAGCCCAATGCAGCTGTGAGGTGCGTTCGATCTGGCACCAAAGAAATTTGTGTCTAAGCAGCTTCTGCTGAAGTAAAGAAACTCACAATATAACACTCGTGACTGAGGTGTGTACAAAGGGGCAGTGCTCAAATTGCAGTTAGTTACACACTTGCTAAGAATTCATTAATCTTGAAATCAATACTCTTAATCATGAATACCAAGTCCATATTATTTGTTTTGTTTTCAGTAACTGACAAACAACCTTGTAATATTTTAATGTATTATTTTCCAGGCTTATATGTGACATTATTAAAACAGCAAAGTTTGCAACGCTTTCAAGTCCTCAAATACAAATCTAAGTGAAAGAAAGCATAAAAAGGAATCTAAATGAAGGGATTTTACACATAGATTGCCTTATGGATGTTGACATTCTTTACCATACTATCTTCAGCTAATTGAGGATTACTATAATACAAAACAGGTCTCTTTATTCAGTTGTCTTAAATAGAAATAGACAAATCTGTTTCCATGCTAGTTTGGTAATTTATTCATGTTTTAAAAGGTGATTTTTATACTTTTTATAACTTCTCTAATATTTCTCATGAATACTACATAGTGAAGATATCTCAGCTTCTTCTGGAGCAAATCATCTTCCTTTTAGGGCGTAGGTAAAATAGCAAAATTTTATAATCTATCTTTCGGGCCTGTGTCTTGATGAGAACTAAAAGAACACATTGTCGCTCTCACACACACACCACTTGTGTGTGTGTGTATATTTGCACATTTACATATATATGTGTATAATGTATGTATATATACATTCATACCTTTCTCCCTTGAAAAACCTTGACTTGACTACAATGGGTTTGGTGTTTGTTTGTTCTTTGGGGGATGTTATTTCTTTCTTCATTCCTGTTGCAATAATCATAGGCCAAAATGAGGCTGCTAAATTGTCCTAGAAGAATGGAGATTGGGTGGAGATGAGGAATCACACACTCTTACGGAGAAAATTTGAAAAGTATGCCTACAAACGTCTAAAGGTGCTGTCCTCTTTAAATAAATACCTGTCACCAAGTATTGATGTTACAGAAGTAATGAAATAAGCAAGTCCACCACTCTTAGGGAGATTACAATCTTATGGAAAGTCCGGGAAGAAATTCATTAAATTCCATACAAAATATGTAATTGAACATTGTAGTAAGTGTCAAGAGGGAAGACTGGATAAGAAGATCATCATGGAAGTCTTCCCTGGAGAAATGACACCTACATTGTAAACCAGGAAACAACAACAATTGCAAAGGCCCTAAGAAGAGTGAGAAATGTAATTAGAAAGAATAAAGACTGTCATTGAAGTGAGAGGGCCCATGGTGAGTCCACAGAGGAGGAAAAAGGGCACTGTATGAGCTTGAAAAAGTTAGCAGAGGCATATCATTTAAGGTCCAGAGTCTAGAATTTTTACCTGGTTCTCTAGAACAATGGAAGCTAATTGAAGAGATTAACGTGATCAGTGTCCGGATATGATTGTAATTAGAAATTATTTCTCTGTATCCAGAAGGCAAGAGTGGAAGGGTGGACTCCCGTTAGGAAGCTCTTGCCTGTACACTAAAGAGATGGTGGGAGCATGGATGGGCATAGGAGCCCTGGAGCTAGAGAGAAGCAGATGGATTTGAAATATGTTTAGATGATGAAGTAACAGGACTTTGTAACTGACCGAATGTGGTAAGAGAGTTCTTAGACATAGGATAGAAGAAGAATAGTATATTAGGCTCAGTTCATGACAGCAAGCCCTAGAAATTCATACTTGTCTTCAGCAAAACGTTGCCATTGAAAGGTGGTTGGAGGAAAAATGACCAGTAACCATGGGGAGTTTCTAGGATAGACAGAGAACTATATGGATCTGCTCCTGCAACCTCTCCTCCCTAACCCCCTCCCCCTCAGTTGCCTTGGTATCTTTGCTATTGAGAACTGCTAATAATCTCTTTGACTTGGTATCAGTTATCAAAGCCTGAGGCAACAGTTGTCATTAGTCTAGATCACTAATCCATGTCCTTGCCTCTATTGAACAAAGGTGACCTTGGTCTTGCTAATCACTACCTGCCATCAGGAAGAATTTTTTCAAGGGACCAAAATGAGACAGAAAGAAAGTGATTAAAAAAAAAAAAGACGTAGGGATATGAGGGAAACAAGTAGTGAATCATATCATGGAAATAAAGAAAAAGAAAATTTGAGATGTGAAAGGAAACACTCATACACACGCACCCCCCACATGTTTCAGGAACTTTAACGGCCGAGGTAGATTTAAAGTTTTCTACCAATTTGTCATTAGCAATTTATGTATTGTTATGTTACATTTAATATAATGAGGCCAATTTTGTTATCTTAATAAAAGAATCTCATTTGCAAAGTTCTGATATATTTTAAAACATTGATACTTTAGGAATTTTCACCTGAAAGTATCAGTGGATGTATTGGTTCATTATTTCTCTCCTGCTATTGTAACAAACTTCAACTTTGATATGCAAAATCTTAAGCAATTTCTTATTTCTGCTCCATGAAAACATGGATAATTAACTGTTGCTTTAGTAACGCTGATTAGCATTTTTTAAAAATCTGCCCATTTAACTGCTAAATTTGTATCATTTTCAACATAATGAGGCTCATAATAAGATATGGTTTTATGAAAGTTATTACAAAATTGCAGAAAGTTGAAATTTAACAATCTCTGAAGAAAAAAAGTCTACATATGATTTAAGTTTGTATACCATACTTAATTATTTTTATAACTTGCCTTGGCTCACATTTCTAAGAACCAAACAAAATTAGAGTAATCTTACACATTCTGTGGTTAAAAAATACATGAAATAAATTCCAAAAAACTATGGCTATATATTTTATAACAATACCAGATATTCCATCTCTTTAGGAGCCAGAAAAACAGGATGATATTTTGATCGTCTGAAAATTATAAATGATATTCAAATTAGGATTTGATTGCTCATGCTCTGAATACCACGAATTTAACCTTCTTCCTTTAAAAATTATCATCTATTCTTGAATTTCTATCATAGTTAATGTTCCATTTTCTTTGCTTTTCTTCAGTTGTGTTTCTCATACTTCATTTTTTTTTTTTTTTGGACTAATTAACAGAAAACTATGAATGTGAACAAAATAACGTCTCTTTCTCTCTATAGACACATATTAATAATGAATAATGGAATTGTCTTCTAAAAGTGAAGGGCCGCGGTAGGTGCAAATAAAACATTGGAGAGAGATTATATTAAACCAAACGATGTGGCAAACTTTAGATCTTGCAAAATAATTCTAAGACAAACAAATGTAAAGATACCAGATATTTTTAAAAAGGAATGTTAAACTCAGGCTGACCTGGTGAGATAGAATGGTAAATCACCAGATCAGAATGAGGGAAGAAGACTCCGGAGAGGTAGGAAGGCCCTGGAGCCAGAGGCTGCCCCGGAGGTGTGGGTATTGCCCAGTGTTGCATTACTTTGTTTCAGTGGCCAGGCCAGGGAACAGGAGACAGAGACTCAGGCCTTTGCATCAAAATAGTGCTTCTGAGTGCTACAGAGTCAGCTAAAAATAAACAGTTCATACAAAGAGAGATGGTAAAGGAACTTGTCTATTTTGACTACGGCTCTGAATGGAAAAGAGAAAAAAGAAAGGGTGCCTCAGAATTTGTGACAACAAGAACCCACCTGGTCCATTCAGAACTCAGTTGAATTTACAGTTGTTGTTTTGTCCAAAAGCTGATTGCTCTTCAGCAGGCGGTAATCCTAAATGCCATTATCCAAGCAAAGCATACCTTCAGAAAACTGATATCAATTAAGCAGATAATGGTGCTACGTTGGTAGCATCATCTTTCCGACTGCAAAGGAGATCAGGATGCTCATCATCACTTTGACTTCACGTGGAACTGAAGGTCTCAGGCAGCACAATAAAACCAAGTAAAGAAGTGAATACGAGAACAAAATAAGATAGAGTAAAATGAATTAAACATTGTAAACTTTCAGAAGAGAATTAAGAAGAATTTTACAGAGAAATTAAATAAGACATAAAAGACATTTGGTTAGTAGGAAAATTAGAAGCTGGGGTGGCACAAGTGGTGTGTGATCGGCCGCTAACCTAAATGTTGGTGGTTCAAATCCACCCAGCTGCTAAGTGGAAGAAAGTCCTGGCAAACAGCTTCTGTAAAGATTATAGCCCAGAAAACCCAGTAAAGCAGTTCTACTTGTAACACATGAGGTTGCCATGAGTTGGAATCAACTGAACAGCAACAACAACGGTATGAAAATTATATATATATATGAGAATACAAAATGATATTTTGATGTAAAATCTAAAGACAAAGGGAAGAGTATATAACCACTATACTCTAGTTAATGAAATTTTTTCACATGGGAGTAGGGGTTAAAACTTCTAAAACTGCTCTACACGTATAATGGAGTTAAACCAATAAGTAAATGAATGGTGTGTGGCCGGCGGCATATTTTTAACTGTTACAGATAAGCAAGTGGGAAAAGCTAAAATGAACTGCATGACACTAGGTTATAGTTGGAGACAGTATGAAATTGTGATTAGTGCAAAATATAGATCCAGATGTACAAATATAGAAATAATTATAGGTATGTGTGTGTACATGAATTAGTATCCATACATTATTTCCTAGCTCTGTCTACTGAAAGATATCAGAAGCAACTATATCCCAGAAGCAATGAGCGCACACCAAAAATCCTATTGTTCAATAAAAGAAACAAAAACTCCTTGGAGAAATGGCTGACTCTTCTAGGACTGGGATAAAGAATATACAGGATGAGTCTGGAGCACCTTGCAATGTCAGAAAATAAAGAAATGATCAAACACATACACACAAACACTCACACAAACACGCACACGTGTGAGGAATGGTGCAGACTTACAAAACAGAAAAAGAAGCCAAATTAAAAGATATTTGAATGGCCAAAGCTGGAACAATTGAGCAACAAAATAAATTGTATGCTACTACATTATAATACACAAGTTCATTCTGATATAAATAAATTATTAGAGAGAGACAGATATGAATAGGGACAAGTGACACATTTTCCTTACAGAATTTCAAATTGTTTAGGTCGATACTTCCCACTCCAAGAGGTGGAGCTTAATCTACCCTTTCCTTGACTGTGGGCTGAATTTAATGACTTGCTTCTAAATAAGTGAGGATGGAACGGGGCAAAAATTGACTTTACAGGGGAGACATCTGAGGAACACTACTTTCATCAGATGATCGAGGTTAATATCACCAGTGATAAATACGTTGATATCATGCACCTGCTAATACGATATGAGAAGGGTATTTTACTTCTGTTATTCTTCCCTGAAATTCACAACCCCAGTCTAATCATTAAAAAAAAAAAAAAATTAGATTAACCTACATTGAAGAATGTTCTATAAAATACCTGACCAACATTCCTCAGAACTGTCCATTCGGATCTTTGATGACTGTCAAAAGTCATCAAAAACAAGGAAAAACTTAGAAACTGTTGCAAACCAAAGGAGACTAAGGGGGCATGATGACTGTAGTATCCTGTCGCTATGAGTCAGAATCAACTCGACGGCAACGGGTTTGTTTTTACGGGTATACTGAACACTGGAATAGGAAAAGTACACTCGTGGGAAACAGTAGTGAAATCTAATAAAGTATGGACTGTAGTCAATAGTGATGTTTCAGTTAGTTTCCTAGTTGTAATAAATGCATCATGGTTACGATGTTAGCAATACGGAAATGCTTGAGGTGTATATAGAAACTCTGTACCAATTTTGCAATTTTTCTGTAACATCTAAAATTATTTACAATAACAAGTTTATTAAAAATAAAAGCATTTGATTCTATTCAAATGAAAAACTTCTTTTCATCAAAAGATGTTATAGGGAAAGTATAAAGCTAAGCTACAAATTTCAATTGAATTCTCAATGATAGAAATTAGACAAATTAATAGAAAAATATGTAAAGCATGTCACAAAGAAATTATATAAATCAACATACATGGAGATGCTCAACCTCATTAATTATTAGGAGAATAAAAATGAAAACCAGATTGCACATAATTTTGTCTCCAGCAAACGGATAAAAATGCAGAAGTTGAATAATAACAAGGATTGATGAAAATCTAAACCCTCAAGAATGCATATTCCATTGACAGAAGAATTCATTGATAGAAATAATTTGGCAAAAATGTTGGCATTTTCCGTAATATGGAATAGGTGCATACTCTCCCACATAAAACAATTCTTTTCTATGAATATAAATTAGAAGTTTACCTTGAGCGCCTTGGAAACTCTATGGGGCAGTTCTCCTCTGTCCTATAGGGTTGCTAGGAGTAGGAATCGACTAGACAGCAATACATTTTGGTTTTTTTGGTTTACCATGAGTCATAGCAAAATTGCTCACAGCAAAACTGTAAATTGTAAATAACTGAATTTTCAATTAAGAGTATAACAAATAAATAGATTTGGTTATTCATATGACTGAATATTGTATAGCAGTGAAAATGATTTCATTACAGCCACATACATAAACATAGGTGACTCCTACAACATAATATTGAGCAACAAAAATCACGTTGTGTAAGGACTAATACAACGTGGTACCATTTATATAATTTCAAACTGATTTACCAAGCAACTAAGATTAATAGCTCCTTCTTTTCTTCCGCTATGGAAAGGAATCTTCACATGGAAAATGCTGGCAGTGTCAGTGAAAATTTTCTTCTCATGGGTTCAGACAAATTGGAACCAGTCACTGGTACAATAGCATGGTAAGGTTCCTGCTCAAACTGAGAGAGAAAATCTTAAAATCGCTTTGCAAAAGAGCGCATATTAAGAAAGAGGAATAGGTGAGTTTTAAAAACCGTGAGCACAGAATTCTCCAAGTGAAGATTTAAGCTTGTGATAACAATGCGTTTCACATTGTTTGCTGCTGGTTACAAGTAAAGAAATTGTAGTAATCATAATAATGATAAATAACTAGATCTATATGCTTATAGTAACTGCCCTAAGATAACCAAGCCCGTTGTGGTCGAATAGATTCCGACTCATGGTGACCATATAGGACAGGGTACAACTGCCCCATGGGGTTTCCAAGGAGCGCCTGGTGGATGCGAACTGTCGACCTTTTGGTTAGCAGCTGACCTCTTAACCGCTGCGCCACCAGAGCTCTGCCCTAAGATAAGTGGCACTTAAAATATATGAGAATCAAGGTAAATCTGCAATCTTAGACACAAAAAATAATTAATTTATTGCAGAGTATGTAATGTGAGGGTAAACTTAGAGATAGGGATGGACTAGATCATAGGTACCTTTTTAATAATTTTAAGTAGAATTTTCTCTGTTTTAAGGGAAATGAGAAGCTTCTTTAAAAGTTTCGAGGCACAGAATAACGTGACTAGCTACGCATTTCGCTGCTCTGTAAAGGGTAGATTTGAAAAGAGAATTCAGAGAAATGCTAGTCATAGTCCAGGCAAAAAATAATGTTGTCCTAAAACAAAATGGTGGCAATGGGCCAGAGAGGTAGAAAATTTTAAGAAATTTTCAGAGAAGAGGATTTGAAATTGATAGTCTGTTGACATGAAAAAGTGAAGGGTCAAAGATTACTTCCCTAATACTCAGTTATGGGTAGAGAGTCACTGACCGAGCCGTTATGAATGGAGATGAGAAGACAAGTCATTTTCTATATGTAGATTGCGAGATGCCTAGCGAAATTTCTTGGTGTTAATATCCAGAAAATGTTTAAACATCTGGAAATGGAGAGAGGGAAAATGATTCCAAGTAGAGAAATCCATATGGATGTCATCAGAATGGAAATTCTGGTGGCGTAGTGGTTAAGAACTCGTCTGTTAACCAAAAAGTCGGCAGTTCAGATTCACCATCCACTCCTTGGAAACCCTATGGGGCAGTCCTACTCTGTCCTACAGGGTCACTATGAGTCAGGATTGACCTGATGATAATGGGTTTGGTTTGGGTTTAAGTTAAAAAAACATGCAGAAAAATGCCCTCTACCGGATTCCGATTCATGGCGACTAGTGTGTTACACAGTAGAACTGCTCCACAGGGTTTTCTTGGCTGTAATCTTTTTAAAAAGCAGATCACCAGGCCTTTCTTCTGTGGTGCCACTGTGTGGGTTCAAACTGCCAAACGTTAGATTAGTAAAAGTGTGCAAACCAGAACACATTAGAAAGGAAGAACTGTAGAATAATACTGTTAGGAATCAAGCAAGATTCAGACAGTTCCATAAACTTTTCCAACACAGAATTGAATCAACATCTTGGAAGAAAGACTCTCAAAGGAGTTGTTGGACAGACGCTGTGGTTGAAAGGAGCTGAAAAGAAGTAAAAGATAAGAAAATGGAGAGAGGATGCATCACTCAAAATGATTGTCTTTGAAAGAAAAAGGAACCTGACATTCGTTGGTTTGCATGTAAGTGAAGTAATAGTACTCTTTCCCAGTGGCTGGAATTCTAATAAACTATTTTTTTTTCCACTCCGAAGATATTTTTGATACTTGAGGTTAGAGCAAGAAAGACAATTTTCTGATGGATATCAGTTAGATTTAAAGATTCTTACACCAATCATGTACTTGGCACCTCATTTTAGCCTAAACAATTGGCTTGGAAGAAAAAAATATATTTGAGATAATGCTATTCATTATCACACTAAAAAAAATACTGAGAATGTTAAAATGTGAGTACATAGAATGGTTATTATAAAATGCTTATATATGTGTGTGTTTTTCCGGGTTCTCTAGAGAAGTAAAACCAGTGAGATGTGTATATAAATATATAGAGAGGGATTTACTTCAAGGAAATGGCTTTAACAATTGTGGAGTTGGCAAGTCCCAAATCCATGACTCTGGCGGCAAACTGGAGTCCTCTGCTGGCTCAAGGAGTTATGGGGAAAAAAAAAAAAAAAAAAACACTGCCATGGAGTCAATTCCGACTCACAGCGACTTCATAGGGTTTCCAAGGCTGTAAATCTCTATGGAGGCGGACTACCGTGTTTTTCTCCCTCAGAGCCACTGGTGGTTTCCAACTGCCGACCTTCAGTTGGTAGTCTATCGTTTTAACCACTGCGTCAGCTGAGCTGCTCAGGGCTGGCAAATCCAAGATCCGCAGGTTAGGCTGCAGGCTGGAGACTTCCGCAGGCTTATGTCCCAAGAACTGGAGGTCAGGCGACAAGAAGAGTGCAGGGTTGAGAGAAAGAGGGAAAGCTTTGCCAGAACACCCATTTATATACTGGAGGCAGGCCACGCCCCCAAGGAAACGCCTCTTTCAGCTAATTGGCTGCCCACATCAGATAACCAAATGGAAAGTAATTACATTATATTACATTATGAAAGAGCATGTGTCTGCCAAACCACTGAGAATTATAGCCTAGCCAAGCTGACACATGATATTAACCATCCCAATATGAATATTGTATTTGTTGAGTATTTTTCAATTACAAGATTTTTAATAGGATTATGTAATAATAATTTTAATTATACTTCAAGCTTTGTGTATACCTGATTCGTCCCCTGGTAATACATTTTTCAATAAATTTCTTTTACAGAGTTTATTTCGATGGATTTTTTGTCCTTGCTTTTGCCACGTTGTAGTTCATCCCAGTAAAAGTAGCTTCATTTAAAATCGCACAGTACTTCATAGATTTAGAAAGTGTTCTGTTAGACATGCTATGTAATCTTTAATAGATAAACATGGAATATTTGAGTGGTGTTGACAAAGTTCAGGTTATTGTCCATGTTTTATGCCCTAAATGCTTCTTTGCACAGTGGAGATTTCTCGATCTTTGTAAAGATTAATTTCTCAGCACAGAAGCTTAAGGGCAGTGTTTTCCTGAACAAATCTACTCCGTTTTAAAAGTGAGAAATTCATATTCTGGGATATTTTAGTCCAGCATGTATGCATATGCCAACGAAGAGCTGAAGTCATCAATAACTGTGGAGTGGTACCCAGGGGAAAATGTTAAACATATTCACTTGAAGATATAAATAACAATGGCAAACAAAGCACGATTGACCTATTCTTCACTCAAGAAGTGACTCATATGTAGTTTATTGGGAAACAAATTATTGCCTTGCATGTTATTTCAACATCCAGCCAGTTTCACCTTTGAGGTTTTCCAAGCACACAAAGCTCAGTACTATTATATTTGGGCCTCTGGAAAATGATGTGAGTACGAAATGGTAAAAGACAAAAACAAACACAAAAGTAACTATTTAAAAATAGTTTTCTTATTACCTGAATAAAATATGTTCATTACAGAATACTTAGCAAATGTCATTCAGGGAGGAGGAAAATTAAAGTCATCTGTAATTCCATCCCCCAACCAGAAGGAATAACCATGACTGATGGTATTTTATTGGGTAGTTATTTCAACCTCTTTGTCTATTTCAATATCTTTCTTATGTGTATATATGTGCATTATATATGTATATATAAAACATATGAGTGCATTATTAAGATCACACACGTCTAGTTTCATAATCTGATTTATCCCTATAATTAGCAGTTTTAATAAAATATTAAAAGTATTCGTTATAGGAAACATGCTGAATTGATATTAGATTTTCTTTTGAGTGGGATTAATGATGCCTCCAGGAAATTAGAAGTTGTTATATTAGTTTGGATGGCAAACACCATGGTTAAATTTTGTAAAAAATGTTTTATTATACCTTGTTATTTTCAGTTACACGTGTCAGTTTGAGTGAATTAACATTTTTCCCACCAAAACCGTGAGCATTTTATCAACTTTTGAGTGGATTTCACCTTTGTCTTTGATTAAATGATTGTGTCGAATTCTGTATATGTAACAGGAAGGGAGAAATTTCACTCTAACTGCTTAACAGTAATGGCAATTAAAATATCCCATTCTTTAGTGACTGGTCAATCTATATGAATCCAGTCGTTTAAAATGGAAAACGACTTCAGAAACTTAAGCTGAAGTGACCTTGAAAGCTATTATGGACTCATTTTAAAAAACTGCATTCAATAACAAACTATAACTTGATCAGATAATTCACAAATATAATTTAAAACAGACTTCAGAAAGGTGAGGCGCCATATGTGGATTTTTCTCAAAATGATGGATTAATTATCAGAGCTCTTAAGCTCAAAGAAAACAAAACCACTTTGTAGAACAAATACTTAATTTGAATACGCCGTTGTATTGTAATTAAAAGTTACTTGGTATTAAACCAATCTAATAATCATCCTTAGCCCCTATTCTGTTTACAGGTTCAAGTCTATTTTAGGACTCTTTTACCCTACACACCCCCACCCCACTCTTATCCTCAAAGTACATACTCATGCAGTATTTGCGATCTACTTTTACTAAAATATTACTCATTGTTTGCGTGACATTCAAATTGAACTGTGTGCTCTATATTTTAACTGGCAAATCTACATCTAATCCAACCTCCCCGCCAAAAAAAATCATTGCCGTAGAGTCCATTCTGGCTCATAGTGATCCCAAAGGACAGAGTAGAACTGCCGCATAGAGTTTCCAAGGAGCATCCGGTGGATTTGAACTGCTTACCTTTTGCTTAGCAGCAGTAGCACTTAACCACTATGCCACCAGGGCTTCCCCACCTAACCCAGGATGGGGAATTTAAGAAATGGCTTCTCAAATATACTATCATTTAAAGTGAAATGAAAATAGTAAATTAGAAATGATTCAAAAGACATATGTGTCGAGGTAGACGGATGATGGAGTGAAGCAGGAGAAAGCATGTTGCATGTTTCTACAACTGAAATTTTTTTTTTTTAATATTCACATCACAATGATACTGACTGCAATCCAAGAGTGATGAAGAGAAGGGGAAAGATATGTATCAATATTCCAGATTACGAAAATGTATTTTAATAAAGAAAGTGCAGGAGAATAGGCAAGTTTGGGGGGGAAGGGAAAAAGAGAGAAAGGAAGACAAGGGAAGGGAAAAATAGAGAAAGGAAGACAAGGGAAGGGAATAGAAAGGAAAGAAAAGGAAGGGGAGGAGAGAGGAGGGGAGGGGAGGGGAAATAAAGAGAAACAGAGGCAGAGACATAAACTCTTTATTTTCCAATGGTCATATAAAAACCAAGCAATTTATTTCAAGCATGCCAGGGTCATTTTCTATTACCCCTCCTAAAAGTTTTGAGTACAAACTTTCATATCTTTAGAGATTAAGTTAAAGATAAGTGAGACTTATGTTGCGATATAAAGTGTATCTACCTTAAAAAATTGTGTTTCACCTATTTGATTATTTTTATTAATGAAATTCTCCACAAACTGGCTCGTCGATTTCCTCAGTGGGCGTTCCATTACTCCAGTGACTACAGAGGGCATTTTTTTACTTGCTATCCATGATACTTAAATAAAAGAGATTTCGCTTTTGTGTGAGTGATTAAAATGTCCATTAATGTAAAAAATGGAGAATCTGTACCTTGTGCATGTGCTAAAGTAAGGTAGGGTTATGCCCAGATTTTAAATGTGTTGCAATATGGGAATTGTTTGAAAGAGAATACAAACATATTATTATTTTGGAATTAGACTAAAAGGGTCTGATCTTTCCATAATATCATGATGTGTGTGTGTGTGTATGTGTGCATGTGTGAGGATGAGTGCTCACAAATGTACAGACCTTGCGTGTGTTTTGAAGAAATGAGGGTCTGAGAAAATGATTGCTATTGTTTTTCACTGAAATGTATGAGGCACCTAGACTCTTTCATGGAGCTCTGCTGCAATGAATTGCAAATATTAAAGAGCCTTTCAACTTACGATTTCTACATATACACACAGAAGGGTATACCTTGTGGCTCTATTGAATTTTCTGTTGTAAATACTGGTACATCACTTTCCCCTAATACATTAGTAGTCCGTTCCGATGTGAGTCATATTTTGATTGACGTTGAAAAGCAGAGAAATAAATTGCAGTTGGGTATATGCTTACTCGGTTTACACGTTTGTTTAGATTACATTTTTGGTAGCTTTTCCTGATCGTGGAAGGACAAAAATATTTTAGAGTCTAGTTGTTTGCATTTTATATTCTCTTAGACATATCAACATTGGAAATGCCTAGACTATAAATATTGACTGCCTCTTTGTGTCAATATTTTATCTAACAAAATTGCTTAGCCTGGCAAAGGAAAAAATCCTGCACTTGTTAAAACAAACCAGCAAAATTTATTGAGATTCTATTTGTGGTAACTCTACATGGCCAAGAAAGTGCTATCCAGCATGAGAAAATTGAAATATAAAACTGTAATCAACTCCATGAAGCATCCCAAAACCTTGCATTGGAATATTATGAAATTGACATTTTCCTTCTTAGGAATTTTTAATTAAAAAAGGCAAGAACATGACTTTTTACAGAAATTCTGGGAAAAGACATGATTGAAGCTAAGTAGGAAGTGTTTGAGTTTTAGCAGGGATAATTGCTTAGCCTCTAAAATCTGTTCCAAGTTTCAAACAAATTGATAAATAAAATTTTGTAATCAGAGGGAAGGAGATTAAATATTAGCTTAGTTGCTGATGAAAGACTGTAGAACATGAATTAAATTTGAGGCCTATTGGGCTTCAAAATTACCTTCCCTGATGCTTTCCTCAAATTATACCCATTCTCTGAGTAACAGGAGAATTTTGAGTCCCTAAGAAACCCTTCATTGCAGTAAATTAATTACCAAATAAACCAGACAGAAAAGTCCTTTAAGGAAGAGTGACTGAAGCATGAGTCACTCATATGTTTCTTTCATGGAGATTAGAACAACTGGTTAAAAAAACCCATTGCCATTGAGTCGATTCCAATTCATAGTGACCCTACAGGACAGAGTAGAACTGCCCCGTAGGGTTTCCAAGGAGCAGCTGGTGGATAAGGATAGAGTAGAACTGCCCCACAGAGTTTTCAAGGAGCTGCTGGTGGATTTGAACTGCTGAACTTTTGGTTAGCAGCTGTAGATCTTAATCACTACACTGCCAGTGTTCCTAGAACGATAGCATACTCAATTCCGTCAAGAGAAAGAAAAGAGTTTGCTGTGCACATCGATAACTTTAGAGACATCTGCAAGACTCTCTGGTCGTCTAAAATACATGGGGTTTGCCAGAAGTGTCATGACTACAGCATTACATATTTAATCATTGCTTGCGTATTACTTTCTTCTCTGAAGAATACAGGAAGGGTAAGCCATGTAGCCACTAACAATATTTGTTATCTGAGGGAGAAATGTTTCGTTTTTGCATATTAAAATATAATATTTCAAAACTATTTTGCTGATTTGAAGAGTATATCCTTTTGTCAAAAAAGAAAAATGTTTGGGTACTTGTATGGGATTTATAAGGTTTCTGGGGGGCACAAAAGGGTTTACATTCGACCACTAAACCTAAACATTGGTAGTTTGAACTGTGGCACCGTGGGAGAAAGGCCTAGTGATCTGCTTCCAGAAAGATTACAGCCAAAAACAAGCTTATTTGACAGTTCTACTCTATAACATAAGGAACCTTGGTGATGCACTGGTTAAGAGCTACCACTGCTAACCAAAAGGTCAGTAGTTCAAATCCACCACGAGCTCCCTGGAACCTTGGAAACCCTATGGGGCAGTTCTACTCTATCCTATAGGGTCGATGTAAGTCAGAATTGACTCGAAGGCAATGGGGTATTGGTTTTACCCTGTAACATATGGGGTCTCCATGAGCCTGAATCAACTCGACAGCAACTGGTCTGGTTTTTTATGGTGTTTATAAGTGCTCAACATTGTTCTCTCCCCATTCTTTCACTCTTTTTTCCTTCACCGTGTAAACCAACAAACAGTTGCCTTCAAGTCAGTTCCAACTCATGACAACCCAATGTGTGTCAGAGTAGAACTGTGCTCCATAAGATTTTCAATGTCTGATTTTTCAGAAGTAGTCAGGCATTTCTTCTGAGGTGCTCTGGGTGGACTTGAACCTCCAGCCTTTTGGTTAGCAGCCAAGCGTGTTGAGCATTTGTACCTCTAGAAAACTGGGCAGTGTAGAGATCCCCTCAAAAGCATGTTGAATGCATTTGGAAAATGGCAAAGTGTCTAGTCACAGTCCTTTATTGTGCTTTTGCTATCCAAAGAAGAAAATTTTCATTTTCACACATTAAAATAAGATGTTTCCAACTATCTTGCTGATATGAAGAATAAATCATTTTATATATTAAAAAATTTTGGTACTTATATGAGTTTTATAAGTGCCCAACATTGTTCTCTGCACAGAAAATATTCCTAGGTTAGAACTTCAGTCAGAACATGCTGCCCATGTTGAACGCACGGCAGCTCTCTAGACTGCATTTCTTTTGTCACCTAGATGGGACCTACTCTGAGCAATCATGTCTAAGGGACCTGCAGTTGGCATTGATCTTGGCACCACCTACTCCTGTGAGGCTGTCTTCCAGCACGGAAAAGTGGAGATAATTGCAAATGATCAGGGCAAACAAACCACCCCAAGCTATGTCGCTTTTACTGATACCCAGCCATTGATTGGTGATGCCGCAAAGAACCAACTTGCAATGAATCCCACTAACACAGTTTTCAATGCCAAACATCTGATTGGATGAAGATTGGATGATGCAGTTGTCCAGTCTGATATGAAGCGTTGGCCCTTCATGGTGGCGAATGATGCAGGGAGGCCCGAGGTCCAAGTAGAATGTAAGAGAGAAACAAAAGTTTCTATCCAGAGGAGGTGTCATCTATGGTTCTGATAAAAATGAAGGAAATTGCAGAAGCCTACCTTGAAAAGACTGTTACCAGTGCCGTTGTCACTGTGCCAGCCTACTTTAATGACTCTCAGCGTCAGGCTCCTAAAGATACTGAAACCATTGCTGGCCTCAATGTACTGAGAATCATCAACGAGCCAACTGCTGCTACTATTGCCTACTGCTTCGACAAAAAGTTGACACTGAAAGAAACGTGCTGATCTTTGACTTAGGAGGTGGCCCTTTTGAAGTGTCAGTCCTCACTATTGAAGATGGAATCTTTGAGGTCAGATCTACAGCTGGAGACACCGACTTAGGTGGAGAAGACTTTGGCAACAGAATGGTGAACTATTTTATTGCCAAATTCAAATGCAAGCATGAGAAGCATATCAGTGAGAACAAGAGGGCTGTTCATCACCTCCGCACTGCCTGTGAACGTGCAAAGTGCACTCTATCTTCCAGCACCCAGGCCAGTATTGAGAATGATTCTCTCTATGAAGGAGTCGACTTCTATACCTCCATTACTGGCACCAGATTTGAAGAATTGAATGCTGACTTATTCTGTGGCACCCTGGACCCTGTGGAGAAAGCCCTTAGGGATGCCAAGCCAGACAAGTCACAGATCCATGACATTGTCCTGACGGGTGGTTCTACCCATATTCCCAAGATTCAGAAACTTCTTCAGGATTTCTTTAATGGAATAGAATTGAACAAGAGCATCAACTCTGATGAGGCTGTTGCTTATGGTGCAGCTGTCCAGGCAGCAATCTTATCTGAAGACAAATCTGCAAATGTTCAAGATTTGCTGCTCTTGGATGTCACTCTTCTTTCTCTTGGTATTGAAACTGCTGGTGGAGTTATGGCTGTCCTGATCAAGCAGATGCAGACCTTCACAACCTACTCTGACAACCAGTCTGGTGTGCTCACTCAGGTTTATGAAGGTGTTTGGCAAGTTTGAACTTTCTGGCATACCTCCTGCACCCCGTGGTGTTCCTCAGATTGAGGCAACTTTTGATATTGATGCCAGTGGTATCCTTAACATCTCTGCTGTGGATAAGAGTACTGGAAAAGAGAACAAGATTTCCATCCCTAATGACAAGGGCCGCTTGAGTAAAGAAGACATTGAGCGTACAGTCCAGAAAGCTGAAAAGTACAAAGCTGAAGATGAGAAACAGAGGGACAAAGTGTCTCCTAAGCATCTACTTGAGTCCTATGCATTCAACATGAAGGCAACAGTTGAAGATGAAAAGCTTTAAGGCAAGATCAATGATGAGGACAAACAGAAGATTCTTGACAAGTGTATTGAAATTATCAAGTGGCTTGATAAGAATCAGAAGGCAGAGAAAGAAGAATTTGAACATCAGCAGAAAGAGCTGGAGACAGTCTGCAACCCCATCATTACCAAGCTGTACCAGAGTGCCAGAGACATGCCTGGAGGGATGCCTGGGAGTTTCCCTGGTGGTGGAGCTCCTCCATCTGTTGGTGCCTCTTATGGACCCACCACTGAAGAAGTTGATTAAGCCAATCTCTGAGCAGAGATACCTTAGCATTTCACCACAGTAAAAAAATGGAAGGACCCAAATTTGTCATACGTTCACTGGCAATTTTAAAAGTTACACTGCTATACTAAATTTCTAAGTTTTCTCAATACTTGAATATGGAATATGCATAGGGAAAAGGAGTCAACACTGCATTTTACTAGCACTGTATTGTAGAAAATGCAATGTCTTAAATAAAACTGTAGTTAAAATTGGCACCATGAGAAAAAGAAAGAAAAGAACATGCTGCCCAGCTCAGGTGACCTGACTGGGAATACAGCATAAAGTTTTCTTGGGTTACAAAATCCCTGGTCGTCTGGCCTATGATATAGGCAACAGAGCAGTGAGCCATGTTGGCGATATTACTCTAAAATGTTTGTTCTGCGTTAAGATGTTTCCTATTTTCCCAAAAATTGCTTAGGGCCTCTGTCCTTAAAGGCATAGAAAGCTTTTTCATAGATTTAAAGTGAAATACAACTAAAATGTCCATGCACTTTTATACTGCAAAAATTTCATTCCTCTGAGCAGCTTTCAGCCAAAAAGGAATGCATTCCATTCCTTAGTGATAAATTTCTGCTCCACTGCCTTCAGCTAACATTAGGGATGTTCTTTCTAAGCTGGATACAGGGCTTAGTTATCAGAATCCCCAGATGTACCAAGCCCTGGAAAGATGATGAGAAGCTGGTGGGAGGTGGAAGAAGCTGACTCTTACTCTGACTGGCTAATTACTCTGGCCTCTAAATTCCTGAGAATGCCAAGGTTTGCTCACACTGCTTGTTTAACTTTGCTCCCCAATCTTCAGGCACTAAGAGTTTGTCTTGTTTGTAAATATGTTATGCCTTTGCTTTTAGGAGTCATTAATTTTGTTTCTAAGAATCAATCATACAATGTCCATTTCATTGTGGACATTTAGATTTTTAGATTGTATAAGAGTTGATGACCACATCAAGGGCAGATTTGAAAAATAACTCCACAATGTATTCTCATGTCGGTTGATAGTCTATTTCTGCTAAGGCATTTGTGTAGCTTTGATGCTGGACAAGTGTGCATTTGCACAGTGTCTTAGTTTCTTATTGCTGCTATAACAGAAATACCAAAAGTGAGTGGATTTAACAAACAGAAATTTAGTTTATAACAGTTTAGGAGGCTAGAAGTCTGAATTTAGGGCACCACCTCTAGGGGAAGGCTTTCTTTTTCTGTCGGCTCTGGGAGAAGGTCTTTATCTCTTTTCAGCTTCTGCTGTTTGGTTCCCTGGTGATCTTCATGTGGAGTGGCATCTATCTTCCTCCATCTGTGTTTGCTTGCTTCTCTGCCTAATCTCGGAAGTGACTGGTTAAAACACAAACTACACTGACATGGCCTTATTAACATAACAAAAAAAACCCTGTTCCCATATGAGATTACATCCACAGGTATACGGGGTTAAGATTTACAACACATATTTTTGAGGGACACAATTCAACCCATAACACAAAGAATTAAAAAAAAAAAACTTAGTCTAACGCTTCTATTTGTCCAAACATGATTAAATATAAAGAGAGCCAGGCTCAAATAAACTATGATATCAATATAAACGGTGATTTTCCTGTTATCTCCTTTCTATAATTTTTCCCCCACATACACTTCAGATGATGTCCCCTATCCTAAAATAAAAAATATGAATTCAATAGCTATATATTGTATAATTGTATGTTGAACTGGGAGCCCTGATCGTGCAGTGGTTTAGAGCTCAGGCTGCTGACCAAAAGGTCAGCAGTTTGAATCCACCAGCCACTCCTTGGAAATCCTATGGGGCAGTTCTACTCTGTCATATAGGGTCACTATGAATCAGAATCGACTTGACAGCAGTGGGTTTGGTTTTTTGGTTTATGTTGAACTGAGGAGACTTGGTGGTGCAGTGGTTAAGCGCTCAGCTGCTAACTGAAAAGTTGGTGGTTCAAACCCACCAGCCACTCTGCAGGAGAAAGGTGTGGCAGTCTGCTTCCATAAAGATTACAGCCTTGGAAACCCTGGGGGCAGCTCTACTCTGTCCTATCGGGTCTCTATGAGTTAGAATCAACTTGATGGCAACGGGTATATATTGAACTATATTGAACAGATAAGTGGATACCATTTTTCTCCTTTTTGCCTAAGTTAAGTCTATTTATATATCTAGCCAGCAGAAAATTTTATAATGCTCACTCTTCTTATGGCAGTTCACGATGTTGTCTATCACTTGCTTGTCTTGCTGGATCAATCTGGTCTATCCCCTCTACTTTTATTTTTCCTCTACATTATATAAACTTTTCTGTAAATCCTTTCTTGCCTTTCATGATACCACAGGGTCTCAGCCAGAAACAGATGGCTATTCCAATGGGATAATTGAGGATACTCTAATAGAAACGCTATTTTAAAAAGTGGGCAAAATAACAGGGAATGGTAAAACACACCTTCCTTAGGCTATCATCAACCGGGAGCAATGGGTAGAGAAAAACAGCCAACCTGCTGTGACAAGTCAGGATGGATGACACAGAAATTGCCTGACCACATTCTCCTCCCTCTGTCTGACCTCCATTGGCTTAAGCTAACAATGAACCATGGGGCAAGGAAGGCTTGGTTAAGATAGCCATATAATTTATTGTCCACACAAGGATACTTTTGAGAATGACATAATGTCCTATGAATAATTAAACTGGGACAACAAACATATAAACTGGTCACCTGAACTTTGATGAAAGCAATATAGGGCAACTTCTTGGAGCATAGAACAGCTTGGAGGTAGATGGAAAGCAAATATGGGGGAGCAAATAAAAAATACTCAGTTCAATCTCTCCCATTCATTCCTGCCCTCCCATTTCCCCAAGGTTTTTTGTTTGTTTGTTTGTTTAACGTACATATTTCTAAAACTTCTGTATTTTCGGAGTTCTAGCGCTGGTCAGCTGCTCTTCTCAGTCTAAGTACTTGGATTACTTAGCCATTTCACAAATGTTATAATATTTTACAGACTCATATCCAACTGATTAAATATGTCATAATCACCTCAAAGTTATCTTTACAAACGCCTCATCATTTCACTATAAAACTTATCCTTCTCCACTAAGGTGTAATTCTGTGGCTGGTGTTGTCCTACACCTAAGACAAAAAAGCAAGTATTCATGTCTCCTTTCCTCAATATCTGATAGCCAATCAGGCATGAAGTTCCGTCATCCAAGCAATCAATCATGGTGTGTTTACCACCTAAATATTTCTAAAACGTGCTTCCTCCTTTCTGCCTCTACTGCCAAGGCCCTGGTCCAGGTGTTGCTTGATTTTTATGGTTAACTGTGTCATACACACAGAAGTCAAAGGTCATGAGGATTGGCAGAGTCACTGGATGTGGTAACATGGAGAACTCTGCATACCTATGAAAGACTGTTTCAGCAAAGGCAGTTCCCAAGACTTTATTAACACATGAGTAGTGAAAATTTGAAGATAACTGACATGGGTGTAAGGTGATGCAGAAAGAGAAAAAATTGATGCAGTAAAACGTTGGAGGGAGGTTTTAGTTTTTTTATTTGTTATTGTTTTAATTTTTTTAGGACAGGGGAAATTTGTAAGTGCTATCTGAGTTTATGATAAGTAGCCCAGTGGGAGAGCATTTCTTTTAAACAAATTTTTTAAAGGTGAAAATGATATCACGAATGAAACAGGATCCCCAGGGAGGATATTAAGAATTAAATTTGGACGAAATTAAAATTTAATACATCTTCTTTCTACGATGAAAATGAAGGAGAAATAACAGAAAAAAGGTCAAAAGAAAAAACTACATTAATGATCATTTGAACACTTGCATATTATTCTATAATGTAGGTGAAACATTATTTATTTAGCTATTCCCTGATATTTTTTATTTGGATAGGGATTGCATTTATATTTTTTCTTTTTCCTTTTTTTGATCATTATGGAAAAGTGAAGACTACTTGAATCACTTACTAATGAAGATTAAAGACTGCATCCTTCAGGACGGATCACGCCTCAACAAAAAGAAAACAAAAATCCTCACAACTGGTCCAGTAAGTGGATAAATGGAGAAAATACTGAAGTTGTAGAGGATTTCATTTTACTTGGATCAACAATCAAGGCCCATGGAAGCAGCAGTCAAGAAATCAAACGAGTTATTACACTGGGCAACTCTGCTGCAAAACACCTCTTTGAAGTGTTAAAAAGCAAAGATGTCACGCTAATGACTGAGTTGTACTTGACACAAACCATGGTATTTTTAACTTGTAAGAGCTCATTATGTGTTATTAAAAAAAAACAAAAAAACAAACCCATCGCTGTCTACTCGATTCTGACTCACAGCAATCCTATAGGACAGAGTAGAACTGTCCCATAGGGCTTCTAAGGAGTGGCTGGTGGATTCAAACTGCCAACTTTTTGGTTAGCAGCCATAGATCCTAACCACAGTGCCACCAGGGCTCCATTATGAGTTAAAGATATTAATAATTAATCTTCAATTTTATTACCTCCAAAATCTATCATATGTTTTCTTCCTTAAATTTATTTTATGTGCAAAAATTTTTTAATGTCTTAATCAATCAAATGCATATTTTCCTTTATAAATTTTACATTTCTTAACTTTGTTAAAAAAGGTCTTACTTATGCCTAGATTTTTTTATATGACAATGTAGAACTTCTTCTAATTGTTTGTTTGTTTGGAATTGAGACTTTAAGTCATATAGAATTTATTGGCGTTGTAGTTTTGACATCCAATTTTACCCCAGAAAAATAGCCACATATGCCTGAAAAATTTATAAAATTACCTATCCTTTCCCATGAAATGAAATATTACATTTTTTCATATATGAAATAGTCTTATATGTCATTGTTGTTAGGTGCTGTAGAGTCGGTTCCAGCTCATAGCGACCCTAATGTAGAACAAAACAAACTCTGCCAGGTTCTGCACCATCCTCACACTCATTGCTATAAGCCTATTGTTGCAGCCACTGTCAATCTGACTCATCAAGGGTCTTCCTCTTTTTACGCTGACCCTCTACTTTACCAATTATGATGCTCTTCTTCAGGGACTGTTTCCTCCTAATAACATTTCCAAAGTATGTGAGACAAAGCCTACCATCCTTGCTTCTAAGGGTCAGGCTGGCTATAGTTCTTCTAAGACAGATTTGTTCATTTTTCTGGCAGCCCATGGTATAGTCCATATTCTCTTCCATTTAAAAATAGCCTCAGGTGTTTCCTAACTCCATGAAAACGTCTTACGGAGAAACTTACCCTAAATGAGTACTAAAGTCTGTTTGTTTTTATTCCTTCTTCCATTAGAAAATTTAGTTATGTGTTTTTTTTTTCCTGGGGTTTAATTTGAAGGAATGTAAAATATTAATGGGATATAATGGACACACTATAAAAATCACTAAATCTGTGCACCTATGCAGTTTTAAAAGAAAATGCAGTATCATGAAAATTATGTAGATTTTGGAGTCAGATAAATTTAGGTTTTCAAAATGAACTTGCCAATCACTAGCTTGACCATCTTAGATATGTTACTTAAATTTTCTAGGCTACGAGATTTATTCTAGGAATAAATTCAGCTAAACATTATGGAAATAGCATCCAAAAAACTAACGAAGTTGGCTTAAACAACAGGTTCATTTTTTTAACATGTGCAGAGGAGTGCATTCCAGGGCTCTACTTCCTGACAAGGACCTTGGAATGAAGAACATGCTACAACCCTGTTAAAGCACAGGTTACTTGCATAATTTATGCTATTATTTTCAAATTACTGAAAGTGAAAGCCAGTATATCTTATTTCCTGGCATTGCTTAAACAAATCTTGTAAAGGTTTAAAAGACTCATTGATTTTAAATCTTGTTCTCCTTGGTTTACATCTTTGAGGGTTATGGCTATTTATGAAATGATACACTTAATACGAAATAATATACACCTACTCCTCACTTATTAACTATCTCATTATCCAATATTTCACACTTATGGCAATAATAAAATATCTACTGTCTGCATATTTTGCACACTAATGACATACGTCTGGGAGTAATGAACACTGAGGTGCGAGGTGAGAGTAAAACCGGCTGTGATGTTTAAGATTATGTGTTAATTTGGCTGGGCTATGATTCTGAGTGATTTGGCAGTTTTGTAATGTTGTAATTTGGCTGTTATGTAATGATGCAATTCGGCTGTAATATAATGATGTAATTTGGCAGTTACATACAGATGTAGTCATCCTCCATTTTGTGATCTGATGTGGTCATCCTCCATTTTTTCATAATGCCAATTTTCACTTAACGACCTGGTCTTTAGAACCTAACCACATCAGTAAGTGAGGAGTGGGTGCACTGAAAACTTGAAGCAAGACTGTGTTTCAGAGTAAAAATTACTAATTGTCAGTGTTAATTATTTCAAAACAGTGGCCTGAAATACCTATTTAAGGAAAGAATAAATTATTTATGAATTCCCAAAACAAAAACCAAGAACCCTAAATAACAGCATTATTTAGGGTTAATAAATTGATTTATGTTAATGAAACTATTTGATTTTATTCATTGGATTTATTTTCTACCATGATGAGAAATTTTCTTCTGCTTCGTGTTTTCTTCTGGGAGTGCTCCAAAGAGCCATGTACCTTCCATTTTCTGTTCCCTCTGTCATTCTTCTTCAGGGGAGGAGGCATGACTTCCTTGATAGTTGGGAGAAATTGAGCCTGGTCACATTAGCCCCTTCCCTCTCCATTCTTTCAGTGATCTCATTCTAGCAAAAGCAAACTTTCTTCCCCTCACTGTAAAATACAGAGCTGTAGGAACACATCTCTGATTATCCAACTGTGCAGTCACCAGTTGGATACATACCTAGTTCAGAGATGGCATATTTATAGCAGACATATTCATCAGAAAGAAAGACAAAATCGTGGTATCCATCTGACTGGCTCCTGTATCTCTCCATTGGTTCTGAACCTTTGTTACAGAAAGCCGAGAGCTCTTCACTGAATTTCAGATGGTTCTGGTAAAGATTTAGGAACCACCGAATGACATACAAACTACAGATATGCGTAATTTAATGATAAAAAATGGGGTTGTTTATTGAAGATAAGTAAAAATAACATGTAAAAAAAGCAATGTATCTTTGAAGAAGTTAGAATTGTGTTTTTTAATTAAGGATATGGTGGTGTCTGCCACCATATTAAAATAGATTGCTGACATTTCATGTTAACAATCATAAAATACACTGATTGTTTTTACTTACAAATTTCCCATACAAATAAAACATTATTAATAGAAAAGATAGTATCATTGTCACAGCTAATCTATTAAAACAAGTACTATTTGCATCTTTTAGTAGTATAAAGCTGTTTTATACAGTTAACCTTTAACTATTGCATTTTACTATTTCCTTTCTAATAACAATTATCCAGCTCCTGTTCATGAATGGGATAATAGCAATAACATTGACAGTAATAGGAGCAGTTATACAGCCCTTACAGTATGCCTGCACTCCAAGTACTGAGTCGCTATTTGCTCATTTAATACTTGCACCGCCCCATGAAGTACGTAGTATTATGATTCCCATAAGAAAACAGAGGCACTGAGTTAACCTTGATAAACTAAATCCAGAATTCAAGAAAAATGTGTCTCTAGTACTAAATTTACATATATGTTGTCAAAATGAGACGGTGATAGGCTTAGTTGTCGGGGGTCACAACCACTAAAGGATACACGTTTCTTCATTTCACAGTAACAAAGGTGTTACTACACAGAGCAGGAGACACTGCAGTCCTTCCAGTGGGAAGGAAGGGCAAGCTACTCGATTCAGGGCATTTTCTAGGGAGATTCAGAATGGCTTTTTACTCTTAATTAACTCAAAGTCACCTCTCTAATTTATGTATTAAGTGAAAGAGTTAAACATATCTGGGCTTTGCCTTCAGAGACATCTGGCTTAAATCTGTCACTTGCCCTCCACATGGCTTCACCTTAGACTAATTTAAAGAAAAACACTGGCATAAAGATGCTAGTCTTATAATTATGATAACTTCAATATTTTACACGGGTTTATAAGAAGTATCTAACTGAAAACGGAAATTTTAAATTTGTTCACACTGGTAATATACATATTCATGGAAAACCAAGAAACTTCTGCAATTAGAAGGAGCTGCAATTTTATGTAGAGCATAAATTCTAGCTCTGATTCTCCACATTACTAAATGGATGTGAATATTGGTCCATTATCAATACAGTTTGACCTTTACCATTCTTCCTAAATGAAAAATTATAAATTTTCCATTTTCATACCAACTAGCAAATTGGCAATTGGAAGAATCTAGTATATAAAAATTATATATTACTATATACATATATATATATATCAATTTGTTTCTATACCATATTGATATTGAGATAAAGGCAAATAGTCTTTTAAAATATTTCTGATGATGATCAATTTACTTCATTTTTCACTATCTCAAATTTGGCAACATAAACACATAAAAAGCATACAAAATAGCAAACAAAGTATGTCTGAGTAACTATTTGATGGAGGAAAAATATCAAAAATAAGCTTAATTGAGTTGAGTTCATAATTAGCTTATTATAAACTATGGAAAGAATTGGAGGTTTATATTATTAGGCATCAAATATTCTCTAATGTCTATTTTTTTTAAATCTTATTTCTCAAAAAGAGATTTGGGGTTGATAACAAAAGTTATAAATTGCTTTTGAATTCATGAGGTCTGATATAATACATGCCACATATTGTACCATAAACAATCATTATGAAATATTCAGAGTATGTATATTAAATAATATCTCAAGTAAAATGACTGGGAAATGACATATCTAAACTGTAACCTCTCAGGCTCTACAGCTTCTCTGTATTTAAAGCCACTCACTGAACTTCGTGGACATTTGACAAGTAAATTATATAATGACAAATCTGTGAACACAAGCCAATTCAGAATGACCCTCTCAGTTCTGATTAATTTTGAAATAACACTTCTTGGATGTATGTAGATGATATTGAGTTTCTCCCTTATTTCTGCTCTTCTCTTTTGAATTTATTAATGACAATGTGCTAACTAGAGCCTCATAGGAAATGAGAGCTGACATTCTGAAAATTCTGGAATGAATGTCTAGGAATTTGAGAGTTACGCACTCAATTTGTGTAAAACATGGTTTTATGTGTTCTGCCTTGTTGAATTCTGTTGAAAGTAACTATTAAATAATTAAAAAAGGATTGAGTTCCTTTAAAAAACTGGCCCTGTCCTGGGCTCTTGTTTACAAAGACTCAAGAGGCCCTCATGCTGAGCTTGAATGGACTGACCCCTAAAGAGCTGCAAAGAAAAAAATCCAATATTGAGAAGAAAAAGGATGTGACTTGGCAGGAAAAAAAGTTACACCAGATTTCCATCTTGCAATAGAATCCCTACCTTTGTCCAATATTTACTTATAGCTGGTATGACTTGCAGTTCTCAAAATCAGGAGTGCAAGAAATGTCACCTGTCTTCATTTTTCTAAAAAGCAAATGCGTTTCAACTCGGAAGCCCTATCCTACTGGACTCACAGAAAAATTCGGGGCTCTCTCTTCCCTAACCATCAGGATTGTATAGAATTGTGTTAAAATCTAGAATTTACAAATTTCTAGATTATTTAAAGAAATGGCAGTCTCATCATCTGTCATCAGATTTCACTGTGATAACTGGTTTCCACCTTTTCATGACATTTTGAATTCTTCCAACTCTTTGCAGCTTCTGGGCCATGCTCAGAAACCTGCAAACTTTGTGATTCTACCTATGATTGTGTTTCCAAGAAGAGCACACCTCTCTTTTTCTCATGAGCATTTTTATCTTTTCTGGACGTTTCCAGAGAACAGGACTATGCCTATAGAACCAAGACATTTAGACCTCTCTCTCTACATCCCAGCCTGAGATAACATCTATGCAATATATGTGAAGCCCTTGTAATAAAGGATAAGAAGATTTTTAAAAATGATACACAGGAATATCAAAACACTATCCAGGTTTGTTTGTTTCCCGTAACATATCCAAAAAGGAAATTTATTTTCCTTCCAGATATTTTTTCAAGATAGTTGTTGGACTGAGATTTCTTTGGTAAGTGAAGGTTTCCCTAGAGAAAGAGAAACTTCCCCAGGTTGCAATTTTTTTGTTGTTGGGGGGAGGGGAGGCATATATGGTTTTGTGGCAGAGATTAATACTGGCTACATCCTGATTGGAGCCCTGGTAGCATAGTGGTTAAGAGCTATGGCTGCTAACCAAAAGGTTGGCAGTTTGAATCCACCAGCCACTCCTTGGAAACCCTGTGGGGCAGTTATACTCTGTCCTACAGTGTCATTATCAGTCGGAATCGACTTGACAGCAGTGAGTTTGTTTTTTTTTGCTTGTTTGTTTTTGTTTACATACTGATTGGTAAAAACTAAAATCATAAAAATTGGCCAAGATAATTGGTTTTGATGTAAACTATTTTGGGAGGACACATTGTGTTTTAGTATCATAAGAGGGGTAGGTAGATAGTAAAACTCTACTCAATTATCAACTTTCTTTGGATAACCAAACAAAACAAAATAAACCCATTGCTATCAAGTCGATTCCAACTCACAGCAATCCTATGGGACAGAGTAGAACTGCTCCATAGAGTTTCCAAGAGGCTGCTGATAAATTGGAACTGCCGACCTTTTGGTTAGCAGCTGAACTCTTAACCACTGGGCCACCAGGGCTCCTTCTTTGAATACCAGCCACACATTATGAGAACTATTATAATTACAGATAAAGTAGTTAAAAAACTTAATTACCTACACTTAGGTTTATACTGTTTACCTTTAAGTACTTCGAACTTCAATCCTGGAAAAGTATTTTGCCACATAGTGATTTTCAGGAATCCCTAGTCTAGCAGCACTGCCAGTAGTTTGAAAACATTTACTCTACATGAACAAACAAATTACTGAAAAACTCCTGTAATATGCCACTGTCTGATCCTCCTTTTTTTGGGAGCCATATCCGTATCTGAAAATCAATTTAGTTCACCCCTTGTTATGATTTGGAGTATGCTTGGATAAACTTTAAAGGCTTCCTAGGGGAGCATCTGCAAGTACCATGTCCACAAGACTGAAGAAAGGCTCAAAATCTACAAGTGTACCGTTCTGCCACCCCTGCCTTAGCTACTGAAATTTTTCCATGTAAGGTTATAAAGATTCATAAAGTATAGGGTGCGGTATCAGAGGTGGCAGAGTTAAAAGAGAGGGTAGGATAAAATGCTATGACCAAGATAAATAGGGTAAACATAGGTTATCAAAATTACAAAGGCTTTCTTTTAATTTAAGCTCCTGTTTTGTTTTCTGTATTGCTTCTTAGAATACAACACACAATTTTGCTACTTTTTGTTAAAGGTGCTTTCCTTTAGAAAACAGAAAATTAAATGTGTTGAATACACAGATTTGGTTTCTTAACCATCAATTCTTGGATAAAGAACCTCCAAAAAAAAAACCAAAAACCAAACGCTTTGCCATCTAGTCGATTCCAACTCATAGCAGAACTCCATAACATAGTTTTTTCCATTTCTTCTCATTATCTCAACCAAGAATTCCATCTTTAAATTCACACTAGAAAAAAAAAAAAAACCTTAATGATTTTTATACACAGTAGTACCACGCCTCCTATATTTGTCCTTTGCATTTCTTCTGCTTAGAGTGTTCTCTATCTCTTTATCCTAAACTTTTCCCCCAAGTTTACTGCTGTTCATCCTTCAGAACTTAATGAAGGGGTCACTTCTCTGGAATCAGATGAGATATTCCATCTCTCCTTTACGTTATAAAGCTCTCTGTGGCAGAGGCACTGAGTTACTCCCCAACATCTGCTAGTTGCAGAGTAATGCATAACTATCAATACGGCAGGGCTTCTCCCGGTACCCCACTAAAGACTCAGATATTGGATGCTAGAACATTAAGGCCCATTTTCTGAAGAAATGCCTGGTAATATACTTCCAGAAAAATCAGCCATTGAAAACAATATAGAGCACAGTTCTACTCTGACACACATGGGATCCCCATGAGTCAGAATCTACTTGACAGCAACTTATTTTTTTCTTTTATTAATACTTTAAAAAAATTTTGTTCAAAATTTTTCTTCTAATATCTTAGAATATAGACCATATGGTGAGCAAGGCTATAGTATTAGAGGATATAAGAATGTTGAGAATATTGGTGAGTGTTGGCTGCTTCTGGCTACTTTGAGCATAGCCCTGCAAGAGGACTGACTTTGATCTATAAGTAGAGACAGAATGGAACAGAAGTGCTTTGATAAAAAAGACACTCCAAGTTGTCTGAATGTCCCATATCTAGAGACTTCAGAAAACCAAATAAGCTATCAGCTTCAAATTTGCAACCTTAGTAGGAGATACGACTGATGCTTTATGAAAGTCAGGAGCCTGGTAAAAGAAAGAAATTGGATTAAGAATATTGCCATTCAACCGAAGCCGTTGGTTTCAGATGGCTTCAACAGAGAGACAGAGATAATAAAAATGTCCCATTTTGCCAGGGGCTTAGTGGCTTTCAGGGAGGCAAGACTTTCAGTTTTAAAATTAGTACACTTCCCAGGCAAACTAGGGGAAATTGTAAAACCTAATGGGCAAAGCATGAACAGCAGTAAGTAAATACTGGTCTTCAGGTTTAAAAGTATGCCTAGACTAAATAATTGGTAACAGTTACCCAAAAATGGAATTGGCAAAACCAAGTACCCTAGATGCCAAAGAAATTACAAGCAATTCCTGGATCCCCAATGCTATTCAGCAGTCCAGAGACACACACTTCATTACTTGCTTCAGGTGGGGCCATGGAGATAATAGACATAAAAGAAGGTCCCAAAGGCAAAGCCAAGGTCCATGGAGGAAAATGAACAAGGGTCCGCTAACCCAAAGAGCAGAACCCAAAGCTAGATGGGCTAACCAAGGAACTCATTTCTCTTCAGGCCTATCAAAATTTGACAATGTCTTATAAACCATAATTTTTAATGGTCCCTGTGTATTTTGAACTCTCATTTTTTCTTAATTTGATTATTCTTCCTGCTGTTATTCTATTTCTACACTCCAATATTGCGTATTGAGTGTGTGTGCTGAGAAGTGGGACAAGTAACATGTGTTTGTTATTTTACAGGATGAAAAATCATGAAGAACTATATTTGGATATGATGGAGAGAGTTGTACATCGTCCTGGGATCTGGATGGTAAACTGGATTCAGTAATAGATGGACATTTTGATCGTCTGCCTTGGGGAGGGTAAGTGTATATGTGGAAAGGTGATTGTGCATGGATATCTGAGTGGCCAGAGTGGTGAACTGCAACAGATCCTGATTTTTTTCTCACTATCCAGTCTCTCTTTCTTCGATAGTAATATAATTTTTAGCTGTTTACGTGACCAGCTAGAAAAAGACTACATTTTGTAGAAGCATTTCCAGATAACATTCTCTATAGGGTTAATAGTCGACTAATGACTTGATATTACAAGATCAGAATTAGAATTTGGAACTGAATACATAGTGGAGAAACAGTGGGACTTGAAGTATTGATGGACTGCTGCTGATCCATGAAGTGAATTCACTAGGTCTTACAGTGGCTTCCTGGTCCCTTGATTTCAACCAAGGTAAAGTATAAGTTGATAGCCACTTGATCCCTGGATCGTGGTTAAGGTTGGGTAATTCTAGAATGAGAGCTGGCAAAACAGATTCTTGACAGCCTAGCTTCCTGATTGCAACAGAGCTAAAAATTCTCTTGGCAAACTATTCAATTCTAAATATTTAACTCATCATAGAATCAGCAAGAGAGAAATTTGGCAACAGTCCATGAATAGTTCTTGAACTGATAATTGAGGTATAGAATTTTCTTTGTATTAAACCCCTGAGGTTTTATTTTGGGGTTATTATATTGTCCTATATGGTTAAAGAAACTTGAGTTGTTGAGACATAGATACAATGAAGAGTAAAACAAGAGAAGAAGAGATGCAGACAGTATTAGGAGTATTAGGAGAGAGAGCCTAGCTTGTTGTTGCTGCTGTTAGATGCTGTCAAGTCGGTTCCAACCCATAGTGACCCCATGTACAACAGAGCAAAACATGGCCCTGTCCTGCACCATCCTCACAATCATTGTTATGCTTGAGCCCATTGTTGCAGCCACTATGTCAGTCCATCTTGTTGAGGGTTGTCTTAGTGATCTAGTGCTGCTATAACAGAAATACCACAAGTAAATGGCTTTAACAAAGAGAAGTTTATTTCCTCACAGTAAAATAGACTAAAAGTCCAAATTCAGGACGTCATCTCCAGGCTAAGGCTTTCTCTCTGTCGACCTTCTCTTCAATCTTCCCCCGTACTAGGAGCTTGGCCATGCAGGAACCTCGAGTCCAAAGGACACGCTCTGCTCTGGGCACTGCTTTCTTGGTGGTATGAGCCACCCCCGCCCCCATTCTGCTTGCCTCCCTTTCCTTTTATCTCTTATGAGATAAAAGGTGGTGCAGGCCACACCCCAGGGAAGCTCCCTTTACATTGGATCAAGGATGTGACCTTAGTAAGGGTGTTACAATCCCACCCTAATCCTCTTTAACATAAAATTACAATCACAAAATGGAGGACAACCATACAATGCTGGGAATCATGGCCCAGCCAAACTGATACACATATTTTTGGGGGGACATAACTCAATCCATGACAAGGGTCTTCCTCTTTTTCGCTAACCCTCTACTTTACCAAGCATGATGTACTTCTCCAGGGACTGATCCCTCCCGATAACATGTCCAAAGTATGTGAGATGCTGTTTTGCCATCCTTGCCTCTAAGGAACATTCTGGTTGTACTTCTTCCAAGACAGACTTAATTGTTCTTTTGGCAGTCCATGGTATATTCAATATTCTTCACCAACACCACAATTCAAAGGCATCAACTCTTCTTCAATCTTCTTATTCATTGTCCAGCTTTTGCATGCAAATGATGCAACTGAAAAGATCATGGCTTGGGTCAGGCGCACCTTAATCTTCAAGGTGACGTCTTTGCTTTTCAACACTTTAAAGAGGTCTTTTGCAGCAGATTTGCCCAATGCAATGTGTCTTTTGATTCCTTGACTGCTGCTTCGATGGGTGTTGATTATGCATCCAAACAAAATGAAATATTTGACCTCTTCAGTCTTTTCTCCATTTTTCATAATGTTGATTATTGATCCAGTTGTGAGGTTCTTTCTCATATAGTCCAACTTCTCAGCTTATTTGCTCAGCATACAGATTGACTAGGTATGGTGAAAGAATACAACCGTGACACACACCTTTCCTGACTTTAAACCACACGGTATCCCCTTGTTCTGTTTGAAGGACTGCCTCTTGATCTGTGTACAGGTTCCTCATGAGCACAATTCAGTGTTCTAGAATTCCCATTCTTCTCAATGTTATCCATAATTTATTATGATCCACACAGTTGAATGCCTTTGCATAGTCAATAAAACACAGGTAAACATCTTTCTGGTATTCTCTGCTCTCAGCCAGGATCCATCTGACATCAGCTATGATATCCCTGGTTCCACATCCTCCTCTGAATCCAGCTTGAATTTCTGGCAGTTCCCTGAAGATATACTGCTGTAGCTGCTTTTGAATGATCTTCAGCAAAATTTTGCTTGCATGTAATATTAGTGATATTGTTAGGTAATTTCCATGTTCGGAGGATCACCTTTCTTGGGAATAGGCATAAATATGGATCTCTTCCATTAGGTTGAGCCTATCCTAGAGATAACAATCTCATTATCTTGCATTAGTACATGTATGGGGATGGAGGATAGAATAAACAAAAATGCTTAAAGTGATAACATTCTCTATATATTACTGCAGTTTTTACGTAATTCCCCTTTCTTATAATATTCATTCATACATCACATCATATGTATTGACCATCTCTTATTGAGCCTCACTGTTCTTGTTGTTAAGGGAGATACAATAATTTTGAGATATTTCTTGTTTTCTAGGAGCATACAATCTTATTGATCTACACTAAAAAAAATCAGCATATGTGCTCAGTTGTTAATTACTCATTTCTATTTCCCTTTGTGGTTGGTTTCATCTCAGGAAGTATTTGCTTCCTTAGAGCCATTTTGAAAGCGGTGCTGTCTCATGACACTAATTGTGACAGTCATTATACATCTATGGTACTTCATTGTTCTCAGTCCATTGGTTCTAAATTAATATCAACCTCTATTTAGGTTACTACTTCCTGGAACTTTTGAAGGTTGTTTAGTTTGACAATAAGCTAAACATATGATGGCACCTGCTGCCTTTTTTTTTTTTCCCTAGTTAGATTCTGTTTCCTTTCTTCCTCCGTTCCTCCCTCTCTCCCTTCTTCCTTCTTTCTTTCCTTTCTCCTTTCTCCTTTCTTTCCTTTCTCTCTTTCTGTCCTTTCTTTTGTAAAGGCTTATTCCATTTAGTGGGTTATTAAAAATAATGAAGATTTTTAATGATAAAGAAGAAAATCAAAACCAAATCCATTGCCGTCATGTCAATTTAGACTCATACTGCCCCATAACGTTTCCAAGGAGCACCTGGTAGATTCAAACTGCCGACCTTTTGGTTAGTAGCCATAGCTCTTAACCACTACACCACCAAGGTTTCCTAATGATAAAGGGAATCACAAAATATAGCATAAGCTAAGGAGCAGGTATAGTCCATTGACTGTTAGGCATAATTTATTTCAATAATGATAAATTGTTTTTGTTGTTAGATGCTGTCAAGACATCTCTGACTCTTAGTGACTTTATTTATGACAAAACACAATGTTGCCCTGTCCTGTGTCATCCTGACAACCACTGTATCACTCTATCTCATTGAGAGTCTTTTTCACTGACCCTCTACTTTACCAAACATGATGTCCTTCTCCAGCGATTGGTCCCTCCTGATTACGTACTTAAAATAAAGGAGACAAAGTCTCACCATCCTCAGTTGTAAGGAACATTATGGCTGTACTTCCTCCAAGACAGAATTTTTTTTTTTTTTCTTCTCTGAGTCCGTGGTGATTTTCATTTTCTTCACATTCAGGTGTAAACCATACGGAAGATGGAAGTCTTTTATATGTTTCTAATTTTGAGTAGGCTTTCCCATAAAAGCCTCTATAAAATGATTAGTATTCTTAGGGAGAAGTTTTTTGTTTTCCTTCTAAAATCAGATGAGCTAATCACAATCATCAAAGTCCAGTGTATTTGTATTTCTGTATGTACAAGACTCTATTGATTCTCTCTCTCTCTCACACACACACACACAAACACACAGAAACACACACACACATACACACCCCTCAGACAGTCTTCAGGAAATGAACTCACTTTTTTGAGCAGTGTATTTTTTCCTTTGGGCATCTACTGCCATGGAAAACATTTTTCAGATTTTTTTTTTGAGATTGAAGTCCATGATTGCTCACAAAATATGAGGGATTTTAAACTCATTTTTAGAACTACTAGGCACACTTATTTTTATATGAAATTACAGTGTAAAAGAATCCATTTGACTATTTGAAAGGGAATTTCCACTAAATGTTGTATGCTGCTTTAAAAAAATAGAAACAATCTTTTGCCCTATTTCATCTTCTGGAGAATAGTCTCTATGGCACAATTGATTTCTCAACATCCTTTCTTTTTTAGAAGAATATGTCAGCTCTCAAGTGTCCGGTAGTTCTTTTAATCTAATGTGGCCTCTTCAAAACCCACAAGCATGTCTAGGTTATCAGATCTAGTTTAAAATGCTGCCATTCATCTGTTCAATTTAATGCTTGCTCAGGAGCGAGTTGCTGTATTGACTAAGGGCCATGCCACACTGCAGCCTGGAAAATGAGAAACGAAAGAAAGACAGGCCCAAACTAACTATGCCATTAACCCTGCCTAAGACTGTGTTACATTAATAGAGCATTAGACCTAATCATGCTTTATACAGTTAGCCAACCACAGAAAAGAATAAGCAGAGATATTTATGCAGAAAGGAACACTGTTTCACTTTTTAATTATTTGCTATACTTTTCTGTCTTGAAAATGATATGACTAGTTTTCATCTGAACAGGCAATTTCTCTCTTAAAAGTGAAAAGATGTCCTACTCTGCAGAATATAAACTGAGCAGAAAGATATAGCTTCTGCCTGCACAATGCTGAAAGGACATTTGTTAAATACAACATAAATAGACTTAGGTCATTCTTACTGGCAGATATTTTTGTGTTATATGTATTGATTGAAATGTGATCTCATTTGAATGTTCTATTGAATGTATCTACTTTATACTCATTAATACCTAGTTAAGTATCAGGGTAGTAAAGCTTGCTTTTCATTTACAATCAGCTTAGTATACTACTCCTTCTATTCAGCTGGCATTAGAAAGTCATTTATATTCCTAAAAACTAGAACTGACCAAATTAAGGGCTAAAAGAGAAAAGAAAAAGAGAAAAGAAAAAGAGAAAGAAGCCTGAAGTGTGATTTATGCTGGGAAGGGGTGTGATATAGGAGAAAGAGCCCGGGCTTTTGCTTCAGAGAAAAAATACTCAGGTCTGAACGATTGTTGTACTGCTTACTAGGAAGACAATCTGGAATAAAAAGTTTTTCTTTTGTTCCACAGTCTATTACAGTGGGGATTTGAAGGAGTAATACTTATGTCAACCGACTATTGTGAAGAACAATAGAAATAATATATATAAAAATTGCTCATAAAGTATAAATTGCTATGCATTAATTCTCACCCATTGCTTCCAGAAAATAAAGCTGTTCTGTGCACTCAAGTGAATTATTAAGCCATTGCCGTCGAGTTGACTCTGACTCATAGCGACCCTGTAAGACAGGGTAGAACTGCCTCATAGGGTTTCCAAGGCTGTAACCTTTATGCAAGCTGACTACGACATCTTTCTCTAGCGAAGTGGATGGTGGGTTTGAACTGACAGCTTTTCAGTTAGCAGCCAAGCGCTTAACCACTGTGCCAAAGTAACAGCTAAGTGATTCGTTACTGCACTAAAATAAGCTGAGATTAGTATTTTCCCAATTCTCAGAAATAGTCAATGGATATAATGTTCCTAATTTTAAGTTTTTAAATAATTTTTTTCCTTACATTTGATAATTACTACCTCTACCTAAATTTTTACATGACCAACAGCAATAGAATATTTTGAAATTGACAGACTTAGGACACATACAATCCCTCATTCCTGTGTCGAATGAATAGAAAGTATAGGGATGATATAGGAAACAGTTTAACACATAGTTGATTTTTTTATTAATATCTATTGAACCAACGCAGAAATTTCCCACCTGCTTCAGGAAAGCAGCCTGGCCAACAGACTGGAAGAGATCCCTATTTGTGCCCATTCCAAGGAAAGATGATCCAACAGAATGCAGAAATTATCAAATAATATTGTTAATATCACACACAAGTAAAATTTTGCCAAAGATCATTCAAAAGCGGTTGGGGCAGTATATTGACAGGGAACTTGCAGAAATTCAAGCCAGATTCAGAAGAGGATGTGGAACCAGGGATATCATTGCTGATGTCAGATGAATCCTGGCCTGAAGCAGAGAATACCAGTGTTTTATTGACTATGAAAAGGCATTCAACTATGTGGATCATAACAAATTATGGATAACATTACAAAGAATGGGAATTCCAGACCACTTAATTGTGCTCACGAGGAACCTGTACATAGACCAAGAGGCAGTTGTTTCAATAGAACAAGAGAATACTGCATGGTTCAAAGTCAGGAAAGGTGCGTCAGGGTTGTATCCTTTCACCATACTTATTCAATCTGTATGTTGAACAAATAACCCGAGAAACTGGACTGTATGAACAAGAACAGGTCATCAGGATTGGCGGAAGGCTCATTAACAACCTGCAATATGCAGTTGGCACAACTTTGCTTGCTGAAAGTGAAGAGGACTTGAAGCACTTACTGATGAAGATCAAAGACTACAGCCTTGAGTATGGATTACACCTCAACATAAAGA
>NW_004443948.1:20712697-20771181 GCF_000243295.1 Trichechus manatus latirostris | reverse complement strand
AAAGACTACAGCCTTGAGTATGGATTACACCTCAACATAAAGAAAACAAAAATCCTCACAACTGGACCAATAAGCAACATCATGATAAATGGAGAAAATATTTAAGTTGTCAAGGATTATATTTTACTTGGATCCACAATCAACACCTATGGAAACAGCAGTCAAGAAACCAAACGACCTATTGCACTGGACAAATATGCTACAAAAGACGCCTTTAAAGTGTTAAAAAGCAAAGTTGTTACTCTGGGGACTAAGGTGCACCTGACTCAAGCCATGGTGTTTTCAATCGTCTCATATGCATGCGAAAGCTGTACAATGAATAAGGAAGGTCAAAGAAGAATAGATGCCTTTAAATTTTAATGTTAGAGAAGCACAATGAATACACCATGGACTCCCAGAAGCACGAACAAATCTGTCTTGGAAGAAGTACAGCCAGAATGCTCTTTAGAAGCAAGGATGGCAAGACTTCATCTCATGTATTTTGGACAAGTTACCAGGAGCAATCAGTCCCTGAAAAAGGACATCATGCTTAGTAAAGTAGAGGGTCAGTGAAGAAGAAGATCCTCAACAAGATGGATTGACACAGTGGCTGCAACAATGAGCTCCAAGCATAACAATGATTTTGAGGATGGCGCAGGACCGGGCAGTGTTTCATTCTGTTGTACAGAGGGTCATTGAGTCGGAACCGACTGGACGCCACCTAACAACAACAGCTTCACACACACACACACAAACACATATTTTAATATAAAGTCTAGCTTGTAGCTAACAAAAGGACTATTCTAGTGCAAGAAACAAAGAAATAATTCAAAATCAGAAAAATCAAGAAGAGATGAAATCTAAAGACTCAAGGGAAGCACAGATGGATACACAAGTTTATGATTAAAACAGAGACTATTCATATTAAAAACGGTGGGAGAAGAACTTGTCCTCTAGTGCTTGAGACAATGGAGAATTAAGCTACCTCATATAGCAGAATATAGCATTCACTAAGGACTAGGGGAAAAAAAGAAAAAAAAAAAGAAAGAAAGAAAGAAAAGCCTTATCACATTAGTCCAGGGAAGCAACAAGCGTATTTGTGATCTAGCCCCAAAGTGGAGAAATCAGGAGAGAAGATGTCTGTCTGTAAGAGTAGTGAAACTTCTGTTTTGCGTGTGGTGTGAAGCCTGAATTCACAATATCTGAATTCAGAAGCTGTAGTGCATTTCATCAAAATGTGATTATGATAAAATTTAGGGATTCAGGTTTGTTTTTTCTACATGTTTAGTCAATTATGCTACTACAATTTATTAAACAGACTACATTTTAAACAATGTATATACTAACATTGCAATATATTAACATCTAATTTTTGTATACATGTGGAATCTTTACCTGAGTTCGCAACTCTCTTCTATTTATTTATTTTTCTAATTATATTCTATTACCATACTGTGCTAATTATGGTAGCTTTATAGTTCATTCTAATATCTACAATAATTTCTCATTTTGTGTTTTCCAGAATTCTCTTGACTGTTGAACATGTTTTCTTTGAATCTGATCTGTTGTTGTTATTGCTAGTTACTATAGAGTTGATTCCAACTCATAAAGACCCTATGTGAAACAGAATGAAATACTGCCCAGTCCTGCACCATCCCCTCCATCGTTGTTATGCTTGAGCCCACTGTTGCAGCCACTGTGTCAATCCATCTCATAGAGGGTCTCCCTCTTTTTTGCTGACCTTCTACTCTACCAAGCATGATGTCCTTCTCCAGGGGCTGATACTTCCTGATAACATGTCCAAAGTATGTACGACACAGTCTCACCATCCTTGCTTCTAAGGAGCAATCTGGCTGTACTTTTTCCAAGACAGATTTGTTCATTCTTTTGGCAGTCTGTGGTATAGTCAATATTCTTCACCAACACCACAATTCAAAGGCATTAACTTTTCTTCTGCTTTGGTCTTCCTTATTCATTGTCCAGCTTTCACACTATGAGGAGATTGAAAACACATGGGCTAGGTCAGGCACACCTTAGTCTTCAAGCTGAAGTCTCTGCTTTTTAAAACTTTAAAGAGGTCTTTTGCAGCAGATTTCCCAATGCAATGAGTCTTTTGATTTCTTGACTGCTGCTTCCATGGGTGTTGATTGTGGATCTAATTAGGTTCATTTTACCCAATTAAAAAACTCAAATTTTTATAGGAATTGCATTAAATTATATATTTGTTAGAGAACTGACTTTTTTAAGTGAATTTTTCTTACATGAGAAGATGAAGTTCCTTTCCATTTCTTCATGTTATTATGTGGATCTTCCATATTTCAAAACATTTCCAAATATCTACAATTCTGTGAGTGGTATGTTTTTTCCATTCCCAATTCTCAGTGTTTTTACTAGTATTGGGATAAGCTATTCATTTTTCTATGTCTATTATGACTACATCTTTCCAAATTTCATTATTGTTTCTAGTAGCTATTTGCTAGAATCTCTCAGATGTTCTAGGTATATAATTACATGATAAGAATAAGAAATGATTTTATTCTTTTTCATATAACAAAATATAGAAAAATACTTCATTTTTTCTCTGCATAACCTATACCCTCCATGAAAATGTGGAGTAATTAAGCTGACATGAGGCAAAAACTTTCTTTCTTTAGGACATTATGAAAATAGTTTTATGGGTTCACCATTTAGAATAAAGCTTTTCACTGCTGGTTAGAGTATTGGTTTTGGCAAAGTAAATATTTGTTTTTCTTTAATGTTTAATGTTTTCTTCTATTTATAATTTTTCATTAAACCTGGTTGCTAAATTTTATCAAATATTTAGCATAAATTGGTTTAATTATTTGATTTTATTATTTATTTATATATAACATATTATATTAATAGATATGCTGGTATAAAATCACCCTCTTATTATTGGGCTAATCCCTGCTTAGTCATGTTAACAATTTTGAAATGGCAAATGATCATTTGATTCTACTTGCTAATATTTAATTTAGTATTTTAAAAACATATACTCAGAAATTAAATTGGTTAAAATGACTCTTTTTTGATACTTTCTCATAAATTGAATTATACTTGTTTCCACCTATGGTACCCATGCTGAAGCAGAACTTGCAGCATTTGCTGATTATCTGGAAATGGGTGGCAGAGATTTTGGGCCAGTGTGGATGAAAGGATGGAGTGGCCATTTACTGAGATGAGAAAAGAAAAACTGGGCAAGAAGCAGGTTTGAGGAGGAAAATAAAAAGGTTGCTTTAAAACTTTTTGAGTTTGAAATGCATATTCAACATCAAAGTAAGATGCCTGGGCGTTTCTCAGTGGAGTCTTTATGGGCATCTAGTGTTGAATACTGTGTGGGAATGTGTATTGCAATTGACAGTTGGATTTACAATTCTGACAGGGGGAAGGGTCAGGAATGGAAATAGAAATGTAAGAGTTACAACTTAATAGGCTTTTTAAGTCATGGGGCTTGAGGAGATGACTTAAGAAGTGATTGTAAACAGTAAACGGGTCTGAAGACTGAGCTCTGAAGTGCTTCAGCATTCTGAGTTAGACATGAATTGGACAATATGAAACTAATTAGGATCACTCTGTGAAATAGGAAAACCAAGATAGTATTTTTGATCTCACTTATTACAGTTAAAATAATACAATTAAATATGGAAGTGTTTGTGATTTTTTTGGCAAAGAACATCAGGGCTTCTAAGATCTCTGATGCACATGCATTTAGAAATACATTTACGCAGGTAACTATATATATACTTATAGATAGGTAGATAGATTTGTTTTTTGCTGAGCTGTGCCACATACTTATTGAAATTCCTAGCAAAAACAATGCATAATTTATGAGGTAAATATCCAAACTGTCCTTTTCAGTGGGAGAGAATATAGTTTTATGGATTAGTTGCTCAAATTTAACAATGTACTAGCCTACTTGCAAATGTCATACATTCGTTTGACAGTAACATACATCTTTCAACTCTTGTTTGAAACAACTCTTGTTTGAGTCTTTGCATAGCTCCTAACACCATAGATCAGCTGATTGCAAAGAGGGTATTCTCTGCAGTTGTTCGGACAGTGCTTCTTTGTGTAAGACTGCATTACAAGAGGTTTACCAATCCTTCCTCACTAAATGTCGGTAAAATCTTTTAATCACTGTGACAATCACAAATGTCCCCAAACATTTCCAAATATTCCATGTTGTAGTATTGCAGCCCCTCATCGAGAACCTCAGAAGCAGATACTCATAATTTTAGTGCTAGTAAGTTTTTTGATAACTAATATATTTATTAAAGGTAATTAATAAATTATATGTAATTAATGATTATAAAATACACTCAACTTATGTATTATAAACATATATCCGTCTTCAATGACAAAAGGAAATAATTTAAAATTATTTTATATATCCAGGGAGAGATGAATAGAATACATCCCCAATTCCATGGGATTGTATCGCTAAAAACACTGTGCAAACAACTTGAGTAATTAAGAGATGCACAGGTGAATGATAGCTTGAAAAAAGTAAAGATGAAGGATTAATTCATTTGGAAAACTTCCTAGCTCATGATAATAATCACTTGTTTAGCTACTATTAAGTTAATTGTTTTTTTTTAATAGACAATATATATAAATGTTATTTTAATCAATTATTTATACATAAAGGGGTGATATTCAACTGACATATACTGGTACAGTAATACCAAATGGTAAATTTTTATATATTTAACGTTTGCTAAATAGTTGATGCAATCCAGTGTCCCACCTCATTCTACCTGCTCTTGTTGAATCCTTGGGATTACCTAAACCTCTCCACAATCCATCAACTGAGTGATTAATTCCTGGCCCATCAGGGCATATCCAGGATTCTGTCCCAGTGATAAGGCCAGTTTCAATTCTGATTAGTTACAATACAGTAACTGTTACATATCCCATTCTAGAAAGGATATAAAGAACCTCAGAAATTTATTTATGAAACAAACACTCCTAAAATCAAATTAATCATACACAGCTCTTGTGCTCTCAAATCTTTTTACTGCTGCTGCCAGGAATATCGTCTTATTCTCTAAGCTCATTATTTCCCATGATATCTATCATCTTGACAGAAGCTGAAAAGTCATTTGATAAAATAAGACACCAATTCCTGTTTAAAAACAAATACAAAACTAAATTCTTGCAAGGGTAAGTACAAAACAAAGCTTTCCTAACATAAGAGGCAAATTTCTCATAAAAATTTATGTTTACAAGACTTTACAGCATGATTTCATAATTTTAATTTCTTGTTTCATCAGGGTGAATATATGTCTATATCAAAGTTATAAAAATATTAGACTATGTATATGAAAGAGTCAAAAGAGCTTGACAGGTATAGCTGCATAAAATAATAAAAAACAATTTAAACATATTTGTAGAAATAGACTACAGAGTAAAATGACAAAAAATAGACTAGATTTAAAATATGCATCCCTGAAATATTAATGATTATAATATCTTAGAATAGCAAAAAATATGAAGAAAAACAACACTATAAAAAATAGATATACCGGATGAGCAGGCATTTTGTGGAACAATACATTAAAATGTCAAATAATATAGAAAAGTAATTGAAATGTGCATAAATTTTTGCTTTTGCTCTAAATGTATATATCCAGAAGCAAATATGTTGCTTTCCTATTGTCAAAAGCAAGTTGCCAGGGAGTCAATTCTGACTATTTGCAGCCCTATGTGTGTCAGAGTAGAACAGTGCTCTGATTTTTTGGAAGTAGACCACCATATCTTTCTTCCAAGACAACTCCGGGTGGACTAGAACCTCCAACCACTAATTAGCAGTCGAGTGTGTTAACTGTTTGCGCCTCTCAGGGACTCCTAAGTTATTGCCAAATTACTCTCCAAAATGACTAAAAGTCACCAATGACGTCTAAGATTCCCCAATACACCCAAGATGCAGTGCTTTCAGACTCTTAAATTTTTTTCCTCTGATAACTATAAAATAATGTTTCGTGTTGTTTTTAACGTCTTCCTGATTACTGGTTAGATTGACATTTTTGTTAAGTGAATAGTTACCCTGTTTTCTTTGCAGTATTGATACATAGTCATTTTTTATATAGTCTGAACTTGTATTATCTATTGGATATTTGTTTTTAAAATATCTTCTTCCAGTTTGAGGGTTATCTTTCAATTTTGTTTTTATATATTTTTGCACGGTTTAAAAATATATAGTTGTATATATAAATCTTCTCATTTAAGTTTTATTTTTTATGTCGTATTTTAAAAATCCATCTCTTCCCAAAATATTCTTTCCTCAATATCTAGATGTGTTAAAGTTCCGTTTTTCACATTTAGATTTCTAGTTCATATGAAATGTTACATTCTATTAAGTGAGATAGGGATCTAGATTACTCCTTCTCTATATGGACGGCAGGTAACCTAGCTTCATTTATACCTGAGCTCTGTCTATATTATCTGTTCAGATTTATTGATGTATCTGTCTAATCCTGCAGCAATGCCATATTGGCCAATTTACTGATACTTTTTAATAAGTCTCAGTATGAGGTAGAGCTTGTCAAACTTTATTCTTTAACATCATCTTAATTATTCTTGTACATTTTTATTTTCTAATGCATTTAATCATCTACTTCATAAATTGCATAAAATATTATTTGGATATGGCTATTTTACTGGAATTTTAGTAAATTTATAAATAACTTATGGTAATATGCTATCTTCATCATAATTATCCCATCCATAAACGTGGTCTTACTCTACACTTATTTAAGTGTTCTTTTATGTCGTTCAGTAAATTTTGTTATTTTTTCACAAAGGTATTGCATAATATTATAGATGCATTCCTAGTAACTTTATAGTTTTGTGCTATTGTGAATAGTTTTTATTAAAATTTTCTACTACTTTTGTCGTTGTGTATAGAAGTTGTTAATGTTGTTTCTGTTAGGTGCCCTTGATTCAGTTCCGACTCATAGTCACCCTATGTACAACAGAACAAAACACTGCCTGATCCTGCATCATCCTCACAATCATTGTTATGTTTGAGTCCATTGGTGCAGCCACTGAGTCAATCCATCTCATTGAGGGTCTTCTTTCTTTTCCATGACCCTTTACTTTACCAAGCATGATGTCCTTCTCCAAGGAATGATCCCTTCTGAAGACATGTCCAAAGTGCATGACACAAAGTCTTGCCATCCTTGCTTCTAAAGAGCATTCTGGTTGTACTTCTTCCGAGACAGATTTGTTCATTCTTCTCGCAGTCCATGGTATATTCAATATTCTTCACCAACACCATAATTCAAAGGCATCAATTCTTCTTTGGTCTTCCGCATTCATTGTCCAGCTTTCATATGCATATGAGGCAATTAAAAATACTATGGCTTGGGACAGGTGCACCTCAGTTCTCAAAGTGACATCTTTGCTTTTTAACACTTTAAACAGGTCTTTTGCAGCAGATTTGCTCAATACAATACATCGTTGGATTTCCTGACTGTTGTTTCCATGGGTGTTGATTATGGATCCAAGTAGAATGAAATCCTTGACAACATCAATTTTTTCTCCATTGATCATGATGCCGCTTATTGGTCCAGTTGTGAGGATTTTTGTTTTCTTTATATTGAGGTGTAATCCATTCTGAAGGCTGTAGTCTTTGATCTTCATCAGTAAGTGCTTCAAGTCCCCTTCTCTTTCAGCAAGCAAAGTTGTGTAATCTACGTATTGCAGATTGTTAATAAGTCTTCCACCAATCCTAATGCCACCTTCTTCTTCATATAGTCCAGTTTCTAGGGTTACTTACTCAGCATACAGATTGAATGAGTATGGTAAAAGGATGCAACCCTGATGCACACCTTTGTTGATTTTAAACCACTCAATATACCCTTGTTCTATTGAAACTACTGCCTCTTAATCTATGTACAGATTCTGAATGAGCAAAAATAAGTGTTCTGGAATTTCCATTTTTTGCAATGTTATCCATAATTTATCATGACCAAGAAGTCAAATGCCTTTGCATAGTCAGTAAAATACAGGTAACCATCTTTCTGGTATTGTCTGCTTTCAGCCAAGATCCATCTGACACCAGCAATGATATCCTTCTTTCCACGTCCTCTTCTAAATATATGCAGCAAATTTGCTGAATTTTCTAAATAGTTCTAATAGTTTCCAGATTCTCCCTAAATGTTTTATGAAGACAAGTGTATTCTATAAAAATATAAACACTTTTTTTTTCTTTCCAATCTTTGTTTTGTTTTAATTTGACTGGGTGATTGGTCCACATATGTTTTATAAAAGAGGTAATAACAGGAATTCTTGTCTTTACGTCCGACTTATGTTTGAATATTTCACTATTCAATGTTTGCAGTACAATTTTTTGTATTATATTGTATGCATACACATGCAAAATATATATGTGTATATGTATATACATATGTCCCAATTTAAAACTTAAAGAGTGGCTAGTATAAAACATTAATTTTCCTAAATTTTCTACTTTGTCTAAGTCATTTGAAAGTTAATGATCTGATGTCCCATTACCCCTAAATACTTAAGTGCTTATTTCTATATTATCCTTCATAACTGCAATCATCAGAACCAAGAAATTAATATTGATACATTACTACCATCTAATTCTCAGACCCCATTCAATTTTTGCCAATTGTCGATAATGTCCTCTATACCAAAAAGTTTCCGTGTGAATCATGTCTTGAGCATGCTGGAACAGTTCTTCAGTCTTTCTATGATTTTTATGACCTTGGTATTTTGATGTTTACAGCTAAATATGGAATATCATTAATTTTTCAATTGTCTGATATTTCCTCCCAATTAGATTGAGATTATGTATCTTCAGTAGGAACATAAGTGATGTTGCATTTCTCTCTTTGCTTTCTGCTAAGTTGCATTTTCCCCTCATTGCTGGAGATGTCTAATGTGATCACTAGCTTAAGGTGATGTCTTCCAGGTTTCTCCATGCTTAGATTCCAATACCTTCACTAGACTGCATCTCTTATTTGGCTCAGACTCTGAAAACCCACTTGGGCCTTCCAGCCATGTACACTCGTCTACACTCTGCTTAAGATCTGACACCCCACCACAGGGCCCCCAGTGTAGTCCCTTTTCATCCTGTTTAGGCCCCTAACCTACACACTAGGACACCCATCTGAGTAAGAGAGTGGCTTCCTTACCTGCAAGACTTCGGCATCATATGAAGAGCTTTCCCACACTTTCGGCACCCTTTCCATCCTGTTTTGGCTCTGAGATCCCATCCCAGGCATCCCTTCATTTGAAGTCCTCTTCATCCCACTCAGGCTATGAAATCTCATGCCAGGCTATTCCTACCCGTGGAAGCCTCCTCACCATGCTCCAGCTCCAACACCCTGTGCCAGGATGCCCTTCCTTAGAGACATCTAACTTGCTCTGCTCACCTAAGTGCTGTAGAACTGGATTGTTCAGGAAAAAACAAAAGAAGAAAAAAACTAGATTGTAGTTTTATACAGTATGAGAGTCTCTTTTTTAACGTTATGTTTATTTTGTTTACCTCTATTGCAATTACAGATATGTTTGGAATTATTTTTATTATGCTATTTTGGTTTTTTTATTTACTAAACTTTTTATTGCTATTTTTGCCCCCTATTTTCTTCTTTATATTATACTAATCAATTTTGCTTTTGTTCCCAATTCTATTAGTTTGAAACTCATATACTATTTTTTATCATTGTAATTAAAAAAGTTGAGATAAAATTTACACTAAAATAAATAAATGTTGAGAGTATAATCCAATAAGTTTTGATAAATAAATACACAGTATAACCAATATGTCTATCAAGATATAGAACACTTCAATCACCTCACAGAATTCCTCAGCGCTTTCTTTTATTCTATCCCCACCATCCATAGGTAGCCATTGTTCTGATTAGTTTTTGTTGTTTGTTGTTAAGTGCTGTGGAGTCAGTTCCGACTCACAGTGACCCTATGTACAACAGAATGAAACACTGCCCAGTCCTACACCATCCTCACAATCATAGCAATGCTTGAGCCCATCGTTGCAGCCACTATGTCAATTCATCTCATTGAGAGTCTTTCTCTTTTTCGCTGATCTCTACTCTAGCAAGCATGATGTCCTTCTCCAGGGACTGGGCCCCTCTAATAATACATCCAGAATTCATGAGATGTAGTCTCACCATACTTGCTTCTAAGTAGCATTCTAGCTGTACTGATTAGTAATACCATAAAATAATTTTTCCTGCTCTTCAGCTTCATTTAAATGGAATCAAACGGTACAGACACTCTGGGGCCCGTCTTCTTTTCCTGAGGCAGTTTTATTGATTATGGCTGACACAGTCACATATCTGTAGGTTGGATAATTTAGGCTGGTCCTTGCTAGGGGGACGCAACAGGGTGACTCTGCTATAAATGTTTCTCATTGTCTTTCTGGAACCACTGGATAGCCTGGGCATATGTCTCATATCAAAGGCAGAAGCACAATAAGGTAAATGAGGAAACCCAAAATCCGCTTAATTGCACAAATCAAAACTGGCACACGGTCCTTTCTGTCTCATTTTATTGGCCAAACAGGCCAAGTTTTTGAACTTGAAGTAAAGGAGTGGGAAGTGTATATCACATCCATACTGGGAAGAACTGTAGAGTCACATGGCATAAAAAATTAGGACCCATAATGAAATGGTCTAAAGTCATCCCTCTTGGCCACAGATATTCACTTCTTTCCCACATGTAAAATATGATCAACCCCATCCTTGAACCCCAAAATTTCAGTTCTGTCATTGTACCAAGCTCTTGATCCAGAAACATATGAAATGAAAAGTTACCTACCACTCAAATTCGCAACATACAATAGAGCAAGAGGAATAGAAGGCTTGCAACAAACACTCCTATTTGGAAAGGGACAGAATGGAAAGCATATAGTATTCATTGGTCCATAAAAAAAAAAAATGCCATCAAGTCATTATGACTCATGGTGACTCCATATGTGTCACAGTAGAATTGTGTTCTATAGGATTTTTGGTGGCTTATTTTCTTTCAAAAGTGGATCACCAGGCCTTTCTTCCAAGGCACCTCTGGGTGAACTTGCACCTCTAACTTTTCCCTTAGCAGCCTTTCCTTTGCACTGCTCATGGACTCCTCACTGGTCTATAGTGCCTCTGAAATCTTGCTGGAAAAATATTGCTCAGTCTCCTTCCTCTACTGATTCTCATCCAGGGGTGAGTTTGCTCCCCAGGAGACATTTGGCGATGTCTGGATACTTGTCAAAATTGAGAAGTAGGGAGGGATACTGACACATAGTGTACAGAGAACAAGGATGCTGCTAAACATTTTGCCATTCACGGTAGGGCTCCCCTCAACAGAAAGTCATTCAGCTCAAAATGTCAGTAGTGCTAATTCAACACAAAATGTCAATAGTGACAAAGCTGGGAAACCCTGCCCTGTTCTAAGAGCAGGAAATGATTCTTTATTAGATCTATGCTCTCTTCCCTGGATGTAGCTCTCCAGGCCATTGTTCTTTTTGGCTCTTGGTTCCATCCTCTGATGTGTATTTCTATGTCTGTTACCTTCTTTGGCTATTTCTACAGAAGGCATTGGAAGATAAACTCTTTCTTGGTGGAAGAGCAAATTTTTCAACCTACTTCTTGATGTGGAAAGCAGGGGCTTAGAGTTTGTTTTATACATATATATGTGTATATGCATATATATATGTATTTTAAATAGTCTGAATTTCTTTAGGCCAGTTTGGCAGCGTTTTGACAATGTGGAGAATATTGAACTTCTGTATATTAAAGTTAAGTACACTCCGTATGCCAAAAGACAAGTTAACAATGCTTATACTCCTAAATATATGAAAGTCATATTTTCTGTCCTAATTGGCACTAGTTAGTCAACATAAGCATCTTTTAAATCAGATGAAAAGGTTTGGACAAATAATCACTAAATCAAATAAATTATCTTTGCAAGAGTGCCTTCTTGAAAAAGGGTTAGTATCATAAAAGGCCAGAAAAAGAACTCTCATGTTTTTAAAACATGTAAATTTCTGATTAAAAATAATTGTATAATAATAGTCATCTGTTTATGTTAAAAATGTTCAATGTGCATGTTATTAGCTTCTAATAAGAGTGGAGTCAATAGTCTCAGATAGTCACATACGCAGACTGGATTTTACCTGACAGGGAAGATAGTAGAGGATATTGATTCTAAGAAGAGCTTGAGGGAGTGACATTTACAGTACAATGGATTAAGTTTAATGAGATGACTTACTACTTGTCAATAGAAGGCTTAACCTTATCCTCACATTAGTTAGGCATTATTGTGCAAAATAATTTAAAGTAGATTTAATGATTTATTGACTACACATACATGTCTGCACGAAGATAAACAGTTTTCTCCTGATGCAAAATTGATTTCAGTGTCCCGAACACATTTCTGTATGTTCTTACCTTTCTTACAAGAAGGAAAACTAAACTCTATTAAAATTAACTGTAAATTTTAGAATACAACATATACTAAATAGTCAGTACTGATATTATTTTTAAATTTATTCCACAAGTAGTTTATAATAAATTTTCCTTGAAAACTTGATACCAGATGAAAATATGTCAGAAACATATTTTGAACATTGAAATATTAAAGGAAAATAAAATTCTGAGTAATCTTACTGTTCTTCTATGATAACATTAGTGTCAAAGAATCCAGGTACAGTATTTTAATCAAAAGATAGTCTTTGTGGATTTATAAAGTATTACAATTAAAAAATACACATATGGTAAGTTCAATATCTCTTTCTCCAGTCACTGACAAAATCATTTTAAAATGGGATAGATGTAGATAAAGAGTGATATAACTGGAACAAAGGCACTCAAATTTTAAATTAAATTCATATACAAATATGAGCTTCATTCTCACTTATACCAGTACCTTTTACCCTTAGCAAACAAAGTGTATATTAATTCAGAGTACATTTTGCAAGACCATTTTCTTATTCGCTACCCTTTTAAGAATTCCCAACTGTCCCCACAGCTTCAGGGTAAGAACATTATTAACCTTAGTTCTCAGTGGAGTGAATTAGGGGAAAGTGACTTGAATTTGTAAAATAGAGGCCCAGGCTCTGGACGGAATTCCACAACTTCCAAATTCTATGTCCCCAAAATCTCGTTTTCTCCTCCAAGTTTTTTTGTCTATTTTAGTTTTATTGAAGTAAAATTTATATCCAGAGAAATGCTACAGATGTAAATAGTAAAATGTGATGGCTTTGGCAGATGTTTGTACTAGTGTAACCAACACCCAGAACAAAATAAAAATCCCCATCATCACAGAAAATTTCTCTCACTTCTCCTTCCAGTCCACAGACACCCCTGACCCAGGTCACCTCTGTTCTGATATCTATCATCATAGATTTGGTTTTGTCAGTTTTTGAAGCTCATCAAATGGAATCATACCGTATGTACCCTTTTGTGTCTTGTTTCTTTTATTCAACAAAATCTTTTTGAGATCAATTCACACTGTTTCATGCAGCAGGAGTTTATTGCTTTATTGCTGCGTTATTTTCCATTATATAACATCTTAGTTTCCACTTGTTGCCATAACAAAATACCACAAAGAGGGTGGCTTTTAAGAATGGAAACTTACTGTCTCACAATTCTGCAGGCTAGGAGTCTGAATTCAGAATAAATATAGGCCACACGGATTTTTTTGAGGGCTCTGAGAGAGAAACCATTCTATGTCTCTGTTGTATCTTCTCTAGCCCAGGCGTCCTTGCCGTTCTTTGACTTGGAGATGTATTTTCACACGGCCTCCTTCCCTCGGTCTCTCTGTCTCTGTGCATCTTCTCCTTCATCCCATTGCCATTAAGTCGACTCCCACTCACAGCGACCCTAAGGACAGAGTAGAACTGCCCTATAGAGTTTCCAATGCTGCAATCTTTAGAGGAGCAGGCTGCCACATCTTTCTTCCACAAAGCGATTGGTGGGTTCGAACTGCTGACCTTTTGGTTAGTAGCCGAGCACTTAACCATTGTACCACTAGGGCTCCCTTCTTCTTTCATAATGGTACCAATTATAGAGAATTAGGACACACTCCACTCCAGTATAAACTCATCTTAACCTAACTGAGAATTAGGACACACTCTACTCCAGTATAAACTCATCTTAACCTAACTGAAATATCTTCAAAGACTCTATTTATAAGCAAAGACACATGCTCAGTTACAAGGGTTAGGACTTCAGCAGATCTTTTGGGGGGGCACTATTCACACTATTCAATCCATAACATATGGACATACCACGTTTTTTTTTCACCATTCTCCTGCTAATGACACTGAACAGTTTTCAGTTCTGTCTATAATGAATGAAGGTGTTATTAACATGCTTATGAAATCATCTGTACTCATATGATTTGCGACGGTTAATTTTATGTGTCAGCTTGGCTAGGCTGAAGTCCCTAGGTGGTGGAAGCAGTTTATGCTCGACTACTAACCTAAAGATTGGCGGTTTAAACCCACCCAGTGGCAGAGTGAGAGAAAGGCCAAGCAATCTACTTTAGGAAAGGTTGCAGGCAAGAAAACCACATGGGGTCGCCATGAATAGGAATGGACTCTATGGCAATGGATTCATTTTTTTTTTTGAGAAGGGCATTGGCTAGGTTATGGTGACCAGTCGTTCATCAAATGTTAACCTACTTGCAGTTATGAAGTATTTGCTTGTGGTTCAATCACTTACCCTTTAATAAAGCAGATTACCTTTTAAAATGTGTGTGGGCCTCAACCATTCAGTTGAAGGCCTTGCGAACAAAAATCCCCCAGGGTGTATTCTTCCTCTGTACTATAAATAAACAAGTTGCCAAAACTACTCTCTTCCCATTGTCACATCTACAGATTTTGGGACACAAGACTGGTGAAACCTTCAGCCTGTCACCTGACCTGTAGATTTTGGACTTGCCAGTCTCCTGCAGTTGTGTGAATAAATTCCTTAAAATAAATCTCTCTCTCTCTCTCTTTCTCTCTCTCTCTTTCTCTTTCTATAAAAAACCCATTGCCATCGAGTCAATTCTGACTCATAGCCACCCTAGGTATAGATATAGGTACAGATACAGGTACAGAAACAGATATATAGATAATGTATAACTAATATTGAGATTGGTTCTAGAGGAACAATTTTAAGGATGAGTTGTCTGAATTAGTTTTGGGGTTTCTTCAATTGGTTCTCAAATCTGGTTAGATTTAAAGGCAGTAATGACTCCCTGGTGCTGTAGTGGTTAAGATCTACAATTTTAATCCACCAGGTGCCCCTTGGAAACTCTATGGGGCAGTTCTACTCTGTCCTATAGGATCTCTATGAGTTGGAATCGACTCGACAGCAGTGGGATTTGGGTTTAATGACTCTATCTCAAGTAGTAAAGAGGGCACAGATAGTCCACAGCATGATGAGGCAATTCAGTTATACCAGATATCACCATTGGACATTCCTAATTAAATACTTATGAGAGACAAGGTTCTGGGTAATCATATCTTTGAAAGCTTAGAGCAATCTTGTCAAACCAATAAGTACAATGACATTGTCTGGTTGCTCTTAATTTCCCTGGAGAAATTCCAAGATCAAGTGCTGTATAAATAACCTGACAGAAAACCTTATCTTCTGTAGTCACAGAGTTGAAATTTCTGAAAATCAATCTGAATCAATCCTAGCAGTGGATGAATTACAATTCCAATTGAATTCCCTATCTCCCAAGATGCTTAATGTTAAAGCAAGGGCATTGATTGGGAAGAAATAGGATCATGAAAATCAGAACAGGAATATATGGGCAGATAATGATGAAGCTGAGGACATTGAGCCCTTAAATTCTGCTGAGTCTTCTTTGACAGTAGAAATGGCCCTTCCACCCCCATCTGAGGAGATGAATCCGGCTTTGCCTGAGAAACCTTTAATGGCCTTCCTGAGACAGATGCCTTGGAGGACACTGGTTATTGTCCTCAGGACCCAACTCCACCACCCATCTTTGCTTCTAAACCTATAGCTGGACTCAAGTTCCTGCAGACTCTGAAAGGTAAGGTACAAAATATGACCCATAAGGAGGTATGCTACACTTCGAAACAACTACACGATTTTTTAAATTTTATTCAGACAGAAATCCAGGGAATATGTATGGGAGTGAATGTTAAGGGTGTGAATAACAGTGGAAGGAACCTAAAGTTGGAGAAATGGCCAAATGTGTGATCAGGTAACAATTCATAGGCTGTGGCCAGTGGTTTGTCTGGAATGGACAGGGACTTGGAAGGAACATGATTTAAATTTGATGACAAGGAGTCTGGGGAAGAGATATGTGGATCTACTTCTCAAAATGGGCAAAAAATTGAAGATATTTGCGTCTCATGTGAATATTCAGCAAAGGTTGAATACTCAGTACAGCAGAATTTCAATAATCGATTGGATAAGAAGACACGTTCTCTGCATAACAGTAAACTATCCCCAGCGAGTTATCCCCAGTCATTCCTGTCATTGCCCTGTCATTTATTGTAAGGATAGTGGAATGTTTCATGGAGTCCTATTCAGGACCTCAAAATTCAAACTGGAGCCCTAGGTCTCGTAGGGAAACAAGAAAGTTACTTTACTCTTTCTTTGACTTTTCTCAATATATCTGCTTCATTCTTCTCAACCTGCCACTGTCTGTATGGTGGAACATGAAAGCCAAAAACACATAACATGTACATATTTCGGTGATGTTAACTAAAAATAAATAAATAAGTAAATACATACATACCTACATATACATATATAAATACTTAAGTATTTCTCACTGTATTCACTGTTAAATCCCGAGAAAGGATCTTCAAAATAGGCTGAGAACCAATCATTGAACTCTCAGCATTGACTGGAAGATGGAGTTTGGAGGATATGTGATTAGTTTAGTCTTATTCAATCTCTTCCTTAAACAATAACCAATAGCCTGCAACATCAGTTTAAGTGAGGCAGTGGAGGATCCTCTGACAATTGGGGAGGAGAAGTTTCTCTAAAAATATTAAGGTAAGGGGCTGAGGTAACATATGGTTATATGAGCATAGTAAAGTCTACACTTTTGATGTTCATATATATGTACTTTCTTCTTGCAAGTATTTAAGTTCCCATATATATATATATACATGGAGCCCTGGTGGCACCGTGGCTAAAGCAATCAGCTGAAAGCAGTGGACTGCCTTGCAGATGTGACAAAGACTCTTGTTATCTTCCTCTGTGTGCTCCCATTCTCTCAGATAGTTTCTTTGGTTTTTATCCGGGCACATGATCAGCCAAAATAAAAATAACATTTCTTAATATTACTCACAGCTAAGTTTGGACATGTGAATAACTCTGAGACAACGAGGTACAAGTAAAGATGATTTAAAAGCAAATTTTTCCCTTAAAGCTTTGTTGTTCATATTCAGATGGCCATTATTTTTTAAAGCAATAGATTTTGCCACATTCTCTTTCTCCTCTCTCTCTCTGAAATGTCATTACATGAATATTAAATTGCTCAATATTGTCCCATAGATCAATAACTTTCTGTTTATTTTTTAAATCTCTTTTTCTCCTTGTTCTTCCATTTGAGTAATTTCTATTGGCATAGCTTCAACTTCAGAAAACCTTTGTCCACAATCTTCTTCCATAAAACATTTAATTTCAGATATTGAGCTTTTAGATTTTATAATTTTTAAATAGCTCTTAGTTCTCAGATGATATTTTTCATCTTTTTACCTATTACGACTATTTTTTTTTTAAGTCCTTGAACATGTTTATAATGGCTACTTTAAAGCCTTTCCTGAATCCAACATTTGGATCATATTATAAGCTGTTTCTGTTTGTTCTTTATTTGGGTACATTTAATAAATGATATACTGTAGAAAGTCTGGCAAATATTTTTGTTCTGAAAGGGATTTTGAGGTTTGTTGGAAAAACAGCTGTATAAACATTGGAACATTTTTATTTTATCTGCCTTGATTTTATTGTTAGAGTGGTTCGGGGTGTGGTATTTGCTCTAGCACATGATCATTACTCCAAATAGTTGGTCGTTCTGAGGCCCCATTGAAAGCTGTAGGTGCACAGCAAGATATCTCCAGTATGGATGGCCTGGAACTGTAAAGCCTCTCTTGATTTTATTATCTCCATTCAACTCCCTGAAGTTAGTGTTCTCTGCTAGGCCTTGCGTGCTCACCTTGTTTGAGTTCAGCCCAGTCCTCAGTCCTAAGGCGCTTCCCCCATTCCCCCAGAAGCTCCTTCTTTTTTATTATCATTTCCTACAAATTCCAGCCACTTCAATTTTACTCTCCAGTTGAGGCATACTCAGCTTATGCGAGCTCACCTTTCTTCTTGGTGTGCACCTTCAGTTATAGAGTTATTTTCAGTGGGAGGGTAAGTCTGGTAAATCTCATCTGTCCAGGATGGAGACAGAAGTCCCAGTGCTACTGAGATTTTACTTTTTATCTAACCCTTATAATTCTATTTAAAAAACAAACAAACAAACTTCTTTCAGTTTAATAAGAACACAGGTATTAATTATTATAGTTAATTCAAATTCATTTCATAAACTTTCAACTTCTAGAGTAGGGTAGTTTAAATGTATGTGAAAATTAAATTATAACTCTCACAAGAGAAATGATAAACTTTTATAGATATATTTATCCCTCTATAGATTGTTGTTGTTGCTATTAATTGCTATAGAGTCAATTCCTACTCATGGAGACCCCATGTGTGCCGAGTAGAACTGCACCATAGGGTTTTCAAGGCTGTAACTTTTTAGAAGCAATCTGCAGGCCTATCTTCCCAGGCACCTCTGGGTGGGTTTGAACTGCCAACTTTCTGGCTAGTAGTGGAGTGCTTAATAGTTTGTGTCACTAGGGACTTAGTCCCCTTTATATAAGGATTAGTTTTATCATTCAGATCTGAATATTAACATAGCCTTATTTATTATGTAGGAATGGTAATTTTTTTTAGTAATTAAATAATTTAGTCATGGAAGATGCTTCAGTCTATAAATATTGACTATGACATTTATCATTTCAATTCACATTTTATTAACATATGTGTGTGGGTTTCACAAATGTCAAAATTGAAATGACTATTGATAACCAATTAAAAGATACAACCAATTTATCTCATTCAACTGTCCTGGTTATCATCACCATTTTTTAAATGTGTTTAAAAGTATAAGGGCCAAATGTATAAAAGAATGTAAATATACTTTATAAACATGCAAACATATAAAATGCTATAAGAGAACATTTTATTGTCCAAAGTTTTTAATTTCATAAATTAAGAGAAATCAAAAAGATGTTTCTCTACAAAAATATACCCTATTCTGAATTTTAAATTATACCATGCAAAATGATTTAAAGGATTTCTTTTGTTTCTGTCTTTTTTATTTTTGTCTTAAGATCACCTACAGCATCAAGGTCCATTGTTGTTGACAGTGTTGTTGTTTTTATTTGCTTTTGCTATTGTTTTAATTTAAATTGTCGGATATGTTGATGTAAGTGAGTTATAAGTTCAAAGTCATGGTCAAATAAAGCAAAATTCATCAGACTTAAAAACAAAGTATAACAAAAAGAAACAAACAAGGGAACAAAAACATTATACTGTTTAACAAGCAAAGAAGAGAAATAATTTTAAAAAGCAAAGAAGAGAAATATGTCATTCAAGAAATAATTTTTGGTAAGTTTACCCAGCTAAAATCAAAAAGACTATGTATCAAGACAAAAGGAGAAGTTGAGTCCACATTAGGAGGAATTAGAAGTATTGCAACCTAGTTTACTTTGGATTTAGGAATTAATTTTTTGATTGCCTATTATTATCATTTATGTTATCAAAGCAGGGGAAGAGTTTTTAAAAACTTAATTATCATTTATGTAAGACTTTGTGGGGCTCAGGTACATACTGGGAACACTTACTACATATGCTCAAGTGTGGACAAATTGTTATTTAATAATAGATACACAGAAAGTTTTACAAGTTTATACTATACATGCATTCTGATTTTAAGAAGAAGTAACAGCTTAGTGTGGGCTTTAATTTTTATTAATGCAGTAAATAAACCAAATGGCAAGATTGATTCCAGCATCAGGAAAACTGTAATGAGAAATTATTTGTTTTTGTTGTCTAACTCCCTTGGAAAATGTTTAAACATGCAGAAAAATTTTAATAGACATGTTAAAAACATATATTAGGATGTCTTAAAAAGAAAAAAAAATAACAATTATATTGTTTCCTCATTCCCATAGCTGAAATATGCTACATTTTTTGGTGATAATCAGAGCATATTTTAAAATATTAACAGCTATATATTAAACAGCTTTTTTCCTACTATAATTCTGATAAGAGATACATTTACTTTTACCTAAAAAGTATGTAATTGCTATATAAGGATAGCTTCATTATATTTTTCCTGTGCCATCCTCATGATCCTCACTATGTTTCAACCGATTAATGCAGCCACTGTGTCAATCCATCTTGTTGAGAGTCTTCCTCTTTTTCACTGACCTTCTGCTTTACCAAGCATGATGTCCTTCTCCAGGGACTGGTCCCTCCTGATAACACCTCCAAAGTACGTGAGACGATGTCTCGCCATGCTCACTTCCAAGGAACACTCTGGCTGTATTTCTTCCAAGACAGATTTGTTCATTCTTTTGGTAGTCCATGGTATAGTCAATATTCTTCACCAACACTATAATTCAAATACATCAATTCTTCTTCAGTTTTCCTTATTCATTGTCCAGCTTTTGTATGCATATGAGGTGATTGAAAATACTATGGCTTTGGTCAGGTGCACCTTAGTCTCAAGGTGACATCTTTGCTTTTCAACACTTTAAAGAAATCTTTTGCAGCAAATTTGCCCAATGCAACAGGTCGTTCGATTTCTTGACTGCTGCTTCCATGGGTATTGACTGTGGATTCAAGTAGAATGAAATCCTTGACAATTTCAATCTTTTCTCTGTTTATCATGATGTTGCTTATTGGTCTAGTTGTGAATGTTTTTGTTTTCTTTATGTTGAGGTGTCATCCATACTGAAGACTGTAGTCTTTGATCTTCATCAGTGCTTCAAGCCCTGTTCACTTTCAGCAAGCAAGGTTGTGTCATCTACTTATAGCAGGTTGTTACGTAAGCAGAGGTTATTAGAAACAATTATCAATTAACTAAGAGCAATCATGTAAAACAAATCTTATATTTCTTTTTGAATGGAGTTATAGAGTGGTAGATCAATAAAATATAGTAGGCATAAGGTATCCAAAAGGAAATAAAGTGTGTAAAATAGTGTTTATTAAGAAAATTTTGTAAAAGATGGAGAAATGTAACCTAGAACAAGGAAAATTGGGCAATTTGTCAGTATTGTCATTTATTAGATTACTTCATCCTTCAATGAATCCATATATACCGTTCAGGGAAACTTACAGTGGCAGAGAAAGATGGACATATTGGGTAACCAAGAGCATGTGTGTGTGAGTGTTTATGAGTGTTTCATCTAGCCCAATGAGAACATTGAAATTTAAAAAGTTAAAATACAAAATGGCCAAATGACTAACGCAAGATCAAAAATTGGCCTCTGTTATAATGAAGGACAGTGTATGGACACGTGAAACAGGCAGAAAGAGCTGGGGTATGAGGAAACTTGTGGCCAACTTGAGAGGACTCTATCATTCCTAAAGAGTCACGGTTTTATAATGAAGGGAATATAGCCATCAAGACCAAATTGTTTTCTGCTTTGAATTTTTTGTGGATACCATGTGATTTCATTAATGGAAGCATGCTGAATCATTGAGTGTGTTGAATTTTTGGTAGGTAGTATGGATTTTTTTTCTTGCCCTCTCCCACAAGCCTACCCTTAGAGTCCAGTGGAACATATGTCCCCCCAAAGTCCACTGAAACATTTGTGTCCCAAACAAAGTTTTAAAACTTTCTATTTTTCCTACCAAAATCCAGACACTTCATACAATACCGATGTATCATGCTTGGTAAAGTACAGAGTCAGCAAAAAAGAGGAAGACCCTCAATGAGGTGGATTGACACAGTGACTTCAACAATGGGCTCAAGCATAACAACGATTGTGAGGATGACACAGGACGAGGCAGTGTTTCATTCTGTTGTACACAGGGTCGCTATGAGTCAGAACCGACTCGACAGCACCTAATAACAACAACAATATGCAATACCCTGGAAAAACAGTAATGTGTGGCACATGGCCATTTCTTTCCTTTCAAACAGTCATAAAAGCTCCCGCCTTACAGCAGCACACTCTATCAGTGGGAAAGCAGTTTCCCAATAAACCTGAGAGGTAGAAAATATTGGTGGGCAATGGTATATTCCATCGGTCATGAAGGGGTTAAACAGGAATTTAACATGGTTAGATTTATCATTTAGAAGAGGAATCCGTGGGAGGCACAGACAGTTACACACTTGGCTACATCTTTAAGAAATATAAGTGAGACGGAGTTTAGGAGATAATTTTTTAAAGAAAAGGACACTCCTTGGAAATGATCAGTTTGAAGGCTACTGTACTAGTGAAACACATGGCCAATGAAGTCTTGAATTTAGGTAATTGCGTTGCAATATGTCATGATTATATCTATAAATCTGTTGGAAATTTCCATTAAAATAGACCGATTTGGTGGTGGTTTCCATTAAGAAGCACCAAATTGGATTAATAAAATCTTATGATCACTAGCTATTGAGATGTCAGGGGAAACTTAACTTGTAGCATATTAATATAATTGTAATCAAAGAATCACTTACATTGCAGGAAACTTGAAAGGCCATTTTATTAGTTCTCTAGGACTACTGTAACAATGTACCACAAACTATACCCATTGCCATTGAGTCAATTCCGACTCATAGGTGGCTTAAAATAACAGGAATTTGTTATCTCATAGTTCTGGAGTCTAGAAGTCTGAATCTGAGGCATCAGTAGAGCCACACTCTCTCTGAACACCATAAAGGAGGATCTATCTTTGCCTTTCACATACGGGTGGTTGCTAGCAACACGTGGCATTTCTTGGCTTGTAGAAGCATCAATTACAAGATATATGTGTTTGAATGTATCATTGGACTCTAAAGAAAGTAAACAATTCTGTTGAGATTAACAGAATTAAAAAAGAGAGAGAGAGAGAAAGCTGAAACCAGAGTGGTTATTAAACAAAGAAAAAAATCATTCTTTCATCATGAAAGAAAGGAACACTGTGCTAAGAATGACTTAGCTTTAAGGAATCACTATGTTACAATTCACTATTGTAGTTCACTGTGTTAACAGATAAGAGACACAGTTTATGATCATCCGAAAAGACAGAGAGAAAATCCATTTGATAAAAATCCAAATGTATTCATGATTTAAATATATTTAAAAATCTAAAATAGAGGGAACATCCTCAATCTGAAAAAAAAAAAAAAATGATGTCTGCTAAAAAACTATGGTAATGATCAAACATAACAATAAAATATTAAAAACAATTCCTTAAAACCAGTGAAGAGACAGTGATGCTTGCTATTGATTTCATGCTGACGTCTTTGCCAATACACTAACACAAGAGATAAAAATAAAACTAAAGAAAAAACGGATTATTTAAAAACCAGAATTTTCCTTTATTAATAGAAGACATAAATGTTAATATAGAAAACACAAGTGAATACATAAAATATTTAGGGGATCTAATAAGATGACTTAGCACGGTTTCTGACATTGCATAGCTCTGGGGAAATAAAAAGTAGTTGAGGTACAATAATTGTTCCTTGTATCTGATGCACAAATTAATTCCAGAGGGATTTAAGATCTAATTGTGAAGAGTAAAGTTTTAATATTTTGGAACACATGTAGAAACATATTCTTCATGATCTCTGGCTAGGAAAGAATTTTCCAAAAACATGTACTGAAAAAAAAAAAAAGAATGATGGGGGTAAGCAAAAGGTAAAAGATTGATATAAGAAAATATATTAAACCAAAAATTCATGATCATAGCTTGGGAGATCATATGTGAAACACATGAAACTGAAAAATATTATCAATAATAATTTTAAAAAATCATTAAAAACCAAGAACATAAATGCTGATCATCAGTACTGTGAGCTAACAAAAGAAAAAGAAGCACAATTAATCAAGGCATAAGAAAAGTTCCTCAAACTTATTAGTAGAGAAGCATGAATTAAAATCAGTTCATACATACAAGAAGAGAGAATCACGTGCTAATATAGCTTGTGGACATGCATACATATATCCCAAACAAAATAACAACAATGCTACGTCATCACCAAGTAAGTTTACTGCAGGAAATCTCAGTTGGTTTAAAATACCAGTTACGGCAATTCAATATAATAAAAAAATGGAAGAGAAAAAATCATTTAATAATCTCAATAAACCAAGAAAATACATAATAAAATTCAACATTGCTTCATGATATTTAAAAAAAAAAAAAACCTAGCAAACTAAACATAAAAGAATATCCCTGTCTTGGTTCCTTAGTGCTGCTATAACAGAAATACAAGTATTTCTTATAAACATACACACACTCTTTGGAACCCTCAAAATTTCTGCATTTGACTCAATATGGTAACATCACTAAAAGTTATTTTAAAATAAAAAGCATTAAAATGAAATCAATCCACAACCATTATATTGACAAAAATTAAAATAATAATTACTAAAATTAATAGGATGTCCAATAATGTAATTCTCTCTATTTTTGAAGGTAGAATGAAAACTGGTTCAAGGACTCTGAAGAACAATCTCACACAATGTGGTAAAGCAGTTTTTGCCCTCAGCAATGTCAGTTCTTGGAACTGATTTTAGAGAAATGCTCATTTATATCTACAAGGGTCTGTATACAATAATGTCCAAGCCAGCGTAGTTTGAGATTGATAATCACTAAAAATTATGTAAAATCCCATGAACTGATGTACATCCACATATATTATGGCATATCCATATAATACAGTATCAAACAGCATGAAAATGAATAAGCCAAGGCCCTAAATATGAATATCACAGCAACAGTTTTGAGTGAAATAAAGTTGTCAAAGAATACACACAGTATGACATCATTTGCACAAAATATAAACTATCAAAACCATATTAAATTTTTTGGGACAAATATATTAAAAAGTATAATAAAGTGCACGGAACGAGAAAGTCATAGAAATCCCTTAACTGAGAAGGAGTAATCAGGTAGCTTCAAATGTGTTTGTCATGCTTTATTTCTTCAAATGTGGGTGGATGTATAACAAAAGTTGCATTATTTTTATATGCATATTTATTAATACATATTTATATATTACATATTATGTATTACATATGTATCAAATAGACATTTATGTGAATAGTATTAGCAATATATGCTTAAACTTTGGTTACAAAACAAACCCAATCAGTGGAAAACAGCTTTTGTAGAATAAAGACCACAATCAATAATCATTATGAAGAGTATATTAAAAATGAAAACAAATGATTGTGTGCATCTGGTTGAACACTGTATCAGGACAAAAGTCATGTTCATTAGTATTTAGTTGACATTGGATATACTTCATAGCTCTATAACAAGCAAGTAAATAAAGAACTATATTTATATACTAAAATAGGGTTTGGTATCTTTACATTTACTCAAACTTAGTCACAATGGCCATAGAGGATATGAGTGATGTTGATCTAAGTATCCCATTAAAAGCTTATCACCTGTGAAGGGGAGCAGACTGCTCCTTTTCTTAACTATTAATTAAAGTCAAGTAAGGAAAGTTCAGAATAAAAAGGTCTTCCTTTTTTATTTTTTCACTAGTTTAAACTGAAACTTTATGTGTAGAGAAAAAAAAGCTTTCATTAAATCACCATCTAGTGGCTGTGCCCAGCTATTTTATAAGACCTGGAAACAAAATCAAATTAAAGACAGACGCTTGTTATGAGCTAGAAGAATTGAGATTTTTGTTTTTTTAACCAGGAGGCAAAGTAAAAACATTGACGTCTATATAACTATACAAGAAAATGTTAAGTTCTAAATACTGCATCCGATAATGTATCAGTGGACACCGTTTTAGTTTCTTCAACACACAGGCGTTTTCATCTGTTCCTTACTGTTTGAAAATATAGGTTGCCTGCTTATTCAGCGGTTCCTAAGTCCTTGGCTGGCTCCGTATGCGTTCTTTCTTATTCTTTTCTATCTCTCAAGGTTTCCTTCTGCTTTAGTTTTTACAGTACTTATTTCCATCTGCTCTGTTGTTAAGTTTTTCAAAAAAAATTGGCTGTGGAGTAAGCATATTCATCCCCATATATCCCTTTCTTTGTGATCCTTGAAGTAAGCATCTACGTTCTTTTTTATTCAGTGAGAAAAGCCACACACATTCTAGGAATATTAAGATGTCATTACAGTAATTTGTCTCTGGCCCAGATTGCTGACTCCTTTCTCACATGGGCCTGGACGCCTCTCCCAGGAAATTCTCAAAACTAGGATCCAGTCTGCAATTTCCTTTACTGGCCTCAGTCGTTAACTACTCTTCTGGCAATATGTATGAATTTATGGAAATGTCCTATGAGTCAGATACCGTGCTAAGTGTGAACTAAATAGTTTCTGACTAAATAATCTCTATAGAGGGCCAGGGTTGGGGAAGAGGGAAAATAAAGGAATTTATGACTAAACTGCACTCTGTTATCAGGGTGCCATTAAGCATTCAAAAAAATAAATCTTCTTTCACCTTTGTCTTTCAATAGCTTTTTTCAAATGTGATTTGGCCTGATAAAGAATCCTTAAGACTTTTCTATCTCCAATTTAAGAGCAATCTCTAACACATGTACTATTAGAATAGTTAAACAATTGTCCTACTCACAGAGTGGTGAATTTTCTATCTCAGGTTAAAAAAAAAAAAAAATGTTGGTTGAAAAGTTTATATATTTTGTTTCACTGCTGAACTGAAGATGTGAAAATTATATTTTTAAAAATTACAATAGAAAAAATAAAAAACAGAGAATATTTTCTGTAATAAAATGAACACTTCATGAATAGCTAAAAATTTCAACTGAAAGAGAAAATATTTAGAACTACATAACAAAACTTTAATTTCAGATAAATAAAAATTGAGAGGGCTTGCACTAGTGGATAGGTACTAAAAATAGTCGTAAAGGGCATTCTTCAAGCAGAAGAAAATGATACCACGTAGAAATCTTGAAATTCAGGTAGAAACGAAGAGCAATGGAATTGATAAATATGTGGGAAACTCTAAATGATTTTATATTTATGAATTATACTCTGCCTTTAGGTATTTGGTTCCCTGTTTTCATCAGCATAAAGATGATGTTGTATCCTTTTCTTTGTCTTTCTCAATTATATCCAAAAAAACCTGCCTTGACTCACACTTTCTTTCCTTCAGTATCTTATAGGTTATTCTAAACTCTTCCTTCTGGGTGGGATGTGATTGAGGTTGTGACTTCTTTTCATTATAAGGAGGTTACCACATAAGCTATCATACAAACTGGAACATTTTTGAGAGTGAAATGGGACACTATTAATAAGCATACCAGGATCATAGGCATAAACCGGGATGAGTGAGGTGTCGTTTGCATTTCACAAAGGCAGACTTGAGACGAGTGTGATGTATTATTACATGTTCCTAGGAAAATTGACAGATACATAGGAATACAGTGAGATATTTGATAAGCCCACAAGAAAGCTCAATCCTTCAGAGGAGATCTGCAGGAAATGTGGGAAAAAACCACATTGATTAAAGGCAAGGACTCTGGAGTATTTATACCTCCACACACATCAGTCATTATTTAAGAGGAGAACAAAATTTCCCAGGCAATTTTTCTCTCTGTGTGCAGGTTAATCTGGTTCTGGTCACCTTTACATAATTTTGTGATAGAGATGAGTGCTGACTCTTGGGAAAGGAAACATACATAAGCCTGCTGTGCAAAGAGCTAGTAAAGGGATTTGCTAGGCTCTGAGTTGAACTCTGAGAGCACGCTATATCTCGAATTTGCCAATTACAATGAATCACTCTGTAAATTCTTCAAATTGTGGCTAGTTACTACTACTAAGGAAAAATATATGTATACTTGCAAGAAAAGGGTTGGTACCTAGATATATAGCCCTTACTGCTGTAATTGGTCCCTAAACTACAGTTGATAATTTCATCTTCCTTCTCTTCCATATACATATTCTGTGTGTCTATAGTGTTAATGTGCATGCATGCTATAACGTAAGGGAACTTTCGTTATCCAAAATGTATCTAAAATTGTTCCAGCACAAATGGTTGGAAGATTGTTCTTTCCTCCATTGAATTATCACAGCACTACTGTCAAAAACCGATTAAGCATAAGAATGTAAAATCATATAGCCACTTGGAAGACAGCCTGGCAGTTTCTTACAAAGCTGATCATAGTTGTACCAGATGATCAACCAGCCACACTACTAGGTATTTACCTAAATGAGTTGAAAACATATGTCCACACAAAAACCTGCGCATGAATATTGATAGCAAATTTATTCTTAATTGCCAAAAATTGGAAGCAACCAAGGTGTCCTTCAGTAGGCGAATGGTTAAACAAATAGTAGTACAGACATACAATAGAATGTTACTCATCGATAACAAGGAACGAGCTATCAAGCCATTGATATAAAAGACATGGAAGAATATTAAATGCATACTGCTAAGTGAATGAAGCCTGTTTGAAAAAGCTACATACTTCCTAACTCCAACGATATGACATTCTGGAAAACTCAAAACTACAGAGGAAGTAAAAGGATTTGTGGTTGCTAGGGTGCTGGAGGATGGGGAGAGATGAATAGGCGGAGCAAAGGGCATTTTCAGAGCCGTGGAACTATTCTGTATGCTACTGCATTGGTAGATAGATGATATTATGTATTTGCCAAAAGCTGTAAAACTGTACGACACCAACAGTGAACCCTAAGGTAGACTATTGGCATTAGTTAACATAATGTAGCAATATTGGTTCATTGATTGTAACAAACATACCCCACCAAAGCAAGATGCTAATAAACAGGCTAAACTGTGGTCCGAGGAGAGAGAATATATGGGAACTCTCTTTAGTTTTTGCTCAGTTTTTCTGGAAACTTAAAACTGCTTTAAAAATAAAATCTATTAATTAAAGAAAAATTAAGTATATATGCCTGGGCCACCTTCTGGATATTCGCTTCTGTTGTTTATCTGTATGTCCACTTGTACACTCTGTTGAGGACTGGTGCCTAAAAAGACTATATAGTGAATCTTGAAATAAAAAGGTATCACTCCTCTTGTTCTGTTCTTCTTTCTAGCTGTTATTTTGGATATAATAGGTCCTTTAACTTTTCCTTATAAATTCCTTTAAAATTTCATTATAAGATTTAGAATCAGACTGGCAATTTCTATAAAGAAGCCTATTGAGGCTTTCACTGAGTTTGCATTGAATCTATAGATCAAATTGGAGAGAGTTAATATCATGAAAAGAGTCCCTGGGTGGTGAAAACAGTTAAGCTCTTGAATACTAGATGAAATGATGGTGGTTCAAACTCACGCAGAGCCACCTCAAAAGACAGACCTGGCAATCTGCTTCCAAAAAGCCACAGCCTTGAAAACCCTATGAAGCAGTTTTACTCTGCACACATGGGGTCGTCATGAGTTGGAATCAACTTGATGGCAAATAACGACAACAAAAATATCATAAAATAACTAGTCTTCTGATCCATGAGCATGCTGTATGTCTCCACTTATTAAAGTCTTCTTTTATTTCTCCAGGAAGGCATTTAAGGTTTCAGTGAACAGGTGAAATACCTATTATATTAATCTTGTCTTTATGTTCATGTTTTTGATATTATGGTTAATGACATGTGTTGTAACATGTATGAACTTTATTTTTCTTCTCTTATGGTACCGGTTATAACTTCCAAATAATAGTGAATTGAAGTGTTTAGAATGGACATCCTTGCCTTGTTCCAGAACTTAGAGGGAAATAATTCACTTTTTTATGTATGACCAGCTTCATGAGCTTGCAATCTGTGCAGTCACACAGAGCCCTATGCTCAGAAGGACCCTGCTCTTAGTTTAATGCTCTGCTGTTGCTATCTTTTTCTTGTGTCTTACAAGTCAAGTCTTATGGACACCAGATCGTAAGTGTGAGCAAAGTAGTATGATATGCAAGTCCACTCTTCGTCACTGTTTCATTCACATACAGTGTTTTTGATGCCCATAGCCCAAAATTCTGGTGGGCTCACAGTACTTAGGAGTTAAGCAAGACTCAAAGCAAGTACAAGACAGGTGTATTTCATCTTTGACTGATGGTGAGGGCATTGACAACCCCAAGAGATCATGCTTTCCATTCATTTCTGAACTTCCTTTGAATGCAGAAAGAAGCCAATAACTTCCTAACCAACATAAACAACCAAGGAACCCTATCATATATTTTCTTACCTGTTATTTTCTTGTTATTAGTGTGAAGTATGTATGCTGAAAATATTGACATAAAAGGAAAAGAAAAAAATAGGGCAGCCCATAGCTTCTTTACCTTTCAGTCCTTCCTTACTATTTATTCCATCTATTTTGGTTTTGCTGTTTATTCTATCCTTGCCTAACTTCTTTTTGAGTCAGCATTTTTTTGTATTCCATTTTATTTCTACTGTTAACCATAACACTTTATTTTTATGGTTGTTTTAGTGCTCACTATATCAATATACTTTCAAATAATATCATATCACATCACATAAGCAGTCAATTATTTCCTAATGACAGTTTTAAAAATAGAAAGGTTACTGATCATCATTCATTTGTGAATATCTCTGTTTCAATCTGGTATTCCCTCCTTACTTGAAGAACTTTTTATTCTGTTTAGATGAATTTTTTGTTTGTTTTTTGCAATAGATTCCATAAACTTCTATTGTCTGGAAAGAATCTTTATTTTACCTTCATTTGTGATTGATATTTGCTATATATACAATTCTAGGTTGACTGTTATCATTTTATTCCATACTTTAAAGATGTTCTCATGTCTACCTGCTTGCATAGCTTCTAATGAGAAATCTGTAATATCTTTAACTCTGATTCTCTGTACAAAATGAATAGACCATCATCCCAGGCATGTGTAGCTTGTATTTTACAACCGAGTGAAGAAGATACAAGCTCATTGTCTATACATTACCCTTCCCTCTGGTACTCTGATCTGCACATTTCCCACCATCTTTACCTCCCTGAGGAGCCCTGGTGGCATAGCGGTTAAGAGCCTGGCTATTAACCAAAAGATTGGCAGTTTGAATCCACCAGCCACTCCTTGGAAACCCTATGGGTTAGTTCTCTGTCCTGTAGGGTCGCTATGAATTGGAATCAACTCGATGGCAACGAGGGGGGGCAGGGAGTTTACCTCCCTAAACTTCTATCTGTATCTACTCATCTCATTGAGATCACCATGCTCTGCTTGGGATATTCCTCTACGTACCAACTTCAAGAACGTCCCTTCAGACAGAACACCAAAGTAAAATTGTAGAGCTTACCTCAATAATTTCCCTTCTGTTAGATATCATCGTTCTCTACTCTCATTTCCCAGTATCTGAAAACAGATTATTCATGTATTTTGTTCAGTTTTCTAGTAGTGTATGGCAAAAGGACAAGTTCATTACCAGTTACTCTACCATAGCCAGATGCAAAATTCTTACTTTCTTTGAATGCATGTATTTTTTCTGGTACTTTTAGAGCTCTTATTTTTGCCCCCAGTTTGTCCTCTCCCCACTCCTCCCACACTCTTTACTTCCATGTCTTTGTTTATTCATATTCTTTGACGCATTGTTTTTTCTCAGCTTTGCTCACACAAGTTCCTACACTGTGTGGTGTCTTCATTTTTTAGGACTGCATTTCATTAGGTGACTTCTGAGATCGCTGCCTTCTCTGTCTCTGTGTATTATAACAGTGTGGCTTTTATTCCTTCTATATGTTTTTCAGGAGATGTGGGAAAATTCAGAATTAATCTACCATAATTTTTCTTCAAGCACAACTAATTAGAAAATACATTAAAATCTGACAACATCAGTGTTATAGAGCATGTAAACAAACCCAAACAGAGAGAGTTTTTTGTCATAATAAATTTTAACATTTGTCTATTATATCTTATCTTAATATTCAACTCACCATCTATTTTTTTCCACGAGCCTGTAAAACTGAATGTTGCTGGAGAAAAACACACATAATCTTGACTGCTCTCGATTTAAATGTATGACTGCTAACCTCAGAGTAGTTTATCATTATCTTTGCTCAGAAATCGAACTACACATCTCAATTCATTTTCATGCCACTCTCCTAGAAAGCTATTTCATACTTTCACCTTTTTCTACAAAGATCCATGACCACTACAGTCATCTTCACTCTCGGCTAATGGTCTCACTTCATATTTCGCTAAGAAAATGCAATTAATCAAAAAAGAACTTCTGAAGCATCCCACTACTGCGTATAGCAGCTACCTGTAACTGTGTCCACACTGCTTGCTCTCTGGTCCATGTGGATAAACTACATAATTCTTCTCTAAAGTTATCACCTCCGCTTGTGTACCACATCCCTACTCCTCTGACCTCTGCAAAAACGTTGCTCTCATACTGACTTCTTTCTCTAACACATCTTCATATTTTCCCCCTGTGCTATGTTTTTGCCATCAGCTCGTAAATATGTGCTAGTTACTTGGCATATCACAAAATTGATGCCTGTTAATTTTGTAACGTTGTAATACAGCAGCCGTATAAAAGACTGGTTTAATATTTGTTTCTCTAAACGTCATACTTTACTACTTTATAATATGATTTGTATAAAGATCAACAGAAAGTTACAAAACACGTGATTATTATTTTACATAAAACCCAAGATAAGTTTTATAGATTCCACTGAGTTTGTGAATAGTGGCTCTGCTATCCTTTTTTTTTTTTTAGGATTTATACTTTATTTCTCATTTCATTTTTTTTTATTATCTAACAGATTCCATAAGAATGAGAAGACTGATAAATATTACTGAGATAGATTTTTTCCCCTTCCCTAAGATTGTATTTTCAATCAAGACTAACTAGTAGAAATCAAGCATAAAGACCCTAGGTAAATGCAGCTGTATCTAGGATGGATCATAGAAAGAAACAAAGTAGGCTTACTTAGTGATATTCTCCGTGGACAGGAAGCTTGGTACGTTAGCATGTGAACATGAAAACCGAACAACAGCAAAGTGTAAAGAGTGGATTCAGGAAAGCATGTTGCCTCTTCTATACTAGTGGTACAAGTAAGGCAAATGAATATTTATAAAATGAGAATGTCTGTAAGACTTCTTTTTTAAATTATTTTTTATTGTACTTTAGATGAAAGTTTACAGAACAAATAGTTTCTCATGAAATAGTAGTACACATATTGTTTTATGGCATTGGTTAACAACCCCATGACATGTCAACACTTTCCCTTCTTGACTTTGGAGGACCTGTAATAATTATTTTTATATGCAGACATAACTTTATGTATGTTATGTATACTTACATGATGAATATATATCATTAATACATATTTCATATTGACAATAGTTTCTAATAGTCAGATGCATCTTTTTTTCTTTTCCCCAGCACAAGGGAAAAGGGGTCACTTTATTCCTCCTTGTCATATAAGTTTAGGGCAGGAAGAATCACAAATGGTCACTATGCTGTTTACATATAAAAATCATGTATATGAAAACAATTAACTCTCATACTACTACAATCATAATTAAAATATAATAATAATTCACAGTAATACTAAAACATATCTTACCTTCAAATGATTATCTATACTTGTGTGATTATATCATTCAGAGTTTGACATTTATATGCCTGCATTTCACACAAGCAATAAAGCAATTTCAGTTATGATAAGTTAAAGTGACTCATCCTTAAAACAAGCCTCAAAAATCCTCGTATATTGCTCATGAGTGAAGCTTCACTGGCCAAAAAGAATGATTTCCGTTTCATGAGAAAAGATAAGTGACTTTAACACAGAGCTTGCTTCCATCATCATAAGGAATTTTAAACACCTTAGTTATGAAAATATGTGGCCAAATTTTACTCATTTTCTATACAGTGAAAAATAGTGGTCTTTTTATAATTAACGGCAGTATTCTGAAAGATTGGAAACTGACTTGTAATCTACAACTTGTAATGAAAAACTGCCTACATTGAATTGTTTCTTTTTAGTTTCCTACGCATATGCCCAAAATTTAACAGTGCATTAAAACACATTTTTACTCTGCCCAGCATAGAGATGACTTGTCTGGAGTATATGTGGAATTCGGAGAAGACAGGGCTTTCAGTATTACATTTTTTGTAACATGATAAGTCATGTCACAGGGCTCGGAACAAAATGAGAAAAATGGTTTCTATTTTAAAAAGATGCAATTACATTAAAATTTGATTTTCTTTTTGCAGTAAGTCCATTTGGGTATTCCCCATAAAATTTCGCTAATTCGTTTTAAACTGTGTATGCAAATAAATGGCTGTGTTATCCTATACATTAACAGTTGTCTCTTGAAATAATTACTATTTAGGTTTGTAAAGTATTCATTAAATGTCTGCCAAATTACTTAAAAATCATAATAGACATTTAATGGGTGCTTTAAAACTGGAATAGAAATTACATCTGATTATAAGTAACTGTAGGTTTATAAAGCTATCATTATATGTCTATTAAGATCATTTAACTTAAGTGTTACATAATTAAGAGAAGAGCCAGCATTTTAATTGCACATTTGCAAACTGCTAGCTCGCTTTGCTAAATATTCATTTTACCCACTACAGAAAAGTGTGAGCAAGACATGAAGTTTTCCTCATTTTTTCTTAAGCAATACTGCACTGCACTCCGTGGGATTAAATGATCTAACAAACACACATCACGTACAACGATGGGACCATACACAGAAACTAAGAGGAGATTTATTTTGAACATGTATCTTTATATGTAGAACGCATTTCACTTATTTGCCCCAAAAGAAAAACTTCCTGATAAACTAAGGGCTCACAAGGGAAATGGATTCCTTTTCCCACCTTTCAGATTGCTGATTGATAGTGGTACTACTAAAAAAATAGCTGAGATAGAAAATCACTGGTATCAACTAATGATTCAGTACTGTCTTGTTCTTAGAAAGTGCATCCCAAGTTGCCAATAAAAAAACATAATTTCCCATTAATTACCATGCTAAGCAGTTGCTTGTTATCACATAAGTTAAGTGGGGTATTAAGAGAGAAACTAAATTATACTTTTCATGCCTTGAAGTGTCCACTCATCTTGAAGTCAAGATTGGTACACAAAATGCAAAGAGACATAAGATTGTAATTTGGTTGCAGGTACAGTTCAGTAGATAAATAAAGTGCCTCTGGCAGCAGGCTTTTAAAGGCACTAAAACTCTTTTCACAAAGGTTTCCACTTGTAGTTCTTCCGTATATCTCCATTACACGCCTGAGGTTCCCTCTTCTTAACCTGAAGAAAAAAACATTCTGCTGAGAGAAAATTTATTTGTATATAATTTCTTCTCTGAGTGTTTCTTCTTCCTGGGAACATTTGCATTTAAACAAGCTTTTGATTTCTTTGAAATCCATCTGCCTACACTTACCGTATTTTTTTTACCCCTGCATAAACATCACCTGTGAAGTATGTTGTAAACAAGATTGCTGCTCAGCTCTCTTGATTTTGTACATATCAGTGTGATAGGACAGATAGAGCCTTACCCATTTAACCTGGGACATGGCCTACGATCCTTAGTCTCTACGTGTGTTCTTAGTTAGTCAAGGTAATCTTATGAGTGAGACAGTGGGATTCATAACCCACTTAGTGTCTTTGGATCAAATTTCAGGAAAACTGGCAAAGGTGAAAAGAGGTCTTATCAAAGACTATTACAGATCTAAATTGCTGTGGTGATCCACTAAATTTTCTCCATCTCATTGTTGGTGTCCTTGTTAGTTGTTGTTGAGTCAGCCCCAACTCACGGTGACTCCACGCACGTGAAAGGCTGCTCAGTTTTGTGCAATCCCTATGATCAGTTGCAGACTGGACAACGATCCACTGAGATCCATAGGGTTTTCACTGGCTGATTTTTGGAAGTAGATTACCAGGCCTTTCTTTTTGTCTGTCGTAGAGTGGAAACTACTGACAGACAGGTGGTGGCTGTGAATATCCTGAATCTGAGACTAGCCCATGAAAACCCTATGGATGACAAAAGTATATTGTCTGATATAGTGCTGGGAGATGAGCCCCTTAGGCTGAAAGGCACTACAACAGCTGCAACAATGGCCTCCAACATACTGATGATCATGAAGATGGTGCGGTACTGGGCAATGTTTCATTCTATTGCAGTTGGGGTCACTGTGAGTTGGAGCTGACTCAATGGCAACTAACAAGAACAAATCTAAGCTCTTCCAGATCTCAGTGGCTCAACTGTCTCCTGCTTTTTCTTCTTTCTTTCTTTTTGCTTTTTCCCTTGTGGCTGTCTTCTGATTCAAATCATTACAAAGTAGCACCTTCAGGGCCAATTCACTGCTTGTTTTTAGCCTCAGACCATGGCTGGGATTGTTCATGAGGCCATGTTTGGGGAGTTTTGTTTACCTTCAAGTGTATCAGATCTGATGAAAGTCCAATGTTCTATATTCAAAAGGAGATATTTTCCTTGGTGATCTTATTTTCAACCTATCAACCAAGTGCAAGATGACTAAATATACCTAATAAGGTGTAGAAGAGAGTTTGAAAACTGTTGTTCACAGGGTATACTGAATTTGCTAATTTTTTTTTTAATTGGAAAATTTCATAATAAAAGTCCAGATGTCCATTGATTTTTCCATATAGGAAGATTAAGCTCAACTCTGTATAAGTTGAGCAGATTTGAACTTTGGCTATTTTCCATTACACTAAGCAGAGTGCCACAGTTTCACAGTTTCATCATTCCCTATTATCTCTTCAAATACCATGAGGCTACAAGCTGCTGTTTGTAATCACACTGGCACTATTTTTTTTACACATAGCCCATTGCCTTTATTTACACTGATCGTTCCTCCCCTGTATGTGTTTTCCCTTTAACCCCTGCTGTAGGCAATCATCTCTAGGTTTTATGCCGAGTACAGAGGCATATTTACCATGAAGAAAAGGAAATATAAACTTCCTTTTCTCCTGCACTAATTCCCTGAGCAATTCATTCACATTGGCCTATGTTTCTGTAAATTTCACAAAACTAAGATATATTTATATTCCCTTTTTCATGAAGAGGTTCCTGAAAATTGTATAAGTTTCAGTTCCCACAAAACCTGGACCCACCAGTGGCTCTGTGATAAAGGAGTAAAAAATTCTAAGTACAGCTTCTTTATGGTTTCATTTATCCCCTGGGGAATAGTCTTATGAACTTGATAAATTAGGACATGATGTTTTCCTGAAGGAATATGCAGAAAAAATACAATAAAATTATCATTTGCCTACAAGAAATGTTATTTATTACCACGTGTATAAAATTATTAGCCCTGAATGTTTTGTCAATCACAAATTGGAGAAATGGTCTCATGGAAATTAAACAGTAAGACTAATGAATCTTGGATGAATGCACTTTGTTTCCACTCGTATTTGACTGTCAATAGAATTAGTTTGCGTTGGCATGGTGTGATAGGTAACGCTTTTTAAAGCAGATAGATGTTTGCATTTTTTAAGTTGCAGGAGGGAATGAGTGAGATGAGATAGCTCTATGAGGCCAAACAGAATCTTTCAGCCCAGTAAGTTTTATAAATGATTTCCTAGCAGTTACTGATACTCCTTTAATGATTCAGAGATATTCATTCTTTTTGAAACAGTGCATTGATATTCCTGGATGTAAAATAAACCAACAAAGAGCTGAGATGAGATAAAATAACTTTGAAACTTGGTTTTTGTTAAGTGCGTTAAAACTTTCTTCATTGAAGTGTAATATACATAGAGATACATCAAGAAATCAAAAGTGTAGAACTTGTTAACTTATCACAAAGATAACACATACATGTAACTGCCACACAGTTCAAGAATCGGAACATCATCAGCCCTCTAGAAACCAATTCATCTGTCCACATGCTCTTGCCCATAGTAGCCACTCTCCTGATTTCATAATCGTGGAATTGTTTTGCCTGTTTTATTTAACTTCATGTACGTTGAATATAGCATAATTTTTTTGAGTGTGAGTACAATTAACATTCTTGTATATGTTATTTATTTTTATATATTTCTTCAGTTTAATAAAACTATAAATGTTTAACAAAAAGAAAAAAGTAAGATCTTAAGCTTCTCCACAGCTTTCCATATGAAGTGAACTGTGGAATCGGCTTATGTATTGGCTAATGCATTAGCATTTCCACTAATGCTTTGTTTGCTTGATATGTCTTTATTACTTTGGTTTTTCACTTTATTTGTTTTTTTTAAATTTTATTGTGTTTTAGATGAAAGTTTTATCCTGAGCGAAATAAGTCAATCACAAAAGGATAAATATTATATGAGACCAGTATTATAAAAACCAAAGAAAAGATTTACACAGAGAAAAACAGAATTTGATGATTACAAGGGAGGGTAGGGATGGGGAGGGGAAATCATTAATGAGATAATAGACAAGCATCAACTTTGGTGAAGGGAAAGACAACACACAATATAGGGGAAGTCAGTACAAGTTGACCAAGACAAAGTCATAGAAACTTGCAAGACACATAAATCACCTCCAGGGACTGAGTTACTTTGTTATGCTAATGAGACAAGATTACTGTAGAGTGTGTCTTAAATCAATCTCTTTCGAGATATGAAAGAGATTAAACAAGTAAAAGAAAGAAGCAGAGAAGGGGGCAGAGAGACACCTAGCCACATGAAGATTGCCCAGGAGCAGAAGCTAAAAGATATTCCTCCAGAGTCAACAGAGATAGCCTTTCCCTAGAGCTGGCACCCCGAGTTTGGACTTTTAGCCTCCTAAACAGTGAGAAAATCAATTTGTTTGTTAAAGCCATCCATTTGTGGTACTTCTGTCACAGCAGCACTAGATAACTAAAACAAAAGGTTAGCCTTCATAGGCATTTTTCATTTTAAGCTCTCCTGTCTTCATTGAAATCTCTGTGAATTACCTACTTTAAATCTTTAAAGACAAAGTGGTAACAATATTGGATTATATTAGTGTCTTTATTATAATCTAAAATAAGCAAAACCATACAGTGTTTTTTCTAAGTTGTTTTATTCTGGCTTACAGTAATAAAATTGCTTTATTGTAAATTGCTTACAGTTCCTTACTTTGGGGCTGCAATTTTGTATCTACAAATGGACAATGATTGTACTTCTTAAAAATAATTTTTTCAATTTTAAAGCCTGTGTTATTTCTCATGCTCTTAGTTTTAGAACTTCCTTAAAGACAGTCTAGGCTAGAAGCATGACTTCTGACAGTTACATTTGAATCAACAGAAGGAAGAATAGATATTTACTATTATAATAAATTGTGCAATATTTCTTTTTAACATGTCAACTCCCCTCTTTAATACTAAAATTTATTTATCAAAAACAGTTCAAAATAAATTTTGAATAATAACAAGATGGAGTTTTATAAATGCACTTGTTGAATATATCTCTATTATTTTAATAATATTGAACAAAATACAGATTTTGAAAATAAACCTAAAGCCCACGGACAAATAATGCTAACTGTTGATAAAGTTGTGTGTTGTGTTGTTTTCTCACATTGTAAATTCTTTATTGTTTGTGAGAACCATTATGGCTGATTGAAAGTGGTAAAAGATAGAGTGGGAAAAGTATGAGAACGTTTAGGTAGTCTTGTTTTCTGAACCATATGAGCAGATGTTCTCAAGAATATTTCCAACAAATCACATTGTGACTTGGTTATTAAATCATTCAGAGATAATTTTATAGGAAGAATGGTAACCATGCCATTCCTTACCATAAATCTATTACACAGCTTTTGCGATTCTATACATCTTGATCATTTTACTTCTCAGTGTCCACTTTTCCAGACAAAATGGTGCCTTGATGTTTTTGTAATTTGAAAATCAAATCTATTTATAGTTTGGTTAAAAGGGAATTTCTATCTACAAATGAAAAAAAGCAAAGATGTCACCTTGAGGACTAAGGTGCCCCTGACCCAAGCCGCGGTGTTTTCAATCACCTCATATGCGTGCGAAAGGTGGACAATGAATAAGGAAGACCGAAGAAGAATTCATGTCTTTGCGTTATGGTGTTGGAGAAGAATATTGAATATACCATGGACTACCAGAAGAACAAACAACTCTGTCTTGGAAGAAATACAGCCAGAGTGCTCCTTGGAAGGGAGAATGGCAAGACTTCAGATCACATACTTTGGACATATCAGAAAAGACCAGTCCTTGGAGAAGGACATCATGCTTGGTGTCGTAGAGGGTCAGTGAAAAAGAAGACCCTCAACAAGACGGATTGACACAGTGTCTGCAACAATGAACTCAACCATGACAACAATTGTGAGGATGGCGTGGGACCGAGCAGTGTTTTGTTCTGTTGTACACAGTGTCACTATGAGTCAGTACCGACTCGGGGGCATTTAACAACAATAACAATATCTACAAACGTATCCTGCTAGTTAGTTTGCTGGGGTAACAACTAAACCCCCCAAAACTCAGTAGCTAACCAAAACCAAACTAGCTGTCATCAAGTTGATTCTGACTCATGGTGACCCCAGGTGCTCAGAGGAGAAGTAAACTCTATAGGGTTTAAGACTGTGGCCTTTCAGAAGCAGATAGCCAGGCTTTTTTTCCATGGTGCCTCTGGAAGAGTTTGAACAGCCAGCATTTCTATTAGTAGTTGAATGTTTAACCATTTGTGCCACCCAGGGATTAGCAGTAAATATTTATGTATTGATTACATTGCATGAGAATGGCTGGCTGGTTGTTGCTACCCTTCAGGCATGGGTAAGCAGTGTATGTCTTCCATGTACATTCTCATCCTGGGACAGCCCTTAGAGCAAGCACAAAGGGAAATCAGACTCGTCAAATTAGACTCATAAAAATGATAGATCTTACTCAGTATCAAGCTTTACTAATGATCTCAAGGTTGCAGGCATTCAGGTAGCTTAGATGAAGCAAAGAGCAGTCTGAGACATAAACAGCTTTCCAGATCGTTTTTTCCCCCACATTAGACATGCACTTTCTGACCCAGAATAATATATGGAGTCTCTAAGTAATGTCATGACTCTCTTACATAGGTTAATACATGAACCAGCTCGATTTTAGGCCACAAAGTGTTGTAGGCTTACAAAACATTCCCTCAAGAGCCATGTCTCATAAATCCATAGATTTAGGGTATATTTACTATAAATGGAGCCCTGGTGGCACAGTGGTTGAGAGCTACGGCTGCTAACCAAAAGATCAGCAGTTCAAATCCACCAGGAGCTCCTTGGAAGCCCTATGGGGCAGTTCTACTGGGTCCTGTGGTGTCGCTATGAGTCGGAATGGACTGGTAGCAATGGGTTTTGTTTTGGATTTACTATAAATACTCTTTTAGCCGGAGATATCCTGCTAAGGAAAATCTGTACATAAAATCTCTTCTCCTTGAAAGTATTATTTAGTCTAGCTGGCTGGAAGTCCGGTTGACAGAGATTAGACCAGGTCAGCTGTGTTTCTGTTTTCTTCTCTGGTATATCCTTACACTCCCTCCCTATGGAAAAATGAGTGAATGAATTGAAGACTCCTTCCTACTAGCCTGTTGAGGACAATCTGTTCTTTTGGTATAAGAGGGAATTAAGACAACAGAACTTTATATTCTCTTTCTTTCTATGTATCTTTCTTTCGTTCTTGTCTGTCTTTATGCCAACACCACCCATCTTGATTATTGTTTTCCCATTTCAGGACTGTTTTGACTACTTCAGTTTCTTTGTATTCTTTATCATTTTTAGAATAAGTTTGCCAATTTCTATCAAAAAAAAAAAAGCTGGCAAAGATTTGGTTTGGGAATGCGTTAATGTAAAATATCCTATTGAAGAGAATGAACATTTTCACAGTATCTAATCTTCTGGAACACGGAATATTTCTTCATTTATTTGTCTTCTTTAGTTTTTCTCAGGAATGTTTTATAATTTTCAGTGTAGAAGTCTTATATATGTTTTATTAAATTTACTAATAAGCATTTCCTATTTTGATACCATCATAGTCCCATTTTTTAATTTCATCTTCTATTGTTCATTACTAGTACATAAAAATACAACTGATTTCCTTTCCGTCTCACGGCAGCCACCAGAGGTAAGCCAGGATGGGTGCTTATAAGTACATCCAGGAGCTATGGCGGAAGCAGCAGTCCAACGTGTTGCGCTTTCTTCTGCGAGTCCGCTGCTGGCAGTACCGCCAGCTCTCGGCGCTGCACAGGGCCCCCTGCCCCACCAGGCCGGATAAGGCGCTCAGACTGGGATACAAGGCCAAGCAAGGTTATGTCATCTGTCGGGTTCCCGTGTGCATGGGTGGCCGCAAACGCCCAGGGCCTAAGGGTGCAACCTATGGCAAGCCCGTCTATCATGGTGTTAACCAGCTGAAGTTTGCCGGAAGCCTTCAGTCTGTGGCTGAGGAGCGAGCTGGATGCCACTGTGGGGCCCTTAGAGCCCTGAATTCTTACTGTGTTGGTGAAGATTCCACATACAAATTCTTTCAAGTGATCCTCATTGATCCATTCCATAAAGCTATCAGAAGAAACCCTGACACCCATTGGCTCACTAAGCCGGTCCACAAGGGAGATGCGCGGGCTGACATCTGCAGGTCGCAAGAGCCGTGGCCTCGGGAAGGGCCACAAGTTCCACCACACTATTGGTGGCTCTCGCCGTGCTGCTTGGAGAAGGCGCAATACTCTCCAGCTCCACCGTTACCGCTGATATGAGTAATGTTTGTAAAATTCATACCTAATAAACAATTTAAGACAGTTACGTCTACTTAAAAGCGTTCTTTGTTAAAACAGGAGTTGTTTGCAGAATGTTTCATGAATGCATTGTCAAATTACGGAAGTGAAAGTGCAATAATGTTTGAAGACAGTAAGTGATAGTGTATCTTGCTTCTAATAAGGTAAACACTTGTCTTTGCTTTATCTTATTAGGCAGTTATATGTCAGTGTTTAAGATGACGTGTGGTATAATAGGGGTAAAATAAATTCTTTAAAAGTGGAGTGCTGAGATTAGCTCTTTCTGTAGACTTTGGTGCATGTGCTAAAACCTATAACTTTACTGGGCTGATGCAGTGCTCTGCTGTTTTAACCTCATGTGGCTGGGTGGTTTTTTTTGGAGTTTGATAAGGGTAAATTAGGATCAGTTTAAGTGGGATTTTGCTTGGAAATTTGTAAGATGGGACGGGTACTATCCTAACCTTTTGTCATGAGCACATGCAGAAAAGTTATGAAGATCAACTGGAGTCCACATTTTTATATTTAATCCAGTATTCATGTAACCACAGGTTCTAAAAGGAAAAAAGGTTAGAAGTGCCACCATTTTTAGAGGAATACATGTTGCAAGAGGATTCTCTTACGAATGAAACAAATCTGGGTTTGTTTCAAAAAACTTAAGCAATTTCCTTGGTGTCCACAGTATCATTTAAATTCACATAAAAGGCAAAAGCGTGTTAAATCCCATGCCTCCATTTCTGGGATATGTAAAATCCTGAATTTGATGCAAAGTTGTTAGCAGTGCTATCAAAGTTGATGGAAATTGAACATTAGGTAAACAAGGGAGTTATTTTAACCTTGAGATTTGCAAGCTAGTAATGCTAGGGTGGAAAGACAGCTGGGGCCAGTAGATAAATACCTTTCAGATATGTGAGGACAAACTTAAAACCTTCTTTAATCAAAGTTTTAAAATACTTTGTGAAGTTTATTTGTGACCATTATGAACCCTCTAGCCTTCTTAGGGAAAAAGTATGATTGTCTAAAAGTATGTCATTGGTTTCCCCACTATCCATCCACTCCCTTAAGGCTACTGAGGAAAGTCATGCTTGGTGTCAATACAGGCTTTGGTTTCCAACCTGACCTTAAGTGTTTTGCAGTTTACTCATCCCTGGTCAAACTACCTTCAAAATCCTTAACCATTCCACATACTTGCTAGTCCATCAATCACGTGTCCACCTTTTAAGCATGCCACAACATTTTATTGCATTTATTGTTTCACATCACATCTAGACTGGGCTTCTTTTCCCCAGGATGAATTTGAGTGTGTAGGAAATGCAGAAAAGGAATCGCCCCAATTCTTTCAAATTCTGAGTTTGCTGACTTAATAGGTAATTTGATTTCATAATCTGATGGCTGGTTTCCCTGAACCAATGTCCTGGTATTTTCTTTTGGGGTCTCAAAAGGCTCAGTTAAATGATTTCCAGAAAAAGTTTGTAGCAGTCTTCATAAGTAAAACCTCTTGATTTCTAAGTTCCTTTCTACTCAAAAAAAAAAAATCTTAAAATTATACATTCTGATTGTGTGTAGAGATTGTTCATCTAAAGGAATAAATGTATATTAAACTAAAAAAAAAAATACAACTGATTTTTGTACATTGACTATGTATCTTGAATACTTGCTAAACTCACCTAACTTGTCCCACTAAAAACTCATTGCAGTCAAGTCGATTCCAACTCATAGTGACCCCATAGGAGTAGAAGTGCCCCATAGGGTTTCCAAGGAGTGTCTGGTAGATTCAAACTGCTGACCTTTTGCTTAGCAGCCATAGCTCTTAACCACTGCACCACAAACTTGCAGGGGCTTTTTTTCTAGAAATCTTTAAGTATTCATATACAAGGTATTGCTGTTTGTCAATAAAAGACTTTTGTTCCTTCCTTTTCAATCTGTATATATATATATTTTAATTTTTTATTGTACTTCAGGTGAAGGCTTACAAAACAAATAGTTTCTCATTAAACAGTAGTACACATATTGTTTTATGACAGTGGTTAACAACCCCATGACATGTCAACCCTCTCCCTTCTAGACTTTTTTTTTTTTTTTTTGGTCAATCTGTTTAATATTTTATTTTACTTTCTTGCCTTATTGTAATAGCTAGAATCTCTGGTCTAATGTTGAATATAGTTGCTGATGAGAGAAATTTTTACCTTGGTCATAATTTTAGTGGGACGTCATTCGAGTTTTCATAATTAAATATGTTATCATCTTTAAGCTTTTCCTAAGCGCTGTTTATCAAGACAAGGAATTTCCTTTTCATTCCTAGTGCTTTCTGTGCTTCTATTTTGTGGAAGAATCAGTGTAGAATTGCTATGATTTATTTAGTGATTGATTAAATGCACCAGATAAGCCATCTGGGGCTGATGTTTTCTTTCTGAAAAGTTTTTTTTTTTTTTTTAAATAATAATTCCATGTTTTAATAGATACAGGGCTATTTAGATTACTTATATTACCTTCTTGAATGAGCATTGATCATTTTGTCTTTCATAAAATTTTTCAATTTCATCTAAATTGTCAAATATAGTGGCATAAAATTTTTCATAACATTTATTATCTTATGTCTTTAGAATTTGTTGTAATGTCTCCTCTTTGTTTCCTGATATAAATAATTTGAGTCTTCTCTTTTTTATTTACTGATAATTATGACTGATTTTTTACCAATGATACTGATCTTTAAAAAAAAGAATTCTTGTGGCTTTATTGACTTCTCAATTATTTCTCTGTTCTCCACTTCATTGATTTCAGCTTTTATCACCTTATCTTGTTTACTTTAGATTTTATTTGCTCTTCTGTAATTTTTTAATTTTCTCAAATTGGAACAGTAGATTGTTGATTTGAAACCTGTACTTTTCTTTCTCTTAAATATAAGTATTTAATGCTACAAATTTACTCTAAGTACTGTTTGAGCTACAATGAACAAAATTTAATATTTTGAGTGATTTTAAAATATTACTTTTTTGTTATTTATTTTCCAAATATTTAGAAATTTTCCACTTACCTTTCTGTTATTAATTTCAGTTAATTCCATTGTTGTCAGACAATATACTGTTCAAGATTTCAATTATCTCAAATTTCCTGAGACTTATTTATGGTCAAGAATATAGTCTATTTTGGTGATTTTCCCATGTGTGCTTAAACTGAGTGTGTTTTCTGGTACTGTTTGGAGAATGGTTCTATAAATGTCAATTAGGTCAATTTGATTTGATAGCATTGCTCAAGTTCTATATGTTCTAACTGATTCTGCTGTCTCCATTATCTATAAATTACTGAGACAATTCTATAAATCTCCAACTCAGATTGTGAATTTGTCTGTTTCTCCAGTAGACTGTCATTTTGCTTCTCTTCATGCATTTTGAAGGTCTGTTACTAATTCCATTCACATATAGAAGTGTTACATCTTCTTATCTTTTATCACTGGTGGGGTAATGGTTAAGCACTTGGTTGCTAATCAAAAGTTGGTGGTTCAACCAACCCAGTGGCTATAGGAAGAAAGACCTGGCGATCTGCTTGCATAAAGTTTAAAGCCAAGAAAACCCTATGGGGAAGTTCTACACTGTCACATGGGTTTGCTATGGGTCATAACCAACTAGATGGCACCCAACAACAACAACAACACTGGTAATATATCTCATTTTAAAAATTGTCTTCATCTAACATTGATATAGTCTTTCTGGCTTTCATTGTGTTGGTTTGATGTGGTATATATTTTTGTGTGGCTTTTATTTTAGCTTACCTGTATCTTTACATTCTAAAGCTTCTTATAGATAGCTTATATCTGGATCTAGCTCTTATATCCAATCAGACAATCTCTGCTTTTTAACTGAGACATCCAGACTACATTTGAAGGAGCCCTGGTGGTGCAATGGTTAAGTGTTCGGCTGCTATTCGAAAGGTCAGGGCATTTGAACCCACCAGCAGTTCCTCACAGGTTAAGACTTGGCGATATGCTCCCGTAAAGATTAAAAAAAAAAAAAAAAAAAACCACTGCCGTCGAGTTGATTTCGACTCACAGCAACCCTATAGGGCAGAGTCGAACTGCCCCATAATGTTACCAAGGAGCTGCTGGTGGATTAGAACTGCCAACCTTTTTGTTAGTAGCCGAGCTCTTAACCACTGTACCACCAGGGCTCCCCATAAAGACTACAACCTAGGAAACCCTGTGGGGAAGTTCTACTCTGTCCTATGGAGTCACTATGAGTCAGAACCAACCTCATGGCACAAAACAACAAGAAGGCTACCTTTAATTTGATAAAACTTTATGATTTTGTTTAATTCTACTATTCTGCTGCATGTGTTTTATTGGTCCTATGTGTTCTTTTTATAATTGTTTTCAACATTACCTTCCTTTCTTCTTTTGGATTAGCAGTTTATATTTGATAATATCATGTTTTCTTGACTGTTGCTTCTTTAGATATATCCATTTGCTTTACTCTTTTGTTGTTGACTTATGGTTTGCAATTTATTACAGTTTCCTTTGAATATTAAACCATTGTATGCATAGTGTTGGAAGCTTACACCATATAGTTCCATTCCTCTGCTGTCCTTTGTGCTATCGATTTTATGCATTTCACATTTACATAGTTGGCAAAAGGTTCAGTATCGTAGGAAAGGACACTATTGGGACAAATGGTAAACTTTCAATAAGATCTGTAGAGTCAGAAATATAACTTTATCAGTGCTTATATGCTAGATTTGATAACTGCACTGTGATTGCATACGTTATTAACATTGTGGGAAGTAGTATGAAGGACATTTGGAAATTCTTTGTACTCTTTCTACTTTGTATAATTTTTTTCTGCATATTTTAAAATCATTTCCAAATGAAAACAAATCATTTTAAAATACAATCATTTAAAAACAAAAAAGGAAAAAAGGCAAAAGATGCCATTATAAACTAAAGTCATAAGATGAAATATATTGCTGGGCATTGAATCACCCTCATGTCATATTTCTGAGCAGGATCAGTTAGACTGACAACGTTACTGCTGCTTTGGGGCACTTCTACCTCCTGCTTATTCTCCATATGTCTACATTTCTCTTCCATTGTCACTGCCATATACGCAGCCAGTGTTGTTTGGCATCATTGAATCAGTTTCAACTCATAGCGACTCTGTGTACAACAGAAGAAAACGCGGCCGGTTCTGCGCCATCCTTGTAATAGTTGCTATGTTTCAGCTCATTGATGCAGCCACTGTGTCAGTTCATCTTGTTGATGATCCTCCTCTTTTTTGCTGACCCTCTATGTTACTTTCCCAAGCATGATGTCCTTCTCCAGGGACTGATGCCTTCTCATATCATGTCCAAACTACGTAAGACAAAGTCTCTCCATTCTCACTTCTAAGAAGCATTCTGGCTATACTTCTTCCAAGATAGATTTGGTCATTCTTCTGGCAGTCCACGATATAGTCAATATTCTTCACCAACACCATGATTCAAATGCATCAACTCTTCTTCGGTCTTCCATATTCATTGTCCAGCTTTCACATGTATGTGAGACAATTGAAAATACCATGGCTTGGGTCAGGGCACATTAGTCCTAAAAGTGACATCTTTGTTTTCTAACACATTAGAGATCTTTTGCAGAAGATTTGGCCAGTGCAATATGTCATCTGATTTCTTGACTGCTGCTTCCATGGGCATAGATTGTGGATCCAAGTAAAACGAAATCCTTGACAACTTGAATATTTTTTCCTTTATTCATGATGTTGCTTACTGATGCAGTTGTGAAAATTTTTGTTTTCTTTATGTTGAAGTGTAATCCATACTGAAGGCTGCAGTCTCTGATCTTCATCAGTAAGTGCTTCAAGTCCTCTTCACTTTCAGCAGGCAAGGTTGTGTCATATGTATATTGCAGGTTGTTAATGAGTCTTCCTCCAATCTTGATGCCCTGTTCCTCTTCATATAGTCCAGCTTCTCGGATTATTTGCTCAGCATATAGATTGAATAAGTATGTGAAATGTTACAACCTTGACACACACCTATCCTGGTTTTAAACCACTAAGTATCCTCTTGTTCTGTTTGCACGAATACCTCTTGGTCTATGTACAGGTTCGACATGAGCACAATTAAGTGTTCTGGAATTCCCATTCTTCCCAATGTTATACAAAACTTGTCATGATCCAGCCAGTAGGAATCCTTTGCATAGTCAATAAAACACAGGTAAACATCTTTCTGGTATTCTCTGCTTTCAGCCAAGATCCATCTGACATCAGCAATGATATCCCTCATTTCGCATCCTCTTTTGAATCTGGCTTGAATTTCTGGCAGTTGCCTGTCTGTGTACAGCTGCAACAGTTTTTGAATGATCATCAACAAAATTTTACTTGCATGTGATACACTGTCATACTTCTTATATTTTCTGTTAAAAAACAGTCTAGAATTTTAAAGCCACACTTTCTATGCTGATAATTATCAGAGTTTTATCGGACTAATGAAAATAGTTTATTCTACTTTAAGTGCAAGAGAAGCATCTTAACATTTTTCTATACTTTATCCTTCTCTCAATTATTGATAATTTTGTTTCTTAAGTAAAGTAAATGGAAAAATACTCTTGGAAAAAAATGTGGTGAATTTGTTTGATACCACTTAGTTAACATTTCTAACATGCATATCTATTGTAAAGAAAGATACTTGCCAGTAAAAATAACTCTGAGAAGGCAGTGCCAAATGCCTCTTTATAATGTTAACAGCATTTAAAGATTTGCTTGCTACAGTAGCTTTAAGCTCAACTCTGTGTTATAGAAAACAATGGCTTGAAAATGATGGAAATATTGTTTCTCTTTCACACAATCTGGGCTGTCCAGGTGTGGTATTGTAGCTTCCCGATCATCAACCCTTGGCTTCTACCTTGAGGTGCAAACTGGCTGCTCTAATGTAGTCTTTTCAATAGCATTTCAGCTCTCAGAAAGGAAGAAATGAGAAAACAAGATTACTTCTTCCTAGAAGTTGCCTACATAACATTTGCTTACATCCCATTGCCCTGAAATTAATGACAGGGCCGCAGTCATATATGAAGGAGACTAGGAAGTGTAGTCTACTCAGGGCAACCATGTTTTATTACTCTATTAGAGGAGAATGGATATTGAGGAAGAACTACAAGTCTTTGTAAAAATTACTGGATGGAAAAATAGAGATATAGGAAAAAAAAGATACCTACAACCGTTATGGATTTAATTGTGTCCCTCAAAACTATTTGTGGGAATCCTAACCCCTATACTTGTGGTTGCAATCCTGTTTAAGAACAAGATTTTCTTCGTTATGTTAATAAGGCCATGCCAGTGTAGGGTGTGTATCATTTCCCTTTACTCTAGAAGTAAACACAATGCCAGGGCAGAAAAGCCATTATTACCAACAAATATTGGACTAAACCATTGAATGTGTTTAGATTGCACTGGTCTGAACACATTTATTAGGAAATCTTATTTGTGGAACATTGTGCATATATCCTATTTTTCCTACCCGATCATCTCTGGGCAACTTCACAGCACGTGCTATGCAAATGTAAGTCATTATAGACTTTAATTGCATGCATTTTATGGCTGCTGCCAACGTCAGGGCAAAGACATTGATCACTTCTGCACTTACTGAACATACTAGGGCCTTTTAAAGATTTCAATCTTGTTCATGTTTCTAAAAGGTTCATTTGAATGCACAGAAATACCTTTTGATTGACTACCTTCTCTACTATTTTAGTGCTCAAACTAAAAGCCAGGACATTTATCAACAAGAAGAAAAAATCCACTTAGAATACAGCACACCTGGGAGTAACAATACTGAATAAAATGAGCAGTTGAGATTGAAGGACCTTTTCATTGTTTTAAGTAATGTGGCAACGAAATAGCCTCTATGAAGTAAAATAAATGTTTATTTTTCAAAAAATGGACAGTTATATATGTTTACAAACAAAAAGGGTGATGGCATAGGAGGGTGCCTTGTGCCTTTAACATTCCCTTGAACAAAGGCACAAAAGACTGCTCTATTAAACATCTTACTTAAGCAGCAAATGGAACATTTTATAGATTTTTAAAAATTGTTCTCTGCTCAATTCCCTGCGTGCATCTTTGATCTCTGCCTACTTCTATGCTTTTATTTGGCTTTGTTCTGGGGCTTTTTTTTTTTTTTTTTTTTTTCACTGCATCACTTGAAGTACTTTCACTTACTCTGGAGGGAAATATGTTTTACCAAAGTCACTGTCCATTTATGATGCTGCTTTGCAGGATCTTAGGAGCCTAACCTTAGCTTTAAACTTGTCAAACCTTAGTGTCCTGCCTTTAAAAAATATATTTTAAGAATTAATTCTACCATGTCTAGTCAAGCCAAGGAATTAAGCTTATTTGCCGAACTATCCTAACGTCTAGACTGCTGATTAGTTTACAGTCTATGGCTGGGAAATGCCATTCTGCTAATAAAGAATTCAAAGCGAGTGGTGATTAACAAATGAGATCAGAAGACAGTAGAGGAAAGCTGTATCTCTGAGAATCCATTGCCACCCTTGCCCTGCCTTATTAATACCTGTCTATTTTAGGGAAATCGTTACTGTTGTTGGGTGCTGTTGAGTCAATTTGGACTCAGAGCAACCCTGTAAGACAGAGTAGAACTACCCCACAGGGTTTTCAGGGTTGTGATATTTACAGAAACAGAGAAGCAGACTGCCACATCTTTCTCCTACAGAGCAGCTGGTGGGTTAGAACCTCCAACCTTTCAGTTAGCAGCCAAGTGCTTAACCATTGTGCCACCATGGCTCTTTTTTATGGGAATACCTTAATTTATCTAGCACTGCTGTTCGAGATTACATCTTACCTAACTTTAGTTATTCATTAATGTTTCTTTAACTCTTGCATTTAAAAGGACAACTTTAATAATGGGAACCATTATTCCTTGACTCATGGACCCTTTCCTTCAATGTATGAAGCATCTCTCTGACCATCATTCTGTAGTAGCTTCATCTCTCTCTGACCACAGCTGGGAAAGGTCCTCCTTTTTTGAAGGACTCATTTGATTAGATTGGGACCACCCACATAATCTATGATAATATCTCCATTTCAAGGGCCGTATCTTTGTAAGATAACTTATTCATATGTTCCAAGGATTAGGATTTGGGCATCTTTCTGGGGGCCATTATTTTGTCTATTACAGTAATATATATGTATATATATATACATGTTTATACAATTATATAAATAAATATACACACACACAATAATTATGTATTAAAGACAAGATAATAATGTCTTCAAACTCCATCCAAATTGTAGCATGTATCAAGATTTCATTTTTGCTACCAGCTGCTTAGTATTCCATTGTATTTATGTACTACATTTTGTTTTTCCATTCATCTATTGATAGTCATTTAAAATTAAATTAAAACAAAGGTGTTTCCATCTTTTGGCTATTGTGAATAATGCTGCAATAAACATTGGTATACAAATATCTGTTTGAGCCAAAAGTTGTGTGATAGATATATTTACAACAATGACCAAAAAAAAAAGTACCTATGGAGTCTGCTTATGTACGACTAAACACCTAATGGGATATGTTTCTTTGGTTTGGAGGTTTAGGATCATGGTTTAATTGAACATTCCAGTTAATTGGTCTAATAATGAGTTTAGTGCTTCTGTTCTGCCTTCTAGTTTGATTCATAGTGCCTTAAAAGCTTGCAAAAAGCCATACATGACACACAAATTGTTCTCTATTCACCTGGAGCAACACGGGAAGAAGGAGAGTAAGGAGTAGGAGGAGGAAATCAAATGGGTGGCTAATCACCTCCATGAACAACTGCCTCCTTTGCCATGAGACCAGAAGAACTGGATAATGCCTAGCTAGCATTACTAAACATTTTGATCAAAAATTCTATGGAAGAATCTTGATCCAAAGGGGGAAAATGCAGAACAGAATTTCAAAATCTCATGGAATCTAGATTTTCTGGAGCCATGGAGGCTAGAAAACCTCTGAAACTATTGCCCTGAGATAATCTTTAAACCTTAAACCAAAAATATCCCTTGAAGTCTTCGTAAAGCCAGACAACAGTTTAGCTTAACTAGTAAAGAATGTCTGCCTTGAGCATCGTGCTCTTTTAAGATCTATCTATACGGGATCAAATTGACAATAGCAACTCTAAAGATTAGATAGCAGACTTCGGGGGCAGCGAGTTTATGTAACGGAGGGTAAGAACTCAGATAAGGAGGGTGAGAATGGTTGCGCAACTCAAAAAATATAATCAACGTCACATAAAGAAACTGTTGAATTGATGTATGTTCTCATGTATATATTCTCAACAACAACAAAATAAAATAAAATATAAAAAAGGCAAGCTAATAATTTCCTTTTTTTTTTAACTGAATAACATGTGAGAGATCTTTGAAAAATATGGCTAAGAGGAAAGTCTCTGCTCTCATTCATATTATTTGTCTTATATCACCACATCTTTGTGTGAGTCCTGCACTGAACTTGCCTCATTTCTGTCTGTCCCAAGTTTTTGTTTTCCTGTATTCAAGTGTCTTATTTCAATATTCATCTATTCGTTCATCAAATCTCTTTTTATGTACAATCTTTATTGATAATGTTTATCAGGAGGCTTTGCAGAGACTTAAGTCTCTGAAAATTCTATTAAATAATGTTGCCTGCTTTATATGTAGGAGTCCTTGGGTGATGCAACGGTTAGGTGCTGGACTACTAATGGCGATGTTGGCGGTTCAAACCACCCAGAGGCAGCTTGGAAGAAAGGCCTGGAGATCTGCTTCTGAAAGGTCACAGCTTTGAAAACCCTTTGGAGTTCAGTTCTACTTTTCACACATGGGGTTGCCAGGAGTAAAAATTGACTCCACACCAACTAACAACAACTATATATGTAAATAATGTTCTCAATACTTAATGTCAAAATGGCCTCTATGTCTGTTCATACAGCTCACAGAACTGTCTCTTGAATCCAGAATTTCCGCTGGTATGTTACTCAAACCCATTTGTATTCTGCTTCTTCTCTCTGCTTCACTAATGAATCTAAGTGTAAACAGATTATGTATTAGAACTCGCTTGATGTTGAACAGCCTTTTTAACTGCAAGAAACTAACAGAAGGCTTGCATTCTCCTTATCTTTGGGCTTCCCACACTTGGAAAGTGTGGAAAAGTGTGTTTGAACAAATAAACACACACAAATAGGAATATCTTTCCGCTTTCTTTTACATATTGTTTGTTCACTTGATGAATTTAGGAAAGCTGTCCTGGTGGCACAGTGGTTAAGAGCTCAGCTGCTAACCAAAAGGTCAGCAGTTCAAATCCACCAGCCGGTCCTTGGAAACCCTATGGGAAAGTTCTACTCTGTCCTACCGAGTGGCTGTGAGTCAGAACCAATTCGATGGCACCTAACAACAATAACAGTGGATACTGTGCAGTTTTGCCACACTGCTGTTGATCTGTATCTTACAAAATCCATTGATCGGCATTGTTGAATGTATACAGTAAAGAATTCAGGTAAAAGACAATTTTGCTTTGTTTCTTCTTCCTGTCTCTAAAGACAACAGAAATCAGTTCCAGCATGTTTTTATGAAATAAAAGATTCTGCTCTGAAGTAAAATTCATCTCAGTAATGTTCAATGTTTTAGTTCTTAGCATATTTTCTAGAACGTGCTCTGATCCTAACGATCAGCAATGAGTTCTAATAACTTAATTGTTAAAATATTAATTTTAACATATTTTGCAAAATAAAACATGCTTCAATAAAATAGATCTACTGCCTTGTTGGACTTTCAAAAAATCATGTTCCATTTATAACACTTTGCACCATGTTGTTTAAAAAAATTCCATTAAAAAGAAAAACAGAAAGTATTCAACAACCTTGTTGAAAATCACTAATTTATAATATTTGTAAATTATTGCAGAACAAGAATAGTCTTTCACTTATTTTCTCCTTTGGTTTATATTTATATATAGTTAATTTTAAGTAATACATATGAAAGCTGGACAATGAATAAGGAAGACTGAAGAAGAATTGATGCCTTTGAATTATGGTATTGGCAAATAATATTGACTATACCATGGACTGCCAGAAGAACAAGCAAATCTGTCTTGGAATAAATACAGCCAGAGTGCTCCTTGGAAGCGAGAACGGCGAGACTTCATATCACGTACTTTGGACACGTTATCAGGAAGAACCAGTTCCTGAAGAAGGACATCAAGCTTGATAAAGTAGAGGGTCAGCAAAATAGAGGAAGAACCTTAGCGAGATGGATTCACACAGTGGTTGTAACAACGGGCTCACACATAAAAACAATTATGAGGATGGTGCAGGACCGGGCAGTGTTTCATTCTATTGTACATAGGGTCACCGTGAGTTGGAATTGACTCTATGGCACCTAGAAACAACAACAACAAATTTTATGTATTAACTGCTTCTAATGGAATATGTATTACTTTGTGTTTAATTCAATCTTATATCAAAATTATAGTACAAAATATTCCCCATATTAAGAAATTATGGGACCCTAGAGAACTAAAACTACTGACAGGAACATATATATACCCACCTACGTTCATTGCAGCATTAGTCACAATAGCAAAAAGATGGAAACAACCTAACTGCCCATCAAAAGATGATGAATGGTTAAACAAACTGTGGCACAGACATACAATGAAATACTATGCAGCCATAGAAAATAATAATGAGTTCTCAAAATATAACCTGGATGGATCTGGAAGACATTATGCTGAATGAAATAAGTCAATCAAAAGAGGATAAATACTGTATTATATCATTATTATAAAAAGACAAAAATAGGTATACATACACAAAGCAACGTTCTTTGGTGGTTACCAGAGGGAGGGGAAATCACTTTCTAGATAGTAGACAATTTTCAGTTTTGGTGATGGGTAAGGCAATACTGAATAAGGGTAAAGTCAGCACAACCTGACCAAGGTAAAAGATGACACTATGAAGTTCACAAGAATAAGGGATGATTTTGGTAAAAGCCACAATATGTACAATTTTGCAACAACAGTAACAGCCAAATAATATGTGTGTAGTTAGATAGGTAGATAAGTATGCTTATATAGGTATAGGTAAGCACATATAAATATACATGCTCATGCATAGGTGTTTCTACAGGCAAATGTATATACATGACTCTGCGTGCTGCATGTATATTCATATATAAAATAAAGCACATAGGGGGCACAGTTTTAGATACTTCCTACACATAACAAAACACCTTGTTGGATTTAGTTACTGGGTTTGAGGGCTTAGGACCATAATCTCAGGGAGCAATTTGCTCAATTGGCATAATATTGCTCATAAAGATAATGTTCTACATCCTAGTTTGGTGAGTAGTATCTGGATCTTATAACCTTGTGAGCAGCTATCAAAGATACAACTATTGTTCTCTACACATCTGGAGAAAAAGACAAAAGGAAATCAAAAACTCGAAGAAGAAACTCGCCTACACGACTAATAATCTACATGAACCATGGCATCATGTACCTTGAGATCAGAAGAGCTAGATGGTTTCCGGCTACCACTACTGACCTTTCTGACCAGGGATACAATCGATGGTCCCAGATAGAATAGGGAAAAAAATGTAGAACAAAACTCAACACTTAAAGCTGAGATAGCTAATAGATTTCATCTTTTGGATTAATTATAATAAATGGATAGATATCACCAGTGCGGCATCTTGACAAGGATTTTGCCTACAATGGCATTATGGGTGTGAAAAAGGAAGTTATTGCTCATGTGGTAAATCCTCTGTTGTAGAGTTACTAACAGTTACCAACACTCAAACTGCTCATTTGGTTTATGTTCTATTCATAAGGGATGATCATGAATCTGGTTGGCGGTGTTTCAATTTATTATTATTATTCTCTAACATGAAAGTAAAGAGGACTTGAAACACTTACTGATGAAGATCAAAGACTACAGCCTTCAGTATGTATTACACCTCAAAGTAAACAAAAATCCTCACAACTGGACCAACAAATAACATCAAGATAAACAGAGAAAATATTAAAGTTGTCAAGGACTTCATTTTACTTGGATCTATAATCAATGCCCATGGAAGCAGCAGTCAAGAAATCAAATCTGCTACAAAAGAACTTTTTGAAATCTTAAAAAGCAAAGATATCACTTTGAAGACTAAGATGAGCCTGACCCAAGCCATGGCATTTTCAATCACTTCCTATGCATTCGAAAGCTGGACAACGAATAAGGAAGCCTGAAAAAGAATTGAAATATTGGAATTATGGTGTTGGCGAAGAATATTGAATATATAATGGACTGCCAGAAGAACAAACAAACCTGTCTTGGAATAAGTACAGCCAGAATGCTCCATAGAAGGGAGGATGGTGAGACTTCATCCCACTTACTTTGGGTATGTTATCAGGAGGGACCAGTGAGTCCCTGGAAAAGGACATCATTCTTGGTAAAGTAGAGGTCAGCAAAAATGAGGTAGACCCTCAATGAAAAGGACTGACACAGTGCCTGCAACTATGGGCTCAAATATAACAATTGTGAAGATGACACAGGACTGGGCGGCATTTTGTTCTGTTGTATGTAAGATCACTATGAGTTGGAACTGATTCCACGGCACCTAACAACAACAAAGTGCTCTAAAAGTTGGTTATTTATACCGTAGTTCTACTATCCAGGAGTGTATGTTTTTCTCTAAAATTTTATGAGTTCAGTAATCATTATGGAACATTGGAAGGAACCATGTGAATGCAGTAACCTGAAAGCCCTAGACCCCATGGTAATTCAGTCACCAAGCTAAGGATAACTATTCTCAAGGGTAGCCAAATCTCTTACCAGGATAACACAGAAGAACATTTAACAACCCATATTCACATTTTAAAATGAGAAACAATGTTATCAGGATAAAGTGATAACTGCTTGAATTTGCCATGTAGTTCATTTGAATATTTAAAAAATATATTTTAAAACTCTACTCCTAGGGATCAATTATATACATATATATGTATAGATATATGAACCCTGGTGGCAAAGTGGTCCAGAGCTCAGCTGCTAACCAAAGGGTCGGCAGTTCGAATCCACCAACCACTCCTTAGAAATTGTATGGAGCCGTTCTACTCTGTCTTATAGGGTCACTGTGAGTCGGAATCAGCACTGGGTTTGGTTTTGGTTTATATATATCTATATATATCCTTGGATATATCTATGTATGTATGTATTTTGGTAAAACTGTACTCTACTTTCCACATAGTACTATTTTAAAGCATAAAATTCTTCTCTTTAATAGGCAGTATTTCTTTTATTTGAAATTCTACTTTAATAATAATTGGGCTAACAAGTGTTCTAAAGAATTTTAATCTACTTCAATTTTAATAAAATTATTTCTAATTAAAATTTATATCTGAGTAGAAGTTTGAAAAAAAAACTATTTCATTCTAACTCAGAAAAAAAGACCAGATTTACTGGCCTGACAGACTGAAGAAACCCCAAGAGTATGGCCCCCGGACACCATTTTAGCTCAGTGGTGAAGCCCCTCCCCAAGTTCACCGTTCAGCCGGGGATTGGACAGCCTCATAAAACAGGACTAATGAGGCACAGCAGTCCAGGGACAAGGACTAGAAGGCAGGAGGGGACAGGAAAGCTGGTAATAGGGAATCCT
>NW_004443948.1:20690750-20712597 GCF_000243295.1 Trichechus manatus latirostris | reverse complement strand
TAATTTGGAAAAGGATAGTGAGAATAGCAGCACAACTGGAAGAATGTAATTGATGTCACTGAATTGTACATGTAGAAACTTTCGAAATTGTGTAACTTTGGCTATGTATATTTTCAGTAAAAAAATGGTCCTCGAGGTCGAGAAGGGAGAGTGTTGACATGTCATGGGGTTGTTAACCAATGTCATAAAACAATATGTGTACTGACTATTTAATGAGAAACTATTTGTTATGTAAACCTTCATCTAAAGTACAATAAAAAAAATTTAAAAAAAAAACTATTTTGAGGCCAATTTCATGTTATATGTCCACTGGATTCATCTTATGGCTTTCTTACATTTTATTTTCAAACTACCAATTGTAAACAAAAAAATCCTTTTGTCATTTTTCTTTCTATTTTTAAATGTTTTTACCCCAGGAAAATAATTATTAATATTAAAATATTTCCATCAGGTCTTTGCTTATATTTAACCTCAGGACAAATTTGATAGCGCTGTGAAAAGGTGTCCATTTCTCATTGCCTTAATGAGGGATTCGTCTTAAAGATCCAGTATAATTTTGGACTATTTTATGATATTTAATTTCCATCATTCTAAATGTTTAAAATTTAGTGTAAACTGCAATCTGGGCAGCAGATTTATGGGAACACTCTTAAAGACATTTCCCGTTTCTCTGAATAACGGTTCACTTGGGTTTGCAATAGATGAAGTTTGAACGTTAAAATGTGAGTGTGTTGTTTCAGGTCATAGGAACACATGGCACTTACCCAAGTCTCCACATTGAAAGACAGATACGCTTCACCTTTTCTCAGCAGTAAAATCCCTCAAATCCTGTTTCATGTGCATAAATTAACTAAAAATTCAGTATAAATATAATGCTTAAGAAATCTGAAAGTTTAGTAAGTCAATAACAATATGATCTGAACATCAGAGAAAAACAGGATTGGGATGAATCTCAAATGCCATCTAGTCCAACCATGCTTCTCCTATCTAAACTCTGTACCATCCCCGCTAAATGCCCATCTAGGGCATGCAAGATCATTTCCAGCTACTGTGAAGTCAGTGAATCTTCAGGCAATCATTTCATCACAAGACACCCTTGACTTCACCCACTAGGCCTTGTTCTACTCCATAAAAACAAAAACAAAAAACAAGTTGTCTGGTCGATTCTGATTCGTGGTGAACCCATGTGTGTCAGAGTAGTCCTGTGCTCCATAATGTTTTCAGTGACTGATTTTTCGTAAGTGGATTGCCAAGTCTTTCTTCCAAGGGGCCTTTGCATGAACTCTAACTGTCAATCTTCCAGTTAGCCACAGAGCGCATTAACTGTTTGTGCCACCCAGAAATTCCAGGTCTAACCCATAAGATCATAAAAATCAAAATGTATGTATTCTTCTACATAACAGTTCTTCAAATATTTGAAAAGCAGTTCTTTCTACACTCTAGTAAAAAGCCTAGTGTCTTTCATTTTTATTGGAAATTTGGCTTATTTGAGTCTCCTTCCCATCAATCTTTCTGTTCCTTTAAACATAATTAGTCTAGTCTTTAAACTCATTATATCCATGACCAGTGGAGTCTAATCAACAGTAATTCGAGGTAGACTATGACCTTCAAGTATGACATCATGCTTCTTCTGTTATCACAGACTAAGATCACATTCAGCCTTTATAGTCATCTGATTATGCTGTCAGATGAAACCCTTTTGTCTCTTTCACATATGCTATCCAAACCTCACATTTCTCCCACCTCAAATTTCTGTGGTTGCTTTTAGATATCCAAGAAGAGTAGCAATGTCTTTGTTACTTATCATGAATTAAAAAACAGTTGCTGTTGAGTCGACTCAGACACCAAACTGTGATCCGTAGGATTTTCAATGGCTGATTTTAGGGGAGTAGATCATTATGTGATCTTTCTTCTGAGGCACCTGTGTGTGGACTTGAACCTTCAAACTTTCAGTTAGCAATCTAGTATGTTAACTATTTGCACCACCCAGGGAATCCATTTATAAAAATTAAGCAGTTGTAAAATTAGTGTGTGCTATGCACTCAAAATTCATTTATGAATTAATCACAGGAACTCAGAGAACATAGCTCTGAAGTCAACGGGTGTGAATCTATAGATTCAGATTCATCATCTATAAAATGGGAATCATAATACTACTTATCCTGTAAAAATTGACATTGATTAAAAGGGAGAATCCTATTAAAGCTTTTCACATGATGACTGACACAGTAAGTATGGAAATAAATGTCAACCTAGATGAAGATGATGGCAATGAAGAGTTCGGTAGGATCTCATACTCATTATCTAAACTTATTTTTACTGCGTTAAAAGCTGCATTATCGCACTGAAAGGGAGAACAGAAGGAGGAATAAAGTTTATCTTCTAGTTTCAACAGCTTATATCTAGTGAAAGACAGAAATGCAACAAAAAAATTAAAAATTAACATAACAACTATATGAAATATATATATCCAGTAAGCATGGAACATAGATGTAGTTATACCTAGATTTATCTGGGAACATCAGGGTGGATTCCACAGAGGATACAGGCTTTGAAATCAGAACAAAAGATGAATAGGAGTTTTCTTCAGGCAAACAAAGTATGTCTGATGTACTGGGAAGGTAGCAATGACTGCAGAGAATCAGCAGAAAACATCGTATTGTTGGGGATGAGGCATGGTGAAATATAAACTATGAGGCAGTCAGGGAGGAGAGGAGACTTGCCAGGCAGGTGGATCATGTAGGGCTTGAAATCATATACAGGATTTTAGATTTTTATACCACATGTGGAAGGAAATTATGGGAATAAGCAGGGGAGTGCCATCACCTTAGCCTGAGGTTTGAGAGATGACAGTGACTGGAAGAGGAGAGCAAGTGCTGTTCGGCAAGAGGGTGACTGATGGCAGAGAAATCTGTAAGCAAACAAGTGAAACAATTGAACCGATTACATATAAGGATCTAATACAGGAACACGGAAGTCAGAATATAAAGAACAGCTAGTCATGGGGGACTCTAAGAATTTAAAAATTTGTGATATTAATTTGGAGCATTAGAAAGAGGCAGAGACTGAGGGAAACGAGGTTCCCGAGTATGAAACAAGAGAAATGATGGTTCTGTTCACTGAAAATAGGGAAGAAAGGAAGGGTTATGAATTAGAGGAAGTGGCTAATTGTTAAGTTTTAAACTAATAGACTTGAAAGTATCACATGTCAATACATATTACTCTTCTTTTGATTTTTTTTTCAACCATTTAAAAAGTAAAAATCCATCTTAGCTCACGGGTCATACAAAAACAGGCAGTAGGTCAGATTTGGCCTGCGAAATATACTTTGCCAACTCATGCTGTAGATTAATATTGCTAAAATGCAAGGGTTTGAAGCCTGCTAAGCAATAAATTGTACATATCTAAAGTATATCCTTACAGATGCTTAAGATATTCTGCCTTCCTTTTTCTTTTTAAATTTCTTTTAGAGCATGGCTTAAAGGTTTTCAGTCATTGGTTTCTAAGGCAGTATAGCCCTTGAGTTCAAGCATATGAGTCCGGAAGCATTCAGCATGAGTTTCACCAGCCATGGGGGTCTAAGGCAGGTCATTTAATACCACCAAGCCTCATTTTTCTCAGTGGTGTATAAGAGGAAACGATCTAGCAGGGTTTCTGTGAGCTTTCAATAACTTAGCAATACATCATTTTGCTTAGAAAAGTGTCTGGCACCTAATAAAAACCCAATAAATATTAGGTTTTATGACACCTGTTATTACTCTAAAATTTTTTTCCTAGAAGATTAAAGTGGAATTTCTAAGAATTAAATGTTATTTAATTCTGTTAACAGTCTTCCTGATTTTAAATATCAACGCGTCTCTACAGTCTACAATCATAACAAAATTATGAATTTAGCTCTTAACGAAACATTTAGTTGACACATATATATATGGCTTAAATGTACTCCAGAAGTACTGGGTGTTTTATTATTGTACTGAAAGTCCTAGGTTTAGTATATCTGTTTCAGGCAGGAAAAAAATGGCAATATGCCTGATATGGCTACAGAAATAGAAGAGATGAGAACTTTACTGTTGAGTATTAAATAGAATGCCATAGCAGTTAAGAGTTAGGCTGCTAACCAAAAGGTCGGCAGTTCAAATCCACCAGCCACTCCTTGGAAACCCTATGGGGCAGGACTGACTTGACGGCACCTAACAACAAAAACATTAAACAGAATGAAACCATAACATTTAAAAGGATGCATTATTAAATGCTTGTTTTCCATTAAAACTTAAATAATAATATGGAGACTAAAGTAATTAATCTTATAAAACCTTTTTTAAGTACTTCTGATTTGTTAAATCTACCTATTGTAAAGGAGCTGCCTCAATTGCTGTTTTACTCAAAGGTTTTATATATATATATATATATATATACATATACATATACATATATATACATCATATATACACACACATACATATATCTATTCCTATACTGTTGTCCTGGTGGCTCAATGGCTAAGCGCTCTGCTGCTAACTAAAGGCTGGTGGTTGGAACCCATTTAGCCACTCTGCAGGTGAAAGACTTGGAGAACTGCTTCTGGAAAGATTACAACCAAGAAAACCGTATGGATAAGTTCTACTCTGTCACACAGAGTTTATGAGTTGGAAATCGACTTCATGGCACTTAACAACAAATATCTATCTATCTATCCACCTATCTGTCTGTCTGTCTGCCTGTCTACCTGTCTACCTGCATGCCTGCCTGCCTACCTACCTACATACCTACCTATTTATAGAGAGAGAGAGCTAAAGCTAGATCTATCTACTAAACAAAGACACCAAACTTGTGGAGTCAGGTGTTAAAATATTTGGCAAAGTTAACTTAGTAACTGACAATGTTAATGTGCTTTCTGTAGTTCTTGAAATACTACTTAAGTCTGAAAAACAAAAATCTTTATAAAAATGTTTAAATCTGTTATAGGTAAAGAGAAAACAAAGCAGTCATGATAAATATAATGTTTCCAGTGATATTGAAGTCTGTCACTGACTGTATCTACAACTGAATTATGAAATGTTAGTAATAATGTCAAGAAACTTGACATACAAAAATTTTGATGTAAACTACTCAAGGCATAAGCATAAATGATGTTTATTCAGTGATACCAAAATATACAAACTAGGGAGTATCTAATACAGTAATCTTAAATTCAAAAAGTGGCAAAATATGTTCAAGTCTGTAGCTGATTCTATATAAATAAATCATATTTCTATGAATAATTGCATGGACAGATCAATTCATGTAGCATAATATATGAAAGGACAGTTTGATGGGTTTGTATCTATTTTATAAAGCAGTCTTCTGGCCAGATACGTGCAGTTACTCACTTTTTATTTCATCTGTATTAATAAATGCATATATTGCTAAAGAAGGGTATAAGACTGTCCTACCTCAAAACCAGAAGCTAAACATATTGCTGTCGAGTTGATGTCACTCATGGAGACCCCATGTGCCACAGAGTAGAATTGCCCCATAGGGTTTTCTTGGCTGTACTCTTGATGAAAGCAGATCACCAGCCCTTTCTTCCATAGAGCTGCTGGCTGGATTCGAACCACCAAACTTTAGGTTAGTAGTCAAGTACAAACCATTTACACCACCAGGGCTGCTTGCCCTAACTCAGCATAAATGAATAGAGGTAAAAGGAGCCTATATTCATTAAACATTCAAAAAACCATCACTTCAGCAACAAAGTAGTAGAGACACCAAGCAAAAAAGCAACAAATCTATACTTTAGCAGCAGGCAATTGTCAGAGGTAGGAATAAAACCCACTTCTCATGCCTTCAAACCAGTATACTTATTTTTAGAATATTCTGCTTAGGGTCGAGAAATGTGTTACGTATTCTAAATGGAAGTCACTAAAATGAAAATGTCTATATCTCATTGCTAAGAGTTTTAGGGGGCCAAGGTGGGGAAGCTGAAACAAGAAATCATGTTCACAGTTGGCCCTATGGCTACTGCAAACTGTTAGTAAGAGCATAGAAATTTTCATGGTAACATATTTTTAAATGCATGAAACTTTACCACGTAGAAAATTAATAGTAAATTTTGTTCGTAAAGATTTTCTCCATACACTATTTTCAAATGCCATATTGAAAGACAAGTAAGCAAAAGATATGTGGAAAGGCTCACAGACAGGCACCATTCTGCCTCCTGGTAAATTATTTTCATAAGTTTCAAAAATAATACCTTCAAAACGTTTGAGGTAATCACTTCCAGTCCCACCTCTAACATTACAAATGTTAATGCAGAAAGAAGATCTCTACATTTAATATGACTGGCAGGATTTTATTAGATATCAATAGCTACTTAAAACCTACTTTTCTCCACCTTTAATAGTCTGTGTTTACTTGATGCAGTCTTGAGATCAGCTGTAAACAATTTAAAGAGGGTTACATTTTCCACAAAATCAGTCTCAAAGAATGAGTTAGAAGTGCATTCGTCTTAAGTATGGATTCAAATGAGACTTCTCCTGGGGATCAGTTAAAGCAGAAGCATACATTTGACTTCAAGTTCACATGAGTCCCCATGGGGATGCACCAGCTATGTGGTTATACGCCAAGGGACCTATAAAAGTTATGTAATTTTAATATGGTTAAAAACTTTTCTGTCAGCAAGTGCGTTGTAATGAGCTTTGGTAGGTTCATGATAAACATTAGTTTTAACTCCGGCTGTATAGATTTTGAAAAAAAAAAAAAAAACACTTTGAAGAAAAAGAACTTAAATAAAGGAAGCTGCTATCTCTTGTGGGTTTGGAAAGTGGAGAATGCATTAGTAGCAGCACTGCTTGAAAATTGCATCACGTTCTCAATATCATAGGATAGATACAGAAATAATACCTGGTTATGAATTGAATTGTATCCCCCCAAAAATGTGTGTCAACTTGGTTAGCCCATAATTCCTAGTATTGTGTGATGGTCTACCATTTTTGTCATCTGTTGTGATTTTCCTATGTGTTGTAAATCCTACCTCTATGATGTTAATGAGGTGGGATTAGCAGCAGTTATGTTAATGAATTAGGACTCAGTCTAGAAGATTAAGTTGTGTCTTAAATCAATCTATTTTGAGATGTAAAAGAGAGAAGCCAGCAGAGATTTGAGACCTCATACCACCAAGAAAGCAGTGCTCGGAGCAGAGCACATCCTTTGGACCTGGGGTCCTGGTGCTGAGAAGTTCCTAGAGCAGGGGAAGATTGACAAGGACCTTCCCCCAGAGCAGACAGAGAGAGAAAGCCTTCCCCTGGAGCTGGCACCCTGAATTTGGACTTCTAGCCGCCTAGACTATGAGAGAATAAATTTCTGTTTGTTCAAGCCATCCACTTGTGGTATTTCTGTTATAGCAGCACTAGACAACTAAGACACACCTCTTCTGTGGAAAAGCATAGACAAAAACAAAAGAGATACTGATATTCAAATGATAGGAGATATGACAGTCAGTCTGAGGTCTATACTGCTCTGAGATCAGATCTGGCAGTGTGGCTACTATTTGGAGTAAAAAGAAGGTTAAAAAGATCAAAGTCACACATGGCCATGGACTAAATGGTTGTGTTCATTGGAACACCGGACTGCAAAGTAAAATTCATAGAGATTACATTAGTCAGTCCATTAAGGTGATGGAGAAAATATTGAAACATCTCTAAATATTTATTTTAGTTCATTGTTTTAGTTTCTATGTTTGTGTATGCTTTATAACGTTCATAGCATAGCAGTACAATATGCACGCACACAGAGATCCATTCACATACAGAAAGGTGAGCTAAAAATTGTTTTACAGATAGTGGTGAACTATCAAAAGTCTTTGGAGTCCCTGCCTTAGAAATAAGACCTGAAGCTTTCCTTAGAGGGTAAGAAGTTGGGCAAATTTTAAAAGCCTCAAGGAGTAGAACGAAGAAGAAGAGAAATCTGTTATAGTTCTATGATTAATATAGCCAAGTAAACAGGGCTTGACCCTCTTTAGGGTCCAAAAGGTAAAAGGTATAGCTGGATATTTCCTAACTAGATAAGAAGTCCATTTCACTACAAGATACAGAGTTCCTAATAAATCACAGAATAATGTAAATAATATACAGCTTCTGATCCAACAACTGCAACAAAAAAGCTAGTATACTAGGTATAAACCAGTTGTTGTAGATTCCAGCTTGTGGTGAACCCATGTGTGTCAGAGTAGAACTGTGCTCCATAGGGTTTTCAATGGCTGATTTTTTGGAAGTAGATCACCAAACGTTTCTTCTGAGGGCTTCTGGGTGTATTTTTACCTCCAAACTTTTGGATAGTAATAGAGTGCATTAACCATTTGCAGGACCCAGCAACCCCTACACTGTTTATAGGACCAAAGTAAATACAGAAAACCCTGACCAGCCTCTCTTTCAAGATAATTCAAAATGATATGCAAAGCAGGAATACAAGAATACAGTGTAGTGGTTAAGAACAATTTGTGAACAGAGAGACCTGACTCTAGATTTCAGTTCTGGCCCTTACTGACTGTGTGACCTTGAATTCGTTAGAAAATCTTTCTCTCTCTAAATCGCTCAGCATTTGAAAGTTCTTAACATCTGTGAAACAGATATATTACTGGATACTTACAAGGATTTTATGGGACTGTGAATGTTCAGTGTTTAACTCATTATCTAACGTATGGTATATGCTCAATAGATAGCAATAATAATAAAAAAGTGATTTGATTAGAACACATAGAAAGATGTTGGTGCCCGTTGAGAGCAATGATCAACATGTAGAATGACAGGAAAATCAGAAGTATATTTGAAAAATCAAGATAGCTACAACACCAAGTTTAGAAAAACTACTCGATAGGAAGAAGTGTTCTATCACTGGTTTAAAAAAAAGGAAGGATTAGTTGTTAAAAGACACCATCACAGAGGTGGTGAAATTAATACATATAATTTTAGCAAACACAGTGTTCATGTTACTTATAAAACATAATAATAATAATAATAGGCTTTACGGGGGTAGGTTTGTAACTGCAGGTTGTATTAAGTCGGGCGTTCTTAACCCAGGGAATGAATGTAACCAAAATCTATAAATACCCACACACATGCATAAGCTCATCAAAATTTATGAGACTGTTATTATTGTTCACTACTTATGATGAAAAAAGCTAAGGTTACAATGGTTTCCCAGTTGTTCCAGGTCACACTGGTATTTAAAGAATGACCAAAACTTGAACTAGCACTTGTCTAAACACAGCTTGCCTTCTGAATCACTCCACCTTTGCCATGTAACCTACTCTCACAGTTACATAGCTTATTATAAAACTGGGAGTAATGAATCTGGAGACAACAACAAAAAGTCATTTACATTTTCATTGTGCTCTTATCATAGTTAGTTTTCATTTATTGCCTTTGTTGTTACAGGATTTAAATGCCAGCAACCAGATAAGTGGTAAACAAGTTGGTGCAAGACTATCATCTTCTCTAGAAAGATATTCCTTAAAAATACTCCCTAGATGTTTAGGCAGCAGATGGTATCCAATACGTGAAACTCCAATGGCAGCCATAAGTGAGCGATGATTAAATTTTAATTCACATCATACTCTCAGAAGTATCTTCATATTGTGTTTTATTCGTGAATTGCACTTTGAATGGTTCAAGGCTTAGAAGTAATCAATGCAATTCCATGTGTCTTTACATTTAGTATGAAATGTTCATTTGCAAGCTTTAACAGATAATCATCCAAACAGAATTAGAAAACTGCATTTACTATTTCATTTAACAACTCAAAATATATTGAGTTCTTAACATGTGTTGAGCTCTGAAGCAGGTGAAAGGGATAAACAATACATTTCTCCTGCAAACAACTTCTAATCTAATAAGAGAATCTAAAATATAAAAAGTGAGAATGCCAGAAAAGCACAGGGATCTCAGTACAGGGCAATAAATCATTATTGCACAAAGAAGGCAGGGAAACACGGTTGGGGTAGGTCAGAGATAAGTCTTGGGAGGCAGGAGGAATTACTAGGCAAATAAGGCAAGGGCAAATATTTGAGACAAAGAGAGTACCATAAACTGGATCAGAAACAGAATGGGTAATATAGAGAACACCAAGTTTTTCTGCTTAGCTTGCATAATGTTAAAACCTAATATTTATTGCACAATTACTATGAGGTGAGGATGTGGAGATACTAGAACTCATATACACTAGTCATGGCAATGTAAAATGGTGCAACCACTTTGTAAAACAGTCTGACAATTATTTAAAAAGTTAAATCTTCACCTACAGTATGATCTAGGCATTCAATGTCCATCAATAGATGAATGGATAAACAAATAGTGGTATACTCATACAAAATGGAATGCTAATCAGCAGTAGAGAGGAATTAACCCCTGATGTGCACATCAACACAAGTGAATCTCAGAATAATCATTGTAAATCAAAAAAAGCCAGGAAAAATAGTAAATAGTATATTATTCCATTTATACAAAGTTATTGTTGCTGTTATTGTGGTTCCCTATAGGACAGAGTAGAACTGCCCCATAGGGCTTCCAAGGAGCAGCTGGTGGATTTGAACTGCAGACCTTTTGGTTAGCAGCTGAGCTCTTAACCACTACTCCACCAGGGTTCCGTATAAAATTATAACATTTGCAAACTGATTTATTTTGGCAGAAAATGCTTCAGTGTTTGTCTGAGAAGGATGGGGGAAGGCTGTGGGGGGGAAGGGGGCTACAAAGAGGCGCTAGAATCCTCAAGAGGTGATAGATATGCTCATTTGATTGTGGTGATGGACGTATGTGTGTAAGTATTTGCCAAAACTTATTCAATCTCACACTTTAAATAAGCGCCCCAAGATAAGATAGAGTTGTTACGCAAGGTCCACGAGCTCCCTTTTCTTCATGACTAACCACTGATATGCTTTCTTACTAACATTTTCCAGGCCAGAAGGCTGCACCTTGAGAACCAGCTCTAACAGGCAACCTAAGCCTGTGGAGAACTGGACCTCGGAACCTCCTTCCTCTGGAAGGGAGCACACTTACCAGCCTACCCCGGTACCGTAGCCCATTCTGGAGTGAGAGGTCCATCCACCAGTACATTCGGCCCAAGATAACTCAGCAACCGGACACCCAGACTTGAAAAAGGGAGGATAATTCCAAGAATGGGCGGGCTGAGAGGGACTGAGGTGTAAGACCCAATACCAGCCTCCCCATAGAAGATCCCCAAGTCCCCATCTCGGGGAGCTCGCAGTCTTCTGGTGACTAGACCCCGAGCTGCTCCTTATCTGTGCAGATAATAAACTTGACATTTTGTTTCCCGTGCAACTGGTGTCCCTTTTATTTCAATCCACTAATAGGACGGAACAAGAACCCAAGAGGCGTTAGGTTACAGTACCTCAAGGAGGCTGTCAAAAATAAGATAATCAAAAGTTGTAAAAACTAAAAGGAGAAATAGAAAAATACATAATCTTAGTTATATAATTTGAAAAAAATTCTCTCTGTAAATGAAAGAAAAATCAGACAAAAATTACAAAAGAAGTTCAAGTGAACATCCATAAACATCAAATAGTCAAATGTTGAAATCTTTGGAAAGGATACCTGCTTTATTTTTATCCAGTACTTTATCAGAGACCCTACCAAGTTAAATAGGCAAAGAAAAAACAAACCAACAAAAAATTTTAAAGCAAGAATTAAGTCTGTCAATATTTGTAGATTGCATTATTATATATGTAGAAAGTTGATACAAGTTTTAATAAACTCTTAGATTTTTACCCAGATTTAGCAATATCACTGGCTATCAGCTTAACATACAAATATCAAATGCATCTATAACCATGAAAAAGGAGAAAATAAAAATTCGAAAGGTACAATTTATAAAAGTATTAGAAAGTTATTAAATAATTAGTAATAAATACAACAAATATGTATGTTAGTTCTAAAAAGTTTATAAGCAATATCAATTGTCACTCCAAATGTCACATTTCTAAATTTCTACACTTGAATACAAATCCTCTTGTGTTTGAGGTGCCAATGTGTTAGCAGATCAATTACCCTCACCCAGAAATCCTACGGCCCAGTATCCTCAGGGTGAGCAGCAGAACTGAACATTAGGAGAACCAAAGAAAAGAGGATTATATAGGTTCAAGCTTATGGAAGATATGAAATAGCCAAACTACAAAGGATTTTCATACTTTAAAATCTCTTCCATGTAACACAGCAGACAAGTGGTAAAAAATTATATTTATATATAAATGTGTATATAAATGTAAGCATAAATATAAATATGAATATAGAAATACATACCTATATATATATAAATATTTGAGCATATAATATTTCGGCATGGTGAAATTTCAGTTTTCTTTAAGCAATGTATGGCAGATCACATTTTCTAAAGATCACCAACCTCAGTGAAACCTCCCATTCAACAAAATGTCTTAGAACATCTCCACACCCTCATGAATTGGTAGAGAGTAACTCTCCTACCCTTAAGCTGTAGGTGTTTGTGACTTGCTTGCGACCAAAAGAAGGAGGCAGAAGTCGCACTGAGTGACTTCAGAAAGTTGATCCAGCTTCTACCTTGTTCACTAAAATATTAAAGATGGAACCTTGAGCTATCATGTAGGAAATCTGATGGCTTGAGGCCACCAGGCTGTGAGGAAGTCCAGGGCACATGGAAAAGTCACATGTCGATATTCCCACTGACAGCCCAGCTATCTACACTAACAGCCAGCCATGACCACCAGACATGTTAGTGAATGGCCCTTCAGATAATTATATCTCCAAGCACGGAAATAGATGTGTGTATACTAATGTACATATATATGTAAATATTTCTATATGTAATTATATATTATCTATATGAAGATAATCACAAATTCATACTAATGTCTCCAACTCTACTCCATTCCCACGGGGATCATTCTAGCCTCCTCTCCTTGTTTATCTGTAAATTACCACTCCACTCACAAGAAACTTGGTTTCCACTATGTGCCATGCGTTTACTTAACAGTTCCATTCCAGTATACATATACAGTAGATTCAGAATTCTTAACCTATACTCTTATGGGAAACAACTTTATTCAAGTACATTATTCACGTGTAGTTACTTTTGCTTTCAGTTTTATAGACACCACTCTTTCCAAAGTTACTTAGGTCAGCAACTTTTTCTCCTGCTCCTTTCACATGCATTTGTTATACAGTTAGATTCTGTTATCACAGTTTGCATTCCTTTCTGGAATCCCACAACGTCCTAAATGATTTTTTTTTTTAACTTGCATACATTACAGCACTTTGTGCAGTAAATTTCTATAGGTTTTTTTTTTACAAATGGGTAATGTTATGTATCCATCGTTACCAAAAACCAAAAGAAACCCATTGCCGTCGAGTAGATTCCAACTCATAGTGTCCCTATAAGACAGGGTAGAACTGCCCCATAGGGTTTCCAAGGAGTGGCTGATAGATTCCAACCGCCGAACTTTTGGTTAGCAACCTAACTCTTAACCACTGCACCACCAGGGCTCCATCCATCACTACAGTACCCTAAAAATTCTCTGTGCTTCACCTATACGACCTTTGCGCCTCCCACTGAACCCCTTGAAACTAAAGAACTTTTTACTGTTTAAATAGTTTCACCTTTTACAGAATGTCATGTAATTGGAATCGTCAGTGTACACACATATATTTCCTTATTCAGTTAATTTAGAGGGTCTAGGAGCAATATCCTCCCAGTATCAATGAGCACACCTGGTGCCCAGATCTTGGTTTCTAATATCATTCCCCAATAAAAGCAGACAGAGCTCCTTGGAGAAATGGCTGATTCTAGGATAGGAGCATGAAATATTGAAGATAAAACCTAAGAATCCTGCAGTTCCAGAAAATAAGGGAGTGTGAAAACAACACAACACAAAGCAAGACAAAATTGATAGGGTATGTCAAAGGAGTACAGGAACCACTGAAAGAGCTTCCAATGATCAAAGCTATTTCAGTAACAAAAATAAATTGCATAATATTGGATTATCATCCAGAGTACAAAATTAAATATAAATGATTGAATGAATAAATAAATGATGGAGAAGAGACAAATCTCCTATGCAGGAGAATTCCAAATAATTTATGCAGACACTCCACCCCCAATAATGTGGAGCATAACATGCCAATCCTTACATGTAGACTGTGCATAGTGACTTCCCTCCAAAAAGTACAGTATGGAAAGGAGGACAGGCAACTTTATATGGGAGAAACCTGACAAACACTACCTCAGCCAGATGATCAAGGTCAATATCAACAGTGATAGCTCACTCATGTTGATAGAACATACTCTTGATATGATGTGATGAAAATTGCACTTTACCCCTCCAGTCCTCCTCCTAAAAAACCATGTTGTTGTTGTTACTTGACATCAAGTCGATTCTGACTCATGGTGACACCATTTGTTACAGAGAAGTACTGCTGTTCTAATGTTCTCTCTGAAAGGCTGTTCTACAGAGTAGAACTTGGCTGGAATCTCAACAGAAGCAGATTGAAAGGCCGATCATTTGTGGTACCGCTGGGAGGGTTCGGACCATCAACATTTAGGTTAACAGTCCACTGTAAACTGTTTGAACCTCCTAGGGACCATCCCCCAAATCTGTAACACCTCTCTAATCAAGAATCACATGAGCCAAAAATTCCAATACAGAGGCATCTTACAAAATACCTGGCCACTACTACTCAAAACTATCAAAGTCATCAAAAACAAAGAAAGCCTGAGAAACTATCGCAGTCAAGGGTCCTAAGGATACATGACAAGTACTTGTAATGTGGTTTCCTGAATGAGATCCTGGAACAGAAAAAAAGACAGTCAGTAAAAACAGAAGAAATCTCAAACTATGGACTTTACTTAACAGTAACATAAAAATAATTATTCATTAATTGTAATTAATATACTATACTGAGTCCGAATCTACTTGCAGACAACTAACAACATTAGCAATGTAAAATATTAATAATAGGGGAAACTGGGAGAGCTGATACTGTTTATGAAAACTCTCTGCACTATCTTTTCAATTTTTCTGTAAATCCAGAAGTATGTCTAAAAAATAAAAATATATTTAAAATTACTTTTTAAATGATAAATAAAATACAAACAATCCCTTTAAAAAAAAATCAAGTCCCTCCCTAAGTGTTGCAAAACTGTTGACTTAGGCTGATGGACCACAAATTGAAGAGTTTGATATTCAGCAGACCCCAATGGCTCCAAGTTACAGTTAAATAACAAAAAATATTATCATATTCGTGTTTGGAATGGATGATGGCTCTCCTCTTGCTCCTGAAGCATAAAGACAATTATAATCATTTTAATTTTACTCACATCATTCTTCAGTTAGGACCTCCAGTTTGTGTTTTGCTTTTTTTCTTTTTAACTTTTTCTTTGTTTTTCAAAACTGCTAAATTGAGAAATGCGTTTGCTGTAGGCTATTGGCTTGGTGCGGTAGGGCCTGAGATCTGGGAAAACTTTTCATTATTCCCCACCTGAGCCATCGTTTTTCTCCTTTGGTGGTTTTCATAACTTGTTGGCACTCTACAGTAATTGTGACAACTGTTTCTGTTTTGTATTTCTGTTAAGACAATGACCTTACAGGAATCAGTTTGTCTATTTCCAACACCCATTCCGCACGCAAAAAAAAAAAAATCCTTATTGTTATCCATAACAATCAATCAACTGCAATTTTTATTTAGATTGTCCTAAAATAATTAATTAATTTAGGGACAACTAATACCTTCATAGGAGCCCTGGTGGTGCAGTGGTTAAAGAGGTCGGCTGCAAACCAAAAGTTTGGCAGTTCAAATCCACCCGTCGCCTTCACGATGTTTCATCTTCCGATTCAAAGCATTAGGCGTCGTTCCACTTTTTCAAGACTACTTTCGTGTCTTTTGTAGTTTCAAGTTTCCCCCATGAGTGTTACACATATTTCCTTAATTATATTCATATTATTGCCTAAGTGTTTGATTTTTCTGTTTCTGATATAAACAGGGCCCATCCTTGTGATAGGTTTTCTGATTAATGTTTTCATATATTAAGGCCATTGGTTCCTGGGCATTAATTTTATATTCTTTTTTTTAATATCTTTCACCATTCATACTATGTGTTCAATTGATTTTGTTTTTCCAGAAATGCAATGATATCGTATGTATATAGAAATAGTTTTGCCCCTTACTTCCATTTTTTCCCTCAAATTGCTTTATCTTGTGTATTTGCTGGCTAATACCTCCAATATTATGGGAAATATTATAGGCAATAAAAAAACCCAAAACCCGATGCCATCAAGTCGATTCTGACTCATAGCAACCCTATAGAACAGAGTAGAACTGTCCCATAGGGATTCCAAGGAGCGGCTGGTGGAGTTGAACTACCAACCTTATCGTTAGCAGTCAGGCTCTTAACCACTGTGCCACCTCAGCTCCATTACAGGCAATAAAAAAAAAAAAAATCCATTACCATCAAGTGGATTCCCGCTCATAGCAGCTCTATAGAACAAAGTAGAACTACCCCATAGGGTTTCCAAGGAGCAGCTGGTGGATTTCAACTGCCAACCTTTTGGTTAGTAGCCTGAGCTCTTAACCACTGCACCACCAGGGTTTCCTTAGAGGCAATAGTGGGTATATATTTGATGTTGCTGACTTTACCTGGTATCCTCTAATCTATTCCCTCTCAATGAGATGCTGGCTTTGGAGCTAAGACATATATGCATTTCATCAGATTAAAAAAGTAGCTAACAGTTCCTAGTTTATTGTTTGGATGTTTAATCCTGTGTTTGTTTTGAAATTTGTCAAATGCCTTTTCAGCGTATCACTTTGTTCATATGAGTTTTACTTTTATGTATTAGTTTTCTATTTCATTTGTTTCTGCATTTATTTTCATTAATTTTTTTGGTTCTTCATGGGGTGGGGAGAAGGGTTTCACTTTGAAGTTATCTTGCTAGTTTTATAACAAACAGCATTTTCATATTTTTCTCACAAATAAAAAAGTCTCTGTTTTCTTATTTGTCTTTTTGTTTTTTTGCTATTTTCTCATTTATTTATTTTTTACTCAGTTCATGCAACTTGGATTTGCCTCCATGGCCTGGAGACTCAAATAATTTATTTTGTCAGCATCACTTGAGCACAAACTGTCTGAAAAGAAAAATAAATCCCAAACTCCTTTCACTGGAATACTTTGTCTCTGATAAACAAACCATTTCCTCTCTCTGATGATGGCCATTCAGATAGTTCCATTATTATAAAAGTCCATACACCAGGGCAGAAAGCTGGGCTTATAGCCTGTCATGAGGCTTCAGAAGAACAAAGGCCAGCTTTCCATATGCACGCGTGCCTTTCCAGTAGTGTGTGTAACGCTAAAACCAGCCACTCTGACCACTGTATTTATGGAGAAGATACTGGTTTTTAAAAAGTATTCACACAAAGTAAACTTTAGTAAAGATAAAAAGGTCCTATAAATATTGATTTGGAAAAGTGCCCAAAGTTTAAACTGAAAAAAGCAGTTTAAAAATAGAATGCTCATTATGCTACCAACTATATGTATGCGAAAGCTGGACAATGAATAAAGAAGACTGAAGAAGAACTGATGCCTTCGAATTACAGTGTTGGCAAAGAATATTGAATATACCATGGACAGCCAGAAGAGCCAACAGGTCTGTCCTGGAAGAAGTATAGCTAGAATGTTCTTTGGAAGTGAACATGGTGAGACTTCTTTTCACATACTTTGGACATGTCTTCAGGAAGGACCAGTCCCTGGAGAAGGATGTTGTGCTTGGTAAGGCAGAGGATCAGTGAGAAAGAGGAAGACCCTTGATGAGATGGACTGACACAGTGGCTGCAACAATGGGCTCAAACATAGCAACGATTGTGAGGATGCCACAGGACCGCGCAGTGTTTCGTTCTGTTATACATATGGTTGCTATGAGTTGGAATGGACTCGACGGCACCTAACAACAACAACATAGGGGAAATCTTATTTTATATACTTACAGTCCAAAACATAAAGAAAAGTAGTAGGATTGTATGTGAAATTTTATCAAAATTCCTTAGTGGCACAGTATCATTATTGGTTGTATTAGATCTTTAGGTTTCACAGTGAATCATACACTATATTCAAGGAAAAGTATTACTTTGGTCAGAATAAAGTCTAATGACAGCTTTTTTGAATTATTATTTTTATTTGTACTTACTGCTACTTATCTCTGCCTCTCCCCATAGTTACTCACTAAAACGTATTTAACAGAGGTCTTTAATTCTTGGCCAATGCACCTCAAGCACTGTCAATACTCATTTGTCAGTGGAGGTTTGTGTGTTGTTATGAGGCTGAAGAGGTTTCAATGGAGCTTTCAGAGTCAGATGGACTAGGAAGAAAGGCCTGGCACTCTATCCAAAAATCAGCCAATGAAAACCCTATTAATCACAATGTTCCATTGTGCATGGGGTCACCTTGAGTTGAGGGTTGACTAGATGGCGGCTAACAGTGACAACTATGTATGTTTTGTTGCCAGATGTAATGAACAGCTCCATGTAGACCAACACTTCTAACAAGAAAAGCTAGAGAAGCCAGATTTTATACACATGAATGCATGTGTACATATGTGTGCCTGGGGAACCAACACACTGAGGAACTAATGAGTCAAACAGAATATGAAGAGCCAAGATTCTATAAAAAAGGAAACAGTGAAATGAGCAAATCTTCTACTTATGATTTTCCTTCAAGAGATTTATCAGTTCTTCCCAGGGTCAGAGTAGAAGTTGAGAATTCAGAGAGAGGGCCTGCACTCACTGCTAGTGCTAAGAGGCAAATAATCAGACAGGAATTTGGCAATTTCTTGGAGTCTGGAAGAGAAAAATTGGAATTCAGAGCTGCAGAGGGAGCTAAAGATCTGGAGGGACAGCGTAAAGATAGCAATGTGAAAGAACACACAAAAAAATGAGCCCAACACACTGTTGGTTTTCCCTTCAGAACATTTGTTAAATTTTTAAACTGCAAGAGTAAAGGAAGAAAAGCAAAGCAGGAATCAATAAACAGTAGAATGAATTGATTAACAGTCCGGAGTTGAGGAAGCAACATTTGAGTTTAAATCTACGAAGATCGTACCTGGAAACTTTGCAGAACCGCACCCTAGAATCTGTTACAAATCAGAGTTGTCAAGAGCCCTACAGAAACTATGACCCAGGCTTGAATAAGCCCTGGGTTAGGTCAGAACAAAGTGACATGCCACACTTTATCTGTCTATTCAGGGTAAGGTGAACCGTGAGAGATGACATTATCCATCTTCCATAATTTGCCTTAAACAGTGTTGTAAATTTTAACAATTATTTCCAGGCATATCAAGAAAGAAGACAAAAAAAAACGTGTATCATAAAAACAGACCCATAGATGACATATATGTTGGAGCTACCTAAGATAAATTTTAAAATTATAGTGGTTAATATGCTCAAGAAAATAGAAGGCAGCTAGCAGTCATCAGATTTTGGATACATTTTTGGTGTGAAGGCCACAAAATATCCTGTTAAATGAGATGTGGGTTTTGAGAGAAAAGAGGAGTGAAGGACGATGTCAAGATTTTTGACATGAACATCTGGACAGACATAGTTGCTGTTAACTCAAAATGTGAAAACCACATGTAATTTTGTTTTAGGAGGAAGTAATATGAGGTTAGTTTTGAATATATTAAATTTGAATGTCAAATAAGTTATCAAAGAGGTGATATTGAGAGGTTATATCAAGAACCATAAACTAACACTTGTTAAAGCATATGGTCATTGTCACAGATGTAATAAATCGTTAATAATGTATCTTTTTATAGTAAGTTCATACTAATAAATAAGGAAAGAAGCAAAATTTCGATAGAAAAGTAGTATAAATATGCTATCCTACAATTCACAGAAGGGCTAAAGCCTAATCAGCATACCGAATAACCCAGTACTTAATAATTCGAATTGCACAAAATGTGATTTTTTTTCTAATCAAAGATAGGAAATGAGTGTTACTATTGGCAAAATTGAAACAGTTATAATAATAGAAGGGATAGGAAATGTTCAATGAAGAACAAATACCAAAGCACCACACACAAGAATAAAATTGTATTGGTGTTCCCAGTATTTTTCTTGAGAGAGACTCAGGGATATATAACAAAGACTTAAAATATATTCATTCCATTTCATGTAGTAATTTAAGTTAATAAGTTTAAGAAAATAAGAAGAATTTTGCAGGAACCTATATTTAGAGTAAGTAGCATGATTTTTTTCTTTTTTTTTCCTAAATTACTAATTAGGATTGAAAGAAACTATAATTATCTTGAAGACAAGAACTATGTCTTAATCCTCTTTGCTTTGCTTCAAATTCATTGAATCTTGTCTAATTTAATTGGAATTTACTAAAGTCCTGTGTCTTAAATACAGTGACTAGCGTATTTAATAAATGATTCCTAACCAGGAAGAAACAATGCAAGTAATTACACCTTTTTACCTCTGGGGAAAAAATAAACAAATTCCATGACTTATTGCCATCCAAGATTGGAAATCCTTAGAAGCAAGGATAGTGAGACTGTCTCACTTACTTTGGACATGTTACCAGGAGAGACCAGTCCCTGGAGAAGGACATCATGCTTGGTAGAGTAGAGGGTCAGCAAAAAAGAGGAAGACCCCCAACGAGATGGACTGACACAGTGGCTGCAACAATGGGCTCAAGCATAACAATGATTGTGGGGATGGAGATTGGGCAGTGTTTCATTCTGTTGTACATAGGATCGTTATGGGTTGGAACCGGCTCTAGACCACCTAACAACAGCAACAAAGACAGGAAATCAGTGAAGTGCGATTTTTCTTCACTATTCCTTATTTTTCTTGTCTATAAAGCAACATCTTTTAAATCAAAAATGTTTATTGTGTATTTTGTTTATAAATATCATTCAGTGGGTCTAATCATGTACAGCTTATTATTGGAGGTTTGTAATTATTCAATTTCCAGTATTTCTGGAAATGAGTTGAGGACATGCCTTCACTCTGGCAAGATGTTCCATGATCTACATATTGGTTGTTTGTCCACAGTATTTCTCGCTCTCTCTTTCTAATAATCTATATTTGAAACTGATAATTTATCAGTTATCATAAAACAGGGGCAAATAAATATGATGTGCTTTATTTATATATTTATTTATTTTTATCATACTTCAGGTGAAGGCTTACAGAACCAATAGTTTTTCTCATGAAACAGTAGCACACATATTGTTTTATGACATTGGTTAACAACCCCACAACATGTCAACCCTCTCCCTTCTTAAACTTTTTTTTGGGTGAAAACATACATAGCTAAAGATACACCATTTCAAAAACATATACATGCACAGTTCAGTGACATCGACTACGCTCTTCCAATTGTGCTGCTATTCTCACTTTAGATGAAGGCTTACAGAACAAAACAGTTTCTTATTAAACAGTACACATGTTGCCCTCTGACAATGGTTAACAACCTCACAACTTATCAACACTATCCTTACTCATCCTTGGGTTCCCTATCACCAGCTTCCTTGTCCCCTTCTGCCTTCTGACCCTTGTCCCTGGACTGCTGTACCTTATTAGTCCCATTTGGTTTTATGGGGCTATCCACTTCCAGGCTGAACAGTGAACCTCGGAGATGACTTCACCACAGAGCTAAAAGGGTGTCAGGGGGCCATCCTCCCTGGGTATCTCCAGTCTCTTTTAGGCCAGTAAATCTGGTCTTTTTTTGTGAGTTAGAATTATGTTCTACATCCTTCTCTAGCTCTGTCCAGAACCCTCTGTTGTGATCCTGGTCAGAGCAGTCAGTGGTGGTAGCCGGGCACCATCTAGCTGTACTG
>NW_004443948.1:20685175-20686515 GCF_000243295.1 Trichechus manatus latirostris | reverse complement strand
GTTCATTTCCTAGATTGGTATCTGGCTGTTACGATCCTGACTCCTAGATTCTGCCTATGAGCTGAAGTTGTTTGTTCTCAGATCGAAGAACTCCCTTTAATAATTCTTGTAAGTTTGGTTTGGCTTTTACATATTCCCTTAATTTCTGTTTATCTGGAAATGACCTATTTTCACCATCATATTTGAATGAGAGTTTTGCAGAATATGTTATTCTTGGCTGGCAATTTTTTTCTTTCAAGGTTTTATATATGTCTTGCCTGCATTGCCTTCTTGCCTGCATGGTTTTTGCTGAATAATCTGAGCTTAGTATTATTGTTTCTCCTCTGTATGTGCTTCTTGTTTTTCACGAGCTTCTCTCAGGATTCTTTGTTTGTCTTGGTTTTGGTGAGTGTGATTATGATATGCCTTGGTGATTTTCTTTTAGGGTCTCTCCTATATGGGTTTAGTTGAGCTTCTTGGATGGCCAGCTTTTCATCTTTCATGATATTGGGGAGGTTTTCTGTCGGCAGTTCTTCAATGATCTTCTCTGTGTTTTCTGTTTTCTCCCCCTGTTCTGGAATGCCAATCACTCGTAAATTTTTGCTTTTGATTCTATCCCACATAACTCTCAAGGTCTCTTCATTTTTCTTTGTTCTTTTTTCTGAGTTTTCCTGAAACAGAGTTGTATCCAAGTGTTTGTCTTCAATTCCACTGATCCTGTCTTCCACTGTTTCAAATCTGCTTCTCAGCCCTTCTATGACACCTTCCATTTCTAAAATCTTCTCGTTTATCTTTTGGATTTCTAATTGTTGTCTTTGTATAACTTCTAGTTGTGAATTTATTTTGGCATTTTGTTTCTGCATTATTTTCCTGAATTCTTCCAATCTTTTGTCTGTATTTTCCATGAATTTGTCGATTTTTTCCTCATTTTTGTCTGCTTTTTGCTTCAGCTCTTGGAGAATTCTGAGTATTAGAGATTTGAATTCCCTATAAGGTAGTTCTAGTGCCTTTTCTTCCACTGGAAAGTCATCTGGTGTTTTATTTTGGACACCTACTGGAACCATCCTGTCCTGTTTTTGTAATGTTTTGATATTGTCTGCTGTCTTCGGGGCATTCAATAGTTATTTTTCTCATTTATTGATTGTAGATTTGTTTATTTCATCCCTTTTTTAAAAAAAGTTTTGCTATGTCTGAGTGGGCGGGTTGTGTGTTCTTTGTTGTTTGCTCATCTGTGGGCACAATACTTTTTGCCTCCTTCTTCAACTGGCAGGGTCAGTCACTCAGATATGGTATGGCAGGGCAGGTCTAGCTGAAGAGGAGTTACTGGGACAGGTTGTTTGTGGCACTTACTACAGCCACCA
>NW_004443948.1:20680581-20683697 GCF_000243295.1 Trichechus manatus latirostris | reverse complement strand
ATTTGGTGCTTGGCTGAGCTCTTTATCTCTTCATTTGATATTTTAGGGTTTCAGGATTGTTGTATTCTCTGTTTGGCTTAGTTTTTCGGATCTTTGCTGTGGAGGGACGGCGTGGTGCTTCTGCCTAGAGTGCCATTTTGCCAGAACTCCTTGGGAGTCATTTTCAATGTCCTAGACCTCTCTTTGCTTTTTCTCAGTTTCATGAAAATATTTAGTAGCTTGATTCATATGGGCAAGATCTCTGATTTCTGTGTGTGTAGGCGTGTGTGTGTGTGTGTTTTTCATGACAAACTGATTCTGTGTGTTAACTTAAAGCAGCAGCAAGATCAGGATTCTGTTAGACCTAATAATCATAACAGCTAAAATGACTTTTGGCAGAATAAAGGAGGCATGAGAAAATATTATTAGGATCTGATTATGCCATTGAAAAGGCAAAAGACAGAAGTCTTACCAATGCAATTTGGGGAAACAGAGTTACAGCCAGGGGATTGGCCTAATTTGATTGATAATAGACTAACAACTAAAGAGAAAATGACAATAAAATGCTATTTCCTGCCTTTTTCCTAGAATTTTATGGCAACTCCATGTGTTTAGATCAGAACTTCACCCCTAGGGTTTTCAAGGCTGTGACCTTTCAGAAGCAAATCACCAGGACTTACTTCCAAGATGCCTCTGGGTGGGTTTGAACTGCAAACCTTTCCATTAGTAGTCCAGTGCTTAACCAATCGTTTGCACTACCCAGGGATGCCTTTAAATATTGATTACAACTTATTAAATTATAAGCATATCATATCAGAAATTATAAAATGTTTTAAACCTATTTAAAAGTAAACACATAACCACACAGTGATTATAAAACAGATCCCTAAACTTACAAAAACTTTTATAAAAATGTTAGTGATACGTTTTTCTTCTTTAATCCTTTTCTTCTATAGAGAGAGTTGGACTCCTGAAAGCCTAAAGTTTTTCTCAACTCCAGTATAATCTTCCTCCGACATTTAAAACCTCGGGAGTCTTGATCATTTTAAAATGAACCTGAGATATATTCTGTCTGTTTTTGTTTTGTTTTGTTCTGTTTTGATTTTTTTTTTTAATTTTAGAAGGAAACTGCCTAGGTACAGAGACAGCTGAAGGTGTATACTTCCAGTGCGCTCAGAGATAAACATTTTTATCTGACTCAAAGGTCCATTTAACAGTGTTTATTTTTTTCATTGTCCCTAAATATTTCATTTTTTTCAAGTGCTTAAAGATATCCACAATCTGTGCCTATGGAAGTAGAAGTCAAGAAATCAAACGATGCATTGATTGGGCATATCTGCTGTAAAAGACCTCTTTAAAGTGTTAAAAGCAAAGATGTTACTTTAAGGACTAAGGTGAGCCTGACCCAAGCCATGGTGTTTTCAATCGTCTCATATGCATATGAAAGCTGGACAATGAACTGAGAAGACTGAAGAAGAATTTGTGTCTTTGAATTATGGTGTCGGAGAAAAATATTGAATATACCATGGACCAGGAGAACAAATAAATCCGTCTTGGAAGAAGTACAGCCAGAATGCTCATTAGAAACGAGGATGTTGAGACTTTATCCCGCATACTTTGGGCATGTTATCTGGAAGGACCAGTCCCTGGAGAAGGACATCATGCTTGGTAAAGTAGAAGGTCAGCGAAAAAGAGGAAGACCCTCAAAGAGATGAATTGACACAGTGGCTGCAAAAACAGGCTTAAGTATAACAACAGTTGTGAGGATGCTGCAGGACCAGGAAATGTTTGGTTCTGTTGTACACAGGGTCACTATGATCCGGAATTGAGTCAACGGCACCTAACAACAACAATAACAAAGGTATAATTGAGCTGAAAGTGTTCTTTTTTTTTCAAATTCTTATTAATATTTTTTCCTTTGACTTTATATAATTTTTTTTATCAATCTTTAACAAGAATATCATTCCTAATCTATCAAGAGATCATGATATAAGAATGTAGACTGAGAAGCATCACGCTGTCCCTCCACAGCGAAGATCCGAAAAACTAAGCCAAACAGAGAAAACAGCAATCCTGAAACCCTAAAACATCAAATGAAGAGAAAAAGAACTCAGTGAAGCACCAAATGGATTGAGAAAACCGATAGAGAATGGAGAACGAGGAGAGATTCATGCAGAGGTCCCCTATCAGCTAACGCAGCATGGATCCGCCAGCTCTGACTCCTATCAGAGACCAGCAAGTAGGGGGTATGAGAAAGCAGCTTCACGAAGCTTCCAGCAGGAGACAAAACAACTGGTAATTTGCGATATATGCTTTCCCACCCCCCCACCCTTCTTCACCCCCACTCAGCCTCCTCCGCTTCCTGTGGCCACAGTCTCTTGGCAGGGAAGCACTGGCTGCTTGGATTCCACCTGCCTGCACTGGCCGGCTCCCTGAGTGCCATTTGTTGGCTGCTGGTGTTGTTGTTTCTGCTTCTTTTGATTTCTTCCTTACCTCTCACCACCTCCCCCACCTTTGGCTCAAATACCTGGCTCCGTGCGCCATCTTTGCTTCTTCCTAAGGGGCTATGGAGCTCCATTCGAGTGTGGAACTGCTTCCCGGTCTGGGCTGCCACACTGGTGGGATCCCGGGGCTTTGGTTTGTTTGTTTATTTGTTTGTTTTCTTTTCCTTTTCTCGAGTTGGGAGCCAGTTCTGGCTGAGCAGTGCTCCATGGCTTGGGAACTACTCCCTCCGCTTGTGGGTTTTTTTTTTCTGTTTTTTGGTGGGCTTTTCTTGTTCTTTTTTTTTTGATATGTTTTGTTTTCTTTCCTATCTTTTTCCCTTTTTGTCTTTCTTCATTATTCACTTTCTCATCTCCCTATACCTTCCTACTCTTCCTGTTCCCTGAATACCTGGTGCTGAATACCTCTATCCCTTCTAGCCAGGCTGCACTGCAACACCTGAGAAAAACTTCCCCAAACCTTGTAGCTGCACCAGTGGGATCCCTGGGAGCTTTGCTGTACTTTTTCCTTTCTAATTTTTATTTACTCATTAGTTTCTTTTTCTTCCTCTTTTTGTTTTTCTCCATTTCATAGTCTCTCATCTCTCCACTCCAAAGGCAAGCTTCCCTAGCACTCTTTTTTGTTTGTTTGTATGT
>NW_004443948.1:20602591-20678894 GCF_000243295.1 Trichechus manatus latirostris | reverse complement strand
AAAAAAAAAAAAAAAAAAAAAAAAAAAGAATGTAGACTAAGCCATGAGCCAATTTTCTCATTTACTTTGAGGACCAAACAGAAATCTGAAACCCTACAGTTTCCTTGTCCTGACAGATGTTTGCCTTTCTTCAGGATTATATAGCAACATAAAACATAATGCTCCTAATTGCCTGAGAGACATTGAGTTCTCTAGAGAAGCAAAACCAGTGCCGTGTATAAATACGTATAGAGAGAGATTTATATCAAGGAAATGGCTTATGTGGCTGTAGAGGCTTCAACGTCCCAAGTCCGTGGGTTAGGCTGGAGGCTTCTCCAGACTCACGTAGCTGCAGGGGCTGGTGAATCCAAGATCAGGAAGTCAGACAGCAGGCCTCTGGCTCACAGACTGTGTAGGCCAACAAATCCCAAGATCAGCAGGTAGGACGGCAGATAGCTTGCTAGCTCAAGTCCCAAGAATCGGAGGTCAGACAAACAGGAGCCAGCACAAGATCCAGAGAGAACAAAAGCCAGTGAGCCTTGCCAGAAAGTCCATCTATATTGAATGCAGGTCACACCCCAAAGGAAATGCCCTTTCAGCTGATTGGTTGCTCACAACAGATCTCATCATGGAGGTGATCACATTATATCAGATCTCATTATGGAGGTGATTACATCATTAAAAGCTTTCAAACTGCATCATAAGTGCCAAACCACTGGTGATGATGGCCCAGCCAGGTTTCATACAACTCAACCACCACAGACATCCTTAAATATGTTCAGATCACTAAAAATAATATACAAGACAAAATGAACTACCAGTATCTTCTTCAGGACTCATCTAAACAAGCATGTCTACCAGAAATTACTATGCCTGTTAAAAATACATTAAAACATAAAAACAAAATGGAATAGAAATCTTGAGAGCAGCATAGGATATTCTAGGAATCCAAGTGGTGGCTGAACAGATATTGAAAAGAGAAGTTTAAACAGTTGATTCTCCTTAAACTTGGATTTCTGGCTTGAGCACATTTCAGGGTTCTGCTCTTGACCACAGAACACAATAATATTAAAGAGCTGAGCACACCAGCTGTGTAGGAAATAAAACTTGCTAAAATTTGCAGAAGTATTTTCTTCGGAAAAATGAGGGAAAATCTTCCTTTGACAAGATGACTCCCATGCACTGCTGCATACTGAAACCTTTTACATTAAATATTGATGTTAACATTGTCAGAGTCATGTAATTTTTGGTCCAAACATTTATGCCATTTCCAGATATCAGTGCTACATGTTATGCTTTTAACATTTAGACAGAGTCATGTGGCTTGCATTTCAAGTCATGCTAATGAATTCTTTGAGACTAGAAACATTTCACACCAACATTTGCCTAATCAAAATTGAACATATAGAAGCAGAAAATTTTTCATGATGCTGCAAGTTAGCAGAACTTTGAGTAGTGACCATTTCCACTTTACATGCCTGAAGAAATGGCTTGAGGTCATTGTTAACACAGATATCTCAGCCATTGCTTACTGTTTTGCTTTGTGATCAGAAACTTTGGAAGAATCAGATGATGTGTAGTTTTTTTTTCATTTCTTGTGCTAATAAATTAAGGGTCCTTTCAATCTGTTAAAGTATGTGTTCAGTTATGGAATTTGAAAATAATACTTCTTTCATAATTACCTCTTTTTTTCTGCTGTCTCTGCTAACCTATTCAGATTAGTTGGGTTTTGTGCTTCCTGCATTGATTCTCTAATTTTATTCTTTATCTTATTTTTATCTTTTTGCCTCATTTTCCTATTTTCATAGAGATTTCAGCAATTTTATCCTCCAGCTTTTCTATTATTTTAGGCTATCATGTTTTAAATTACCACTGATTGCTCATTTTATAGCCTTCTTTAATTCCTTCATGAAAACTAAGCTACCGCAAAGGATCACACATTGTCAAATCAAACCCACATGAATCAGAGTTCTTGCCTAATACCATGCTTTACTAACAAATTGAAGGTTGCAAAAAAAGCTAGAGGAACAGGCAAATCAGGCAGGGGTCCAGGGTCCCATGTCCTTTCTTTTGGCACCAGACAAACTTTCTCTGGCCCAGAATAATAATTTCTAAATGCGGTTTGAAAATTACCTCATATAGTGAGGTCTATTTAGGTTATGAAGCATCTCAATCTTATATCTCATCTCAATTTTGTATGTGACATTCTCTGGAGAACCATGATTCATAAATCCATAGATTTGATCATTTTATCAAAAACAATACTAAGCCAGGGACATCCTCCTAATAGCATTCCATATATAAGGACTCTCTTCCTAGAAAATATTATTAGTCTCTGCCAAGAAGCCCAGTTATCAACATGCTTACGAGGAGATTAGGCTGAGTCACTTGTCTTCTTTAGACTGATAATCATTGTCTTTCTAGTGCTGTTCAAGAACAACCCTTTGGAATGAATTCAATTCTTCTTTCTTCCTCCTTATTCATTGTCCAGCTTTTACATGCCTATCAGCCGATTGAAAATATCATGGCTTGCGTCAGGCACACCTTAAACCTCAAGGTGACATCTTTACTTTTCAACACTTCAAAGAGGTCTTTTGCAGCTGATTTGCCCAATGCAATACATTGTTTGATTTCTTGATTGCTGCTTCCAAGTAAAATGAAATCCTTGACAACTTCAATATTTTCTCCGTTTATTATGATATTGCTTACTGTTCCACTCATGAGGATTTTTGTCTGCTTTATGTTAAGGTGTAATCCATACTGACTGTTGGTATAGAGGGTATATGGGGTAGTTACATTCTACCTGCTAGTCACTCAGTAGTTTCATTGAAGAGATACCCATGTCTCAGTTATCTGTAAATTTTTATCTCTCATGCTCAGTCCACCATATTTTATCTGACTCTATAAAACTAAATATCATGACATTGGAACATGACCATCCTACAAATTTCAGAAGTTATCCAAAAAATAAAAGTCCTTGTGCAAAAGTCCATCATATTTTGAGGTAAATCTAGTGGTGATAAACTCTCTTTACTCATGAAACTAGATAAAAATTAAATAATAATTCCAGGTAAGAAATAAAAGTCTGAAATCTCTACAATTCACTAAATGTAAAATACACTGGCGCAGAATGGGTGCAGAATAAGAGATGTCAATTTTCATGTTTCAAATCAAAAGAGTAATAAATGACAAAATAAAAATACAATGACTAAATATTTCTATCATTAAATTTGTATTTTTATTTTGCCTCTTAAAATGTAATGTTTTTTTCATACCAAAGTTCAAAAAACAAAACAAAACAAGTAAGATTATGTTTTTCACTTGATTCTTCTCACACTCTGCCCAATACATTTACTTATGTTATTGTGTGGTCCTGAGATTCTAATAATAGTTACATATACTGAACAGTTAGTTAATGTCTGAAAGCTAAGCTTGTGCATCAGATAGACATCTGTAGTTCCATGCTGAGGTTATATCTAAATATCAAGAGAAAGTACCTCAACAAGAAGTTGAGCCTCAAGACACTGGCAAAAAGAGTGATTCTAAAGGCTTAGTGGGTGCCCACATTTCTAACATCAAAATGAAAGTTCTTAATCCCTGAGTGTTGACTTGCACTGTAATATAACTTCAGACAGGAATCAACCTTAAAATAGTCTAATACAGGAATTTGAATAAGTTAGGACCACACACTCCCCACAATCTCAGTGGTTTAACATGACAAAAATTGATTCCACCCCAACTCCTCCAGTGAAGGTTGGAAGGTGGCATGAGTTCACTGTGGTCATTCTGACACCAGGTTGATGGGCACTACACATTGTCCTCTGCTGCCATGATCACCGTGCAGGAGAAAGTGAATACGGTCAGTAAGTAACCGAGTCTTAACGTTTCAGCACGGTAATGACACCCAACATTTCACTCATTGCATCTTAGAAAGCAAATCTCAAGACAATGCCTATACTCAAAAAAGAGACAGAGCGATCTTACCACTAAAGAGGTAACTGTGCCCCAAATGGAAGAGAGCTGAAATAGATTTGAAGATTGACACAGGCTCTTATAAATTCATGATGAGCGGGGTCAAAGAAGAATTTCCTAAAGAAGTACTATTTAAACTGAGGGAAATTAAATTGGCTTTACCCAAACAAATGGTAGTTTTTTTTTTTTTTTCTGTTTTGTTTTGTTTTTATTTTATTGTTGTACTTTAAGTGAAAGTTTACAATTCAAGTTAGTCTCTTATATAAAAATTTATACATACATTGTTATGTGAGCCTAATTGCTCTCCCTGTACCATGACAGCACACTCCTCCCTTCCACCCCTGATTTCCCATGTCCATTCAACAAGTTCCTGACCCTCTCTGCCTTCTCATCTCACCTCCGGATGGGAGCTGCCAAATGGTATTTTCAGAGAGAGCTTCAGGGCGAAAAAAAGTGAAAAAACCAGGAAGTAAATGGGACTAAGAAGCATTTAAAGGAAAAAAAAAAAAGGGAAAGACAGCCTGGTATGTCCATGGTCCTGGGAGTAAGGGAGAGTGGAATGCAAGGATCCTATTTATTATTCAGGACATGGTGGACTCACTAAAGAATTTTGGATTTATACAAAAATCAGTGGAAAGCTATTGGAAAATATTAACAAATATTTGACTTGATCAGAATTATATTTATTAAAATAGTCAGTCTAGCACTTGTGGAGGAAAGAATTGGAGGGAACAAAAGGAAGATGTCACTGAAGCAGTCCAGAGCAAAGACAAGAGTAGCTTGTGCTAAAGAGGTAACTGTAAAAAGAAAGGAAAAGTATGGGCTTCAAATGCAGTTTGCAGCAAAACCACAGGAACTTCTTGATGGATTATATTTTTTTTTGAGGGAGAGGTAGGGTTCAAGAATGATTTACAAGTTTCTGCAATTAATGAAGTTGCTATTATTTACTAAGATGAAGAAAACAGGCAAGAAAATCCAAGTTCATTCTCTGAACTGTCAAGTTCATTATACTCTGTTGAAATCAGTTGAAGTGTAGACGCTAGCCAGGAAAGAGGAAAATCAAGTATAAATGTATTTTAGGTAATACATGAGGATGGGCTAAGATCATGAATACTTAAGAAAGAATGAAAACAAAGTAAGAATTTTGAAGTAAAAATGTACGGGACTCTAGCATTTATTGAGTGTGGCAGGGGAGGGAGATGCAGGTTTTCAGGATGTCTTACAAACTCTTGCCATAAATACTTGGGTGGATGTGGGACATCCACATCCTGAAAGGAAAACCCTGCAAAAAAAGAAGCCGGCTGTGGTAGGGAATGGCATCGATGATAAGAAGAAACAGCATGAGCATCACGAGTCCGTTTTTGGAAAACTAACAAAAATAATTATATGTGGCAAAGCCTGTGGTGAGAAACTCTTCATTTTCTTAATTCTGTGTCTTTGTAGTGAATTTTGTGCAAGTGAGGTGGGTAAGGAGAGTGCAGAAAAAAAGAAAGGAAGAGAGAAAAAATTGCCACATTGTAATCATACTGTTCTTTCCAGTATAAAGAAACTGCCAGGACTAAATTCTCGGAATCAGCCAAAAATGATTAGGGGCAAACTGATAGCTTCAGTAGAGTTTACTCATATTCAAAGGTATTAAGCACTAGAAGAGAAGAGGGATCAGAAATTTCTACATATTCACTATAAGTGAAAGGAAAATCTCCAATAATCTCTGCATAATAATATGCAATTGTTAAAAAGATGAGATAGTTCTATATACTCATATCAGAAGACTATCTAAATATTTCAGAATAAATTTAAATTTAAGTCTACATAATAAACACACCTAATGTTCACGTAGAGCAGCTCCAGTGACTAGATATGTGATTTCCACTGGAAAAAAAAACAGCTACTTTAATATGGCAGAATCTTTAAAACTACTAAAATATATTTCCTCATTCTAATTTAGAACACTGAGCACTACTGCCGAAATAATTCTATGATAAAAAAGTGGTAACAAAACATCTTACCTGGTAAAGCTCTGCTGTGCTTTATGTTTATGAGTATTTGAAACTTTTAGCCATTAAATGTGGTTCTTTAATATATGACAGTTTTAAGTACATATGCACACACACACACGAAGGTATCATGTAGATTTTGACTTACATTACTTTGATTTATTCAGCTACCTTTTAATTGGTATTCCTAAGTGCAGTGCTTCTATATACTTAACAATAGACATTCCTGGTTTTATATTCCCCAGACTGAACTGTAATGACAGAAATTAATATTTAGTTAAGAATTACATTTTAATAGGTCATATTCAGTGATTACTGGGTAACTTTTATATTAAAAGTGAACAAATTTTCAGCTAAAGAAGATACCATGAATACTACTTGGAATCTTGAATATAAATATATTTAAGATCTGTTTATAGATATGTTTAATCAATTTCTAAAAATTAGAAAAGTAAAGAGACGCATAGACCAAACTACGTTGGTTCATTGAGTTATCATATGTTTGGAGGTATAACATATAATCACATTTTCCTAACTCTGCAATTGAAGTCATATGTGTTCCTGTTTTTAAACTGATATTCAGAGAAAGAAAATTATCTTACAAATCTAGAGCAAACCCAATTTTTATAAGTCTTTTCTTTAAAAAGTTGGAATGTATTTATGCTAAATTTTATTTAATTGGCCAAAATCCTTCAACATATCAAAAAATTATGATTTACTAATGCAGTCCAAAAATGGGTCCTAAATGCAGCTTGACATATAGAAAAACATTTCTCAGAAGCCAGCTGTTTACTTGAAAGAAAGAAAACAGATCCCATGACTTTTTTATCTGGTGCTTACAAGGATTCATTCCCTTCAAAGGTCAAGTGCCTATAAACATGTTGGTTTCTGGTCAATATATTTCACTCTTGAAAGTAGAAAGGGCAGACAGGCTACCTGGAATGAGTAGCCCACTAAGATTCCCATCTGTGATGTGAATATATACTGATTGAAAAACAAAGATTGCAGAAGCTGAGCTAATTTTTTTTCATTCAAGACCTGCTATTGAGACAGCATCTGGCCCTTATCATTCCAGTACTGCATATCGACAATCTGTTAGAAAATTCACATTAGCTATTCAATTATAACTCTCATGGTGAAGCAAAATTTAGTAAGCTAATATTTGAAATATGGATGCTTTGAGATGCAAGGCTTTTAAGTCTTTTAAAAAATAATAATACCATTTTTAAAGTGTCAAAGATTTTTACCAGTTCTCAATACCAAACATAAGTCAAGTGGGAATTATTTTCTATAACCACTTCTTTCAAAAATAAAGACCTATTTAATGTAAATCTAGAATAATTTGATCCCCAACTATCTAGTCATTGTAAAACCCGGAATGATCAAAATAAACAGTAAGATCATTTTCTAAAAGCATATGTATTTCATGGCCATTGGCTTCTCAACTGTGGAAGAAAAGTCTAATAAGAGGTAATACTTCATCCAGGATATACATATCATACTTCAATTATTTTTATACTAAGTAATTGTGGAGTCGATTGATTTAATAGCTCTATTTCAGGATGATTCCGGCTATTATAATTTCAACAAAGAAGGGCTTATTAAACTTTTAGTGTGTTTTGTATACATAGGGATGCTCACTGAAATATCAAAATAAAATTAAAAAGCAGGAACAAGCAAAGCAGGCATTTCTGATCCTTTCATTACGCATTTTGTGTTATGATTACCAAAAAACCCCAAACGCATTGCTGTCTAGTGGATTCCAACTCACACTGACCCTGTAGGGGAGAGTAGAACTGCTCCCTATGGCTTCTAAGGAGCTGCTGGTGGATTCGAACTGCTGACCTTCTGATTAGCAGCCTGAGGTCTTAACCACGGTGCCACCAGGGCTCCCTGGTATGATTAAGAGGGATAAACATGGCAATCAACATCTAGCAATAGACTTTTTTTTCTGATACCAAAAAAGAAAAATAGATATGCCACACTTGGTTCATTGGTTAAACACTCTGTTTACAGTATACCTGAAATCAATGTCCGTCTCATTTATTACCATCTTAGATCTTAAATTGGGCTTGCAATTAAATACAGTAAATTCCTAAGTTACAGATGTCCTACTTATAGACAACTAGTACTTACCCTTTAGTGTTCTGTAAATTTGCCCTAGCTTTGAAACAACTGAACCAACCCGGACTAACAACAAATTCGTCATCACAATCCGTTCACTTGCTGTACACGCAGCTTTTAAAATCATTGAAAAGGCTTCCAGGCTTTTCTTACGCTAAACCAAAAAACCAAACCCGCTGCCGTCGAGTCCACACGGATTCATAGTGACCCCATAGGGTTTCCAAGGCTATAAATCTCCACGGAAGCATTCTCCCTTGGAGTGGCTGATGGTTTTGAACTGCCCACCTTCCAATCACCAGTCTGTCGCTTTAACCTCTGTGCCACCAGGGTAATTGTTTTTTTTTTTTTTTTCCACTAAAGTAAAGCTAAATCAGAACCGTATGCACCTGTTCGACTTACCTAGAAATTCAGCTTAAAGACGTGCTTAGGTACAGAGCTCGTTTGTAACCCGAGGACTGCCTGTATTTGTTTTTTTCTGTCGTTTTGTTTTGCCTTTAAAAGAAGTAAAATAAATAAATAATGTGGGTTGGTTTCAAATTTTAGCGATGGCTTGGTGTTTCCACAACCTGTGAAATTGGGTTAAGTCTTAAATATAGTATATATTTTATGTTTTTGTAAAGAAGTCTACAAAGTGCCTTGCTTAAGTAGGAGAACCAGGTATGGCATTTGAATTAACTATTTATGGCTTGAGATAAGAAGAGAAATGAAAGTTCATTTCAAGAATGAAACTTATAAATAAATCAGTGTAAATTTCTTAACACAAGAATATTATAAAAATAAAATTCAAATTATACATTATTTTACTTGGTTTTGTTATCATAATAGATAAACTCTGCACCTAGAGATGACTCTATCAACACCAAGCACTTTAAACGTTTCTCCACTCTTTCCTTGATCTACCTATATTTGGACTATTTCCCAACCTGAAGAGAATTGGCATATAGCCTACATTTTAAAATATGATTTCTTTTAGAAATGTTCTCTAAAGACCTACAGGACAGTAAGAACAATTTAGCCAGCTTAATGTAGAAAGAAGTTGGAATCCTTTATTGTTTTAACTTTAAGAGTTGTGCTCGTATGATAATAATGGTTTTTAATAGAACTTCATTTGTGCAATGAATTTTCTTAGAATTTGTGCCAACTTGTTCGGATATAATCTTTGTGACATTTTAAAATATAATAAAAATAAAATGATGACACTTCCTCTATGATTAAACATAACACTCGATGTTTTATCATTACAGCAAATGAGATGTAGCTAGGAAGCATAAGATGTCGTAAAAGGTAAGTCCTGGCATGTAGCTTTGAGTTTATTCAGAATCATCCTCTTCGTTTACAAATGATTTGTACATGCAAGGCCTAGAAAGCTTAAATATCTTACCCCGACATGATGACATATTTATTTTACTGTAGATAAAATACGCATTAGGTACTTCCAAAGTGATCGTTAATCGCAGTGTTTAACAGTGATTTCTATTACCTGAAGTTAAATTTAAGATTAATATTAATGTCATCATGTCATTATTTATATGGCGTGGGTAGACAAGAAGAGCAGAGCTGATGAAGACGCATTTTTACCATGACTGAAGGTCTTTTCCTTCTTATGAAATGATATTTCTGTGGTGCTATAATAATCTGCCTTTCAAAAAACTTCACCATTCTATGAGAAACTTAAAAGACTTGTACATATTCCTGACAAGGTAGCAATTTAGTGTCACTGTAGATCTGTAAAGGCAGAGGATTGAATAGAGTCAGAAACGAGGAGGTGTGAGAAAGACACTATGCAGGGGAATCTGACTCACCACGGAGCCAACTCACTGTACTGAACGTACAAGGGCCTAAGCGAATCCTTCCCAGCATATGCTGACATGATGACATGCCTTATTTCATGCTCCACTGAGAGAGAACGCAGGAGTTCAGTGTAAATGTTCACTGTCGCTTTTTTCTCTCCTGCTGATAGTCAAGCCTTCATTAAGGTGTGTAAATTCATTGCAGCATGCCAGGTAATATCCTGTGGGTCATATTCTCTCTTGTCATTATTTGGTCTCTGAATTGAGTGCACAGTTTTGCAATGCAAGCTCATTTGTATATAATATAGTTCAAAAAAGTGGTTGTAAATTGGTAGCAAAAATGTTCAAAATGACTTCTTCCAGGATAAGAATGCGGCAGATCAGCAGAATAATGCCAATATTAATGAATAACTTTTTGTTGGTTTGTTTTTTACAATGAGAAGCATGGCATAGTTGAAAGAACATAATCAAAGACATGGGCTCAAATGCAAGCCCTATAGTTCACTAGTGATTTAAAAGCAGCAATCCTTGCCCCAGATTTCTCATCTTTGAATAACAAATAACGGTGCTTACCCTTAAGAATGATCAGAAGGACTAGAAATGATGAATGAAAAACCATTGACAAATACCATATGGTAGTTACGGCTACAGACAGCCCAACAGGTTTATCAGTTAGGCTTCAATCTGAGAAGCGGAACCACTATGAGTGATATAGAATAATGCATTCAATACAAGGGTGAGACCTTAACAATTACGGGAGCTTGTAAAGAAGTTTGTGAAAGTCTGGTGAAGAGGCTGAGATTGGAAACACTAGGTGTACAGTGAAGGAGACAAAGGAAAAACTGGAACACATGAGCACAAACTGGAACTCATAAGGACAAACTAGAATTTTAACTTAGCATCATGCCCAAGGTTTCTAATGCAGATTACAGACCAGAGAAGATGACCTCCTTTGCCACGATGCTGTACACAGATGGCCTAGGAGAAGTCAAAACGGAAGATTTGATGGGAGTTTGAGGAGATCTGGACCCAGCTCCAACAACATAAACCAGCAGCTCAGCAGTAGTGTGTGCAACTTGCAACAGTGCAACCAGAGCCCGTTCTGGAGCCTGGAGCCCTATTCTGACCATCAAAGCATGCTGGCTACTACTTTACTTCTGTCTCCCAAATCTCATGCAAGTTTCACTATGTTCAACTCTAACCCAGAAGCATACAGGGAAGCTTGTACTAATAAATGTAGTTCTAGCTTAGCTAAGGAGACACAGTATAATGCTATTACAAAAGGATAGGTTATGCTATTCTGTGGTCCCAGCCCAGCTTCCATTGAGTTGACTCTGACTCATGGTGACCCCATGTGTGTAGGGAAGCATAATCCTCTTCCAGAAGAAAGAGCAATTATATGCAAATTAATGATACAGTCTTCTACAGTCCACTCCTATGGTCAGAAATATTTGGAGCTTTCTTCTTTCTGTATGTAAGTACACTCACCCAATCTCCAAGGGAACCAACCAAAAATGCAATTTAGTTTTTGCATCAGACACAAATCCAGGTCTCCATTTTGTTGTTGTTGTTGCTGTTGTTGTTTTTGCTCTCAAGACATAGGATATAAAAACACCGTATCATTTACTTCCCCTACGCCTTATTTATAATGGTGGAAGAGGAAGAGAACAAACACAATGTAACAAGAATTTAAAAAGATAAACACAGTGAGAATAAAAGGAATAGCAAATTCACTATACCATGGCAGTTCTGAAATCATAGTGGGCAAAGTGTTAATTTCCATGATTGGTTTCTAGTCCCTCTCCCTGGGAAAAGTTCTCCCCAGTTCATAGGTTGTTTGGTTTTTTTTGTATGTGCATGTGACATCACCCTCTGGGAGACCCTTCTCTGCCCTTTATTATACTTGATTACACCTGAAGAGGTCTGTGGAGAATATGTTGCCCTTGGTGGCTGAGCATTTTTTGTAGCCTTCCTCTTGCCTGTAGAAAGTTGGAGGTCTAAGAATCATTCTTTGGGTTGAACGATCACAGTCTTTCAGCCCAGGCTGGTGGTTCCTACAGTACAACTCTCAAAAACTTCACCTCCTATCCATTTGATTCTGGTCAGCAGCCTGTGCCAGGAGTACATCCATAATTTGTTTAGACTTCTTAGACTTATTTGTGGTTGTTTGGAGTCCACTCAGTCACTGGCCAAGAACCATATATTTCTCTTTGAGTCATTTCATTCAGCTGAAAGAATTTATTGGTTAATTATGTTAAATAAAGCATCTGACAATCAGACTGTTAATTTTGATCCTTGACACAAGGTTAATTTTTAGTTGACCTTTGCCACTTAAATATTTTCTTAATTTTATCTTCTAATGTTGACAATTGGTAGGAAATTGCCTTATTCAATCCTGTAAATCCAGAATTTCTGGGTCCTATTTCTATTTGGAACGAGCCTTAGTGTCGCCGAAAGGTCGGCGGTTCAAACTCACCAGCTGCTCCACAGGAAAGATGTGACAGTTTGCTTCCACAAAGATTACAGCCTTGGAAACCCTGTATGGCAGTTCTACTCTGTCCTGTAGGATCACTATGATTCGGAAGCAACTCCATGGCAATGGGTTTCAATGGTATTTCTAGTGAGAAGAAGCCCTGGTGGCACAGTGGTTAAGCACTCGACAGCTAACAGAAAAATCAGTGGTTCAAATCCACCCAGAGGCTCAGTGGGAGAAAGACCTGGCAATATGCTCTCATAAGATTACAGCCTATAAAAGCCTTATGGGGAAGCGTATTATAGGGTCACTACGAGTTGGAACCAACTCGATGGCTCACAACAACAATAATCGCATTTCTACTGGGTGACAATATTCAATGGATCTATCACTTTGCCAGTTACGGTTGTGTATCTTTGTGTCTATTTCCTTATCCTTAAAATGGAGATAATAGAAACTTGCTTGTCAGGGTTAATGTAAATCTGGATGATTTAACACGTATAAAGTGCTCAGAAAAGTTGCTGAGGCTCAAAGTTAGCATTATATGTGTCAACGTATATTAAGATTTCTATAAAATTGATACTCTCTAATATTTCCTTCTGACCAACAATACCCACATTTTTCTGTAATTTTTATATAATAAAATTATTTCCTTTTGATTCTATAACACAGTTCATTGTCTTCAGAGTCATAACTCCAGTAAGGCATGGTTTATTCAGGATTAAATTATTTTGACTAGAACTGAAAAGGATATGTTCTATTAGTTAGAAATTATAAAATTAAAATGAAAGAGGAAGAAGTGTATAATAAATTAATTAAGGAAATGCAATTTTTATAACTTAAATTACAAAACAACATTAAGGGAAAAATAGCCTTATGCTACTAGTTGAAATAAGGAAATCCTTTACTGCATTACAGTACTTTATTAATCTATTCAGAAGTCTCAACTGTATTGTGAATTTCATACATACCTTGCTCTCTTGACTTTGGAATTGTTTTGACAGTATCAGGCACACATTTTTAAGCAGGGAATTTCCACATCTATTTATTTAGTCCTTACTTTCTTCTGAAGATCAATTCAACACTATTCTTATTTGAAATGCTGCTATATTACCCACAGCAAAGAAAATGATACAGCTTTAAAACAGTTTTCAAACTAATCAAGTCAATATCTACAATATTAATATATGTAATTTAGAATAGTTTTATTCACCCTTCATCTATTCAATTAACACTGTTGTGTGTACTCTACCAGATTCTGTTCTAGGTGCTGGGGATATAAAGAATTAATGCATTTCTAAATTCAGAGAGTGGATGACCTAATAAAGGAGCCCTCGTTGGGCAATGGTTAAGCGCTGGGCTGCTAGCTTAAAAGTCAGAGGTTGGAAGCCACTCTGAAAGAGAAAAGACCTGGAGATTTGCTCCCATAAAGATTCCACCATCACCATCCATAGCCATCAAGTGAATTCAGACTCATAGTGACCCTTTAAAGACAGAGAAGAACTGCCCTGTAGAGTTTCCAAGGCTGTAAATCTTTAAGGAAGCAGACTGCCACATCTTTCTCCCATGGAGTGGCTCGTGGGTTTGAACCACCCACCTTTCAATTAGCAGCCTAGCGCTTTAACCACTACACCACCAGATCCCCTCCCTGTAAAGATTACAGCCTAGAAAACTCTATGGGGCAGTTCTACTCTGTCCTACAGGGTCGCTTTGAGTCAGAATCAACTCGATGACACACAACGATAACAACATGACCTGGTAAGCAAGAGAAATCAAAAATGTAAAAAAACAAAGAAAAGATGATTCAGTGTGGTTAATGTTGGAATCAAGATCTGTACAAGAACATTGAAAAAACAACTTTGTATGAGGCAATCAGGAAAGTCACTCCTCAAAGCATGGTACTCAAGATGAGATTTGTTAAATTTGTCATTTCCCCTTCCTTTATTTTTTACATATATTCTATAATTAGAAAAAAAAATTCAATGGCTCTTTTTTTAAGCATGATACTCATCTCCTAAGTGAAGAGGCCACTGCATTCAGCAAGGAGCTTCATCTCAGACTTGAGTAATTGAAAATAGTAGCCCCCGGGGCCGCCACCATCTGAATAAACCACTTTGCAAAATCAGGCAACACAATTTTTTTTTCTTCCATGTCAGTAAACATATACTGATAACCTAAAGATAATAAAAAATCATCTTTCCTATGGCCTTCAAACCTCTAGGTCAGACTTTGTCCTTTTGTTTTTCTTCTTCCCATACTTCATGCTTTCTCCTGGTACACAGTGAAGAAAAAGAAAGCCTATCAACGCTCCTCTCTGGAGCTTACATCCCACGTGCACATCATCTTGGAGGAGGTGTTGACTTTCCATCTTCATCTTTCAGCCTTCATTTCCACAAGTAGAGGTCAAATTAGGTTTCCCAGACTAGGGGAAATGGATTGGACTCATGTGCAAACTGAAAGCTGCACTATGCTGGAGTATACTTTGAAATGCCTGTGGAATGAGTTTCTGTCTCTTGCCTACAATCAGGACCATGTCTTTGCTATGTTCATTTTCCTTGATGCATTTCTACACTCCCCCTTCTTAAAGTGTAGCTAACTCACAAAAACTCTATCTCATAAATATTCAGTGATGACTTCCATGGCAGGGTTCCAAACGTTCTCAGGAAACACTTGAACTTTGTGAAGCTGTTCTTTTACTGGATCTAGAACCACTTATATCAAGTGATTTTAAATGTATTAAAATTATATAAGGTCTAGTAGATCTTAGTACTGTGAAATTCTGTAAGCTTGTGTGATTATCGGTCGGACAGTGACTGTATTAGATGCAGATACTTTATCAATTTACAATATATTTGAAATGAGTGTTGTATTGTTTCACATATCTAAATTTTTTTATGTATTTGTTGGCATCTAATTGCTCAAAACATTTTCTATACTTTCAAATATATTCAAGATTGCATTACCAGACAATTTTTTGCCTGATGTAAGTTTGAATTCCTTCAAAATGGATTGAGATTGTTATCACTCATTTCCTAAACATAATCGCAGTCCTGTGCCAAGGGGAGGGGTATTTTTTTTCAGGAATATGTAACAGTTGTGGCTAGAGTGAGTAACCGAGGAAATTATGCTCTATTGTTTTCTTGTCACTGTTTTATATTTAAACATTTTAATGATGTGCATTCTAAAGTTAAAAATTTTTTTTCCAAATATTTTTTGTGTTCATTATGTCTCAGAAGATGACAGGATTAATCCTGGAGGGACTACCCCTCAGCTGTTCTAGTGACCAAACAGTGAAAGTTTATAATAACTGGAGATAATTCTATGACTATTATTTGAATAGCAATATAGTAAGAAACAACAAGGAAAATCTTGATTTCATTCTTGGCTCTTTGTTAAAATTCCTCTACACTTTGATTTTGGAAAATATTCAATGTATAATTTTTGGAAAGGAAATTTTTAACTTTGCTTTATGATAAGTAATACAAATTAAAGAAAAATACATAATAAATATTCTCAGGAATATCATATTTTAAGATGCAATCTAAAGTCTGAGAAATACAGACAGAACAGACTACATATATTTCAGTGATGCACTTTGTTGAACTATAATTAATTAACTATAATTAATCTCCTTTTTAAACTCATACATTACGTGCAGAAAATCCAGACTCAAGTAGTTGATTTGAATAGGAGCACCTAAAATTAATAATTGAGGCACCTGATCATTGGGAAGAGCTATGTTCTTGTTCAAAATCAGACTCCATTTTGATTTTTAGCTTAGGATTGCAACCTGTCATGTCTGTATAAGTTTCCACTGTTCTCTAGAAGATAAGTAACTTTTAGAGAAGAATGGGGGAACTTTAACAAACAATGGAACTTTAACCACTCTCAGCAAACAATGAAGGAGGCAAAACTATGGTTTGTGAAGAGGTATTTTCCAGGGAGTGTTTACCCAGAGGGTCTTGAGATAATGTTTGAGCAGCATAAAGAATGTTTATGTAGCAGAGGATTTCTTGCTAAATTAGCTTCAGGAAATCTAGCAGCTAACCTTGTAGAATTTTAACTTGTTATTGTCTTCTGGTACCAAACTCATTGCCATCCAGTTGATTCCAACCCATAGCGACCCTAGAGGACAGAGTAGAACTGCCCCATAAGGTTTCTGAGGAGCAGCTGTGAAACCCTTTGGGGCAGTTCTACTCTGTATGTCTTATAAAGTCGCTATGAGTCGGAATTGACTGCACAGCAACGGTTTTTTTTTTTTTTTTTAATTGTCTTATGGCGGAGCCCTGGTGGCTCAGTGGTTAAGAGGTGGCCTGCTAACCGAAAGGTCGGCAGTTCAAATCCATCAACTGCTCCTTGGAAACCCTGTGGGGCAGTTCTACTCTGTCCTATAGGGTCGTTATGAGTCTGAATAAACTCTGGCAATGGGTTTATTGTCTTATCCCGGCTCAGTGGTTAAGAGCTCAGCTGCTAACCACAAGGTCAGCAGTTCGAATCCACCAGCCGCTGCTTTGAAACTCTATGGGGTGGTTCTACTCTATCCTACAGGGTTGCTATGAGTCAGAATGGACTCCATGGCAATGGGTTTGGGTTATTGTCTTATAGCTATAAGTAATTCCAAGCTACCGTGATTGTAACCAGGTACACTTTTTTTCCTACTTGATAAAAAGCTTTTGCACTCTTCCCTTTGTAGAACACTGTGTTGAGAGCCTCTCGACACTGTGTTTCCTATTTTGCAAATTGTTTTATCTCTCAGTAAAACTCATAGCTTTTACTTTAAGCAGACTCCGTGATTAAGCTCTATGACAGATTTACATAGTTGAGATCCATAAACCCACTAAAAACACAGTATTTAAATGTCTGCATTTCTAATATAACTTAGTTCTTAAAATAATTTCACTTCATTTTTACAAGAAAAAATATGCTTTTTGGCAGATCCAAGATTATGACACTCACATGCATTGCTTCTTTGCTGCTGTGGGTATAGGTCTGACAAACACTGAGCAAACAGATGGGTAACCCTCAGAATGACATTATTCATGTTAACAAAATGGCTTTCTAAAGATCATAATGTAGCACCTGCTGCAGCGTTGTTCTTCTGAGGGTAGAGGAAATATGGTATGTAGTGATTTATCAGTTGCAGTATTAGGGTTATGTTTGCTGACTGCCTTATAAGCAAGGGAATTGTTAACCAATTAGCAACAATTCCTCACTTTATACCGTTCACTACAAAGCAGGAATAAAATTTAATTTGTCAATTTATGTATATATCTATGTATATTTATACCAATGAACAGAAGGATTTTATGTGCATGTTGATAAATCATAGAGAATTATATATTTTTCCACATGCATTAATAACTAAATTGAATCAAACTGCTACTGAACTTTTAAATGAAATAAAAGACACATATCACAATGTTCAATTTTATTCTTTCAGTACACTTGTTAATACCTTCCCAATCATATTTTGAATATCTCATATCATAATATTTTCACTACTCATACTAGATTATTATTTTATCAAAGTTTCTCTTTATGACAACACTGTTCAGATTATATTATTTTTCACTCCTTTTCTTATTTAATGCATTTCTACTGAGTCTCTTCAATTTACAAGAAATTTTCCCAACAAAATGTAAACCTATGTACTCAGAATCTATCATCAATGGTCACGAAATATGGTGAATCTCTGTGGAGGTTTTACTTTTCTAAACTAATTGATGCTTATTCTGTTAGCATCTATTCACTATTAACTTTCTTCTTTTTTTCATTTATCGTAAGGATCTTCCTGCCTACTCTTCCACTTCTCACTGTTTCTCAGATATATGCCCACACCATACTAGCACCATCATACCAATAATACATCTGAGGGAAGAATTTTACCCAAAGATTTTGAACCTGCCACTGTACAAGTAGCACTCACCAACAGCTAAGTATGTTGACATTGTATGTGATGTTGTTAGTTGCCATCAAGCAGACTCTGACTCACGCTGGACTGATATGTAACAGAACAGAACATTGCCCAGTCCAAAATCATATTTATGACCATTTGTATGTTTGACAATTGCATCAATCCATCTCTATGATGGTTTCCCTTATTTTCACTGACCCTCTACTTTACCAAACATGATGTCTTTTTTTAGCGATTGGTCTTTCTGGATGACCTGTGCAAAGTAAGTGGGCTAAAGACTCACCATCCTCCCTTCTAAGGCGCATTCTAGTTGTATTTTTTCTAAGACTGATATGTTCACTCTCTTAGCAGTTGACAGTGTATTCAATATTTTTCACCAACCCCACTGTTGGTATGTATCGATTCTTCTTCTTCCTTCCTGTCTAATTGTCCAGCTTTTGAATACATATGAGGCCACTGAAAAACCATGGCTTGGGTCAGGCACACCTTAGTCATCAAAGTGATATCTTTGTTTTTAAAGCTTTAAAGAGGTCTTTTGCAGCAGATTTGACCAATGTAATACATTGCTTGATTTCTTAACTGCTGCTTCCATAGACGTTGATTGTTGATCCAAGCAGAATGAAATCACTGACAATTTCAATTTCTTTTTCATTTATCATGATGTTATTTAACCATCCAGTTGTGAAGATTTGCAATTTCAGCAAACTAGAGACTATCAATAATAATTATACAGATGTTATTTTTACAGTACTTTATTATCAATGTAAAATGTATTTAATGGTGCCCGGAGCCCTGGTGGCACAGTGGTTGAGAGTTTGGCTGCTAATCAAAACTCTGGCAGTTTGAATTCACCAGTCGCTCCTTGGAAACCCTCTGGGATAGTTCTACTCTGTCCTACAAGGTCACTATGAGTCGTAACTGACTAGACAGCAATGGGTTTTTGTTTTTTTTCTAATGAAAAAACAATCATTGAGCTTAAAAAGGTTTTTGATTATGTGTTTTATACCTTGACTTCATGATGACATTTACTAACCATGTTTTGATGTGCTATATATATATATATATATATACATATATATATGTGAACTGTTAAAATGAGAAATGAACATTCAGTAAAATGACTCACTTTAATATCAATTGTATTTAACTTTAAACTTAATGTCTGAAGTATACTAAGGTAAGAAACACTCTTAGTATATAGCTCATCTGTCTATAATAAAGAAGCAAATACCATTTCACATTCTAAAGTGTGATAAATTGGAGGGTAACTCATTCACAGCCCAGCCAAGGAGATGGTTGTCTACTTGTGTTTGTGTGACAAATCTAGAAAATGTGAAAAGTGACTTAATTTCTATTGAAGTTATATTATCTCCCTTCCTTATGGAAAGTGATCTATCAGTGTTATTTATATGCAGTAGTACCTAAAATAATTTCCAATCTAGCTTATGTCTTAAGGATGGTTTACTTAAACAAATTAACTTTTTTAATTTTAAATAGTATAAAGGTTATAATAGGTGTAGAAGAGTTATAAATAATATAAGACTCTTGAAACACCTTATTTGCGATGGTGGAGTGGTTAGCATCTGCTTATCGACAAAAATTTAAGAGTTTACACTAACTCCCTGACTACAGATGCTTTTTTAAAAACATAAAATGTTGATGACTATTTAATATTGCAAAAAATAAGGAAAGAATCAGTGCTACACTGATAGATTCTATAAGAATCTTAAGTCATATAAATTGAGGATTTATTTATTAAAATATAGGTATAATTCTCTATTCAGACAATAAGGTTTTACACTTAACTAGGTTGGAGTGGCCGCGAAAGAAAATTATTTTAGGTTGTAATTGACTACCTCTGCTGTGAAAAAGATTTGACTAATATATGTGAAGCCATGCTATAAGAGATAGTATAATACTTTGAACTTTTCATACCACATTTCTTCCTGTTGGAGCAATGTTTTCTGAGAAAAATATTGACCTTCTGTAAAGATCTTCTTTAGACGAATCTCTGTATTACAGCATTTAATTTAGCTTTGTCCTTATTAGAGATTTTAGATTCCATTCGGAGTTTCCAGTCTTACCCTCTTCTAGGTTGATTGTTAAAGGACATGGATATACCATTAATTTCTACTACTGGAGATAATATGGAGCCCTGGTGGCACAAGGGTTAAGAGTTTGGCTGCTAACCAAAAGGTCAGGTTCAAATCCACCAGCTGCTTCTTGGGAACCCTATGGGACAGTTTCGCTCTGTCCTATAAGGTCGCTATGAGTCGGAATCGACTCTATGGCGTTGGGCTTGGGTTGGGAATAATATAATCTCAATTACCTTAAGAATATCAAGTATTACTTTTCAAAAATAAGTCTTATCTTAAAAGTACGGACATGACATTATTTAACAGGACATGTTTCAAAGGACTAAGCTGTTTTACTTTAGAATACACTCTGCTAATATAATTCTAGTACCATGGAAAGCAGATATGTGTATATATACTGTTCTCATTAATCTTATTGCATCTATTTTTTTAACAGCTTGGAAAGATTCTTGATCCATTTCCATAGTCGGTGGGTGTCATTGATTGAATTATGTCCCCCAAAAATGTGTGTATCAATTTGTCTGGGCCATGATTTCTGGTATTGTGTGATTTTCCTGTATTTTGTAAATCCTGCCTCTGTGATGTTAATGAGGGGGGATGGGTGGCAGTTGTGTTAGTGAGGCAGGACTCAATCTACAAGATTGGATTGTGTCTTGAGGCAATCTCTTTTGAGATATAAAAGAGAGAAGCAAGCAGAGATTCGGGACTTCATACCACCAAGAGAGCAGTGCTGGGAGCAGAGCACATCCTTTGGACCTGAGACATAGTGCAGAGAAACTCCTAGTCTGGGGGAAGATTGATGAGAAGGCTGACAGACTGAGAAAGCCTTCCCCTGGAGCTGATGCCCTGAATTTGGACTTTAAGCCTACCTTACTGTAAAGAAATAAATTTCTCTTTGTTAAAGCCATCCACTTGTGGTATTTCTGTTATAACAGCACTAGATAACTAAGATGGGGGGTTGTTTCCCACCCTTCTGTACCCATTAATAGCTATGGTACAAGTGTTTTTTGTTATTTCCTGGAAAGTAAGAAGTTCTCTTAAAGTAATTGAACCTTCACCTTCCCTCAGAGAGACCAAGCCTATTCATAAATAAAACATTTGCAGATTAGGCAAAATGCAGAACAAACCAAGAAACGCACAAACAAAGCAACAGAGGAAGTTAAGAAGGTTACACAAGGGCATAGTGACAAATTTAACAGGCTGCAAGAATCCATAGAGAGACAGCAAACAGAAATCCAAAAGGTTAAAAATAAAATTTCAGAATCAGACAACTCGATAGAAATCACAGGAGCAGAATGGAGGCAATGGAAGCCAGAATTAGTGAGATAGAAGATAAAGCACTTGACACCAACTTATTTGAGGAAAAATCAGACAAAAGGATTTTTAAAAATGAAGAAAACTCTAAGAATTATGTGGGATTCTATCAAGAGAAATAACCAACAAGTGATTGGAGTACCAGAACGGGGGATAACAGAAAATACAGAGAGAATTGTTGAATATTTGTTGTCAGAAAACTTCTCCGAAATCATGAAATATGAGAAGATATCTATCCAAGAAGCTAATCGAACTCCACACAAGGTAGATCCCAAAAGAAAGTCACCAAAACATATTATAATCAAACAAGCCAAAACCAAAGATAAAGAGAGAATTTTAAGAGCAGCTAAGGATAAACGAAAAAGTCATCTACAAAGGAAAGTCAATAAGAATAAACTTGGCCTACTCAGCAGAAACCATGCAGGCAAGAAGGCAATGGGATGACATATACAAAGCCTTGAGGAAAAAAAATTGCCAGCCAAGAATTATATATCCAGCAAAACTGTTTCTCAAGTATGATGGCAAAATTAGGGCATTTCCAGATAAACAGAAGTTTAGGGAATTTGTGGAAACCAAACCAAAATTACAAGAAATACTAAAGTGAGTCCACCAGTTAGAAAATCAATAACATCAGACAAAAATCCAAGACTAGAACACGGGACAGAACAACCAGATATCAATCCAGATAGGAAAGTCACAAAAATAAATCAAAGCTAAAACACTGAAAGTAGGGAAACAGAGATGTCAACATGTAAAAGATGATAGCATTAAAACAAAAAAGAGGGACTAAATAATGTAGTCATAGATCTTTTGTACGGAGAGGAAGTCAAGGCAATATAAGGAAATATAAGATTTGTTTGAACTTAGAGAAATAGAGGTAAATATTAAGGTAACCACAAAGGAAACTAACAATCCTACACATCAAAATAAAAAACAAGAAAAACATAAAGACTTAGCAAATACAAGATCAACAACAATGAAAAAGATGAGAAGAAAATACATAAAGAAAAACTACTCAGCGCAGAAAATTAAGTGGAACAAAGAAACTGTCAACAATGCACAAAAAAAGAGACTAAAATGACAGCACTAAATACATACCTATCAATAATTACACTGAATGTAAATGGACTAAATGCACCAATAAAGAGGCAGAGAGTGGCAGAATGGATAAGAAAAAACATGATCCATCTATATGCTGCCTACAAGAGACACATCTTAGACTTAAAGACATGAATAAACTGAAACTCAAAGGATGCAAATAAATATATCAAGTAAACAACAATTAAAAAAAGCAGGAGTGGCAATATTAATCTCTGACAAAATAGACTTTAAAGCAAAATCCACCACAAAAGATAAGGAAGGACACTAAATAATGATTAAAGGGTCAAAACACCAAGAGGACATAACTATAATATATTTACTACCCAATGACAGGGCTCCAAAATATATAAAACAAACTCTAACAGCATTGAAAAGAGAGATAGACAGCTCCACAATAATAGTAGGAGACTTCAACACACCACTTCCGGTGGAGGACAGAACATCTAGAAAGAAGCTCAATAAAGACATGGAAGATCTAAATGCCACTATCAGCCAACTTGATCTCGTAGACGTATACCAAACACTCCACCCAACAGCAGCCAAATATACTTTCTTGTCCAACACACATGGAACATTCTCCAGAATATACCACGGAGTAAGTCTTAACAGAATCCAAAGCATCAAAATATTACAAAGCATCTTTTCTGACGATAAAGCCATTAAAGGAGAAATCAATAACAGAAAAAGCAAGTAAAAAAAAAATCAAATGCATGGAAACCAAACAACGCCTTTCTCAAAAGCTACTTGGTTATAGAAGAAATTAAGGATGGAATAAAGAAATTCACAGAATCAAATGAGAATGAAAACACATCCTACCAGAACCTTTGAGGCATAGCAAAAGCAGTGCTCAGAGGTCAATTTATAGCAATAAATGTATACATTCCAAAAGAAGAAAGGGCTCAAATCAAAACATTAACTCTACAACTTGAACAAATGGAAAGAGAGCAGCAAAATAAGCCCTCAGGCAACAGAAGAAAGCAAATGATAAAATTAGAGCAGAAATAAAAGAAATAAAAAATAGAAAAACAATTAAAAGAGTTAACAAGACTAAAAGCTGGTTGTTTGAAAAGATCAACAAAATCAATAAACCATTTGGCCAAACAGACAAAAGAAAAACAGGAGAGGAAGTAAATAACTCGAATAAGAAATGAGGTGGAAGATATTACAACAGACCCAACTGAGTTTAAAAGACTCATAACAGAATACTATGAAAAACCGTACTCTAACAAATTGGAAAACCTAGAGGAAATGGACAAATATCTAGAAACACACTGCCTACCTAAACTAACACAAACAGAGGTAGAACAACTAAATAAACCTATAACAAAAAAAGAGATTGAAAAGGTAATTAAAAAACTTCCACCACAAAAAAAGCCTTGGCTTCACTGGAGAATTCTACCAAACTTTCAGAGAAGAGTTGACACCACTACTACTAAAGGTTTTTCAGAGCACAGAAAAGGATGGAATACTCCCAAACTCATTCTATGAACCAGCATAACCCTGATAACAAAACCAGTAAAGACACCACAAAACATGAAAATTACAGACCAATGTCCCTCATGAACATAGAGGCAAAAATCCTCAAGAAAATTCTAGCCAATAGAATTCAATAACATATCAAAAAAATAATTCACCATGACAAGTGGAATTCATACAAGTATGCAGGGATGGTTCAACATTAGAAAAACAATCAATGTAATCTATCACATAAAGAAAACAAAAAACAAGAACCACATGATCTTATCAATTTATGCAGAAAAGGCATTTGAGGAAGTCCAACAACATTCATTATAAAAACTCTCACGATAAAAAATAGGAACAGAAAGAAAATTCCTCAATATAATTAAGGGCATTTATACAAAGCCAACAGCCAACATCATCCAAAATGGAGAGAGTCTGAAAGCATTCCCCTTGAGAAAGGGAACCAGACAAAGATGCTCTTTATCACCACTCTTATTCAACATTGTGCTGGAGGTCCTAGCCAGAGCAATTAGGCTAGAAAAAGAAATAAAGGGCATCCAAATGGGTAAGGAAGAAGTAAAAGTATCTCTATTTGCAGACGATATGATCTTTACACAGAAAACCCCAAAGAATCCACAAGGAAACTATTGAAACTAATAGAAGATTTCACCAAAGTATCAGGATACCAGATAAACGGACAAAAATCCTTTGAATTCCTCTACACCAACAAAGAGAACTTCCAAGATGAAATCACCAAATCAATACCATTTACAATAGCCCCCAAGAAGATACAATACTCAGGAATAAATCTAACCGGAGACATAAAAGACCTATACAAAGAAAACCACAAGACACTATTGCAAGAAACCAAAGGAGACCCACATAAGTGGAAAAACATACCTTGCTCATGGATAGGAAGACTCAACATTGTGAAAATGTCAGTTCTACTCAAAGCAATCTACAGATACAATGCAATCCCAATCCAAATTCCAAAGACATTTTTTAATGAGATGGAGAAACAAATCACCAACTTCATATGAAAAGAGAAGAGGACTCGGATAAGTAAAGCACTACTGAAGAAGAACAACAAAGTGGAAGGCCTCCCACTACCTGATTTTAAAACCTATTATTCCACCACAGTACTCAAAACAGCCTGATACTGATACAACAACAGATACATAGACCAATGGGACAGAATTCAGAATCCAGACATAAATTCATCCACCTATGAGCAGCTGATATTTGACAAAGGCCCAAAGTCTGTCAAATTGGGAAAAGACATCTGTTTAACAAATGATACTGGCATAACTGGATATCCAACCGCAAAAAAATGAAAGAAGACCCATACCTCACACCATGCACAAAAACTAACTCAAAATGGATCAAAAACCTAAATCTAAAATGATAAAGATCATGGAAGAAAAATATAGGGACAATGCTAAGAGCCCTAATACATGGCATAAACAGAATACAAGACATTACTAACAATGCACAAACACCAGAAGAGAAACTAGATAACTAGGATCTCCTAAAAATCAAAAACGCTCATCAAAGGACTTCACCAAAAGAGTGAAACAACAACCTACAGACTGGGAAAGAATTTTTGACTAAAACATATTTGATCAGGGTGTAATCTCTAAAATCTACAAGATACTGCAAAACTTCAGCAACAAAAAGACAAACAACCCAATTAAAAAATGGGCAAAGGATATGAACAGGCACTTCACCAAAGAAGACATTCAGGAGGCTAACAGATACATGAGGAAATGCTCACAATCATTAGCCATTAGAGAAATGCAGATCAAAACTACAATGGAATATCATCTCACCCCAACAAGGCTAGCATTAATCCAAAAAAACACAAACTAATAAATGTTGGAGAGGTTGTGGAGAAACTGGAACACTTATACACTGACGATGGGAATGTAAAATGGTACAACCACTTTGGAAATCAATGTGGTGTTTCCTTAAAAAGCTAGAAATAGAAGTATCATGCAATCCAGCAACCCCATTCCTTGGAATATATCCTAGAGAGATAAGAGCCGTCACACGAATAGATATATGCACACCAGTATTCATTACAGCACTGCTCACAACAGCAAAAAGATATAAACAACCTAGGTGCCCATCAACGGAAGAATGGATAAACAAATTATGGTATATTCACACAATGAAATACTATGCAACGGTAAAGAATAATGATGAATCGTGAAACATCTCATAACATGGATGAATATAGAAGACATTATGCTGAGTGAAATTAGTCAGTGGCAAAAGGACAAATATTGTATAAGAACACTATTATAAGAACTCAAGAAAAGTTTTAAACACAGAAGATAACATTCTTTGATGGTTATGAGAGTAGGAGGGAGGGAGATGGGAATTCACCAACTAGATAGTAGAGAAGAATTATCTTAGGTGAAGGGAAGGACAGCACACACTAAGGAGACGTCAGCACAACTGGACTAAACCAAAAGCTAAGAAGTTTCCTAAACACAACCAAACACTTCGAGGGACAGGGTAACAGGGGCAGGGGTCTGGGGACCATGGTTTCATAGGACATCTAGGTTGATTGGCATAACAAAGTTTATTAAGAAAATATTCTGCATCCCACTTTGGTGAGCGGCATCTGGGGTCTTGAAAGCTAGTGAGGCCGTCTAAGATGCATCATTTGGTCCCAACCTACCTGGAGCAAAGGAGAATGAAGAACACCAAAGACAAAAGGAAAATATTAGCCCAAGAGACTAAAAGGCCACATAAACCAGAGACTCCATCAGCCTGAGACCAGAAGAACTAGATGTTGCCTGGCTATCACCAGTGACCACCCTGGCAGGGAACACAACAGAGAGTCCCTGACGGAGCAGGAGAAAAGTAGGGTGCAGAACTCAAATTCCAGTAAAAAGACCAGACTTAATGGTCTGACTGAGACTAGAGGAACCCCAGAAGACATGGTCCCCAGACTCTCTGTTAACCCAGAGCTAAAACCATTCCCGAAGCCAACTCTTCAAAGATTCGACTTGACTGTAAGACACAAAATGATACTCAAGAAGAGCGTGCTTCTTAGTTCAAGTAGATACACAAGCCTAAATGAGCAGCTCCTGTCCAGAGGTGAGATGAGAAGGCAGAAAGGGACAGAAACTGGTTGAGTGGACACGGGAAATCCGGGCTGGAAAGGAGGCATGTGCTGTCATACTATAGGGATAGCAACTAGGGTCACATAAAAATGTGTGTATAAATTTTTGTGTGAGAGACTAACTTGAGCTGTAAACTTTCACTTACAACACAATAATAATAATTTTAAAAAAGAGTAAAAAATAAAACATTTGATCTCTCAAATATATTGGGATTTGTCATTCTTCAAGATTTTAAGCTTGAGCCCTAGAATATTCCAAGTTGAGAAGGTTTATTCTTCCTTTTTAAATCATTAGTTTAGATGCCAAATAATTTCAGATCTAAGACTACCAAAAATACTTTTTATCAGATGGATGTGTGGCCATTTTTCTTTATCTAAAGTTATTCAGATAGCATTTTTCTTTTCTATTTAAATTAATTGTGCAAGTAAAACATTTAGAGGCAACATAAAATACTTTCCCAATGTCCAAATATGTGACAGCTGCTTTATTTCTTTCCTCCACTAATTTTGTGATTGTATTTAAATCTGTCAAGTGAATCTGGAATGATTAATTATTTAAACCTCACACTATGAAAGCCTGTATGTTCTTAATATTTATAAAATTTATTTTATTATAAGCGTTGCTCATTAATATGAGGGAGAATGTACAAACATATGTTTTATAATGTTGTTTTTCTTTAATATTTCTGTTTATATTGTTTTATCCTTCTCTTATTATGTTGATTCTCCATTTCTCAGGAAATGCTACAGATGTTTCATCTATTAATAATTCCATTAGCCACCTATCACACTTAGCCAGTTAGTAAAAGTATTATCCTGTTTGCTTAAGATCCAGACTATTTAATGTTCCTAAATGGGTTACAGTTCAATTTTAATATGTCTGAAGTTATTAGAATAAGATCTTTACCAAGTTAAAAAATTTAACATCAGCCTTTATTTCTCAGCTTTCCACAAATCCCACATACAAATTGTCCCCTAAAATGTGTCTCTGATCTGTTCAGCTTTCTACATTTCTGCTGCTATTATCCCAGTCCAGATCATCACTATCTTTCTCCTGAACTACAGCCATTGTCCTGGAATTGGTGTCCCCGCTTTTCTCCTTATTCCATTGGAATTCATTATCTGCATAACATTCAGCATGATTCAACGAAGCAAAGCAAAGCAGGACAAAACATACAGGAAAGTCATGGATTGGGTCAGGTCAATGTCCCACTAAGAGTGCTTCCCTGGCTTCCCTTTGCCTATAGAGCCCTACGTGGTCTCCCATGAACATGCTATGGTCTTCTCCTTGAGTTATTCTGCCTACACTCACAGTCACTACACTCCACTTCTGTTCCAAAGGAGGTCTTTGCATGCGCTCTTCCCTCTATTTGAAGTACACTGGCTGGATTCTTATTTTTCACCTCTCAACTTAGGTGACATTTTGGGCCTCAACATCTTGACTAGTGGTATAGTATGTTGGTTAAAAGTAAGGGCAGGGAAGTTGGACTACATATATTCCAATCCCAGCTCAATCATTCACTACCAGAGTGGCGCTTGGCAGGTTACTCCATCTTTGTGTGCATTTCCTCCACCTATAAAATAGGGCTGATAAAATTGCCTATCTCACAGATTTGTTATGAGGATTTGATGAAATAACACATGACAAGAATTTAGAAGAGTGTGTAGTATATTGTAAGAACTCAATAAAAGTAAACTAGAGTTTTATCTCAGTAAAATGACTCTGATGATTCTATTAGTAATTACTATAATAATAGCAATAATAATAAGTATAGCTAACTCTTCCTTTACTATTACTAAACTCCAGTCACTGTCCTCTCAAATTAATTTCTCTCTGTTACTCTCTATCACAAAACTTTGTTTCCTTTTAATCCACTAAAAAAATTAATTAGATATTTATTCTGATTGTGCAATGGTTAAGCCCTCAGCTGCTAACTGAAAGATTTGAACCCACCCAGCACCTCCAAGGGAGAAAATACCTGACAACCTGCTCCCGTAAAGATTACAGCCTAGGAAACCATATGGGGCAGTTCTACTCTGTTACATGAGGTCACTACGAGTTGGAATCAACTAGACGGCAGGCAACTAACGACAATAATCTATGCACCACTAAGGTCCCTAGGTGGTGCTGTTTTTGCTTGACTACTAACCTAAAGGTTTGCAGCTTGAATCCAACCAGTGGTACTTTGGAAGAAAGGCCTGGCAATCTACTTCCATTAAGGTTACAGCAAAGAAAACCCTACAGAGTGGTTCTACTCTGTAATGCATACAGTCGCCATGAATAGGAATTGACTTGATGGCAATGGGTTTAATCTGTCTGCACCACTCAACTCTAAGGTCCAGGCAAATAAGTACTGTTTGTTTTGTTCATCCTATCAACTAGCACCTATCATTACTAGAAAAGAAACCAATAAATGTTTTTGAATGGATACATATGATTGAAAGAATTGAATTTCATTAAGCAACTAAGTGGGGCAAGCTTTTGAGACTAGAGATCAAAACCTCCAAAAGGACAGGCAACCCGTGAACCTAACAAAATGGCTAATGAAGACAAGGTGTCAGGAAGTCCTGAGCAATACTTGCACTTCAGACAGCCAGACGACAATCAACAGACTCAGCGAACCAGGATGAAGGTAGAATCTGGATAGCTTAGCAGAGGTGATGAGGGAGACATCTACCGTAGACAGTATGTAAAATCCAGGCAAAGTGGAAGAAGTAGGTGTCTGTTAATAATTAGTGTAGACATCTGATCATATGAGCTGTTTGGTTCTGTGTCAGGTATAATATTCACTACAGAGAATGAGGCTTAGGGACACAAGGTAGGAATTAGTATACCAGTAGAAGATTTTGTCTAGGAGGTTAAATAACATCTATAATAAAAAATATATGGTAATGTTACCATAATGCTGACCAGCACAATTGAAGGACCTTGTTTCCTTAAATATTTGGTTTTTGTTTTTTGTTTTTTTTTAAATAAACTTTAATTTTCCTGTGTATTCAATGAGGGATATTTATAAAAAATAAATTAAAAAAACTTTTTTGTATAAAGTGTGCTAGACAAAGAGAAAAGCAAATTAGACAAACTTGCTTTTTGAAATGAATAAAGTTATATTTAATGCGTATTTTGCATGATGATTTCATTGTGCTTTACTTCGCCTTTGATTTTGTCACTTCACTTAAATCGTAGCAATTTTTCTTTGCTGCTGCCTCCTCTGCCAAACAGCTGATCTCATTTGAATTAAAAATGCAGCTGTCTTAATCAACCTTTCATGATATATGTGGATTGAAAAAGTAAATTTTAAGTACAAAAACTCATGACATCATTCAGCTCATGAGCTAATTCAAGACGTGTTTGGCATGATGTAGCTGTTTCCATTCCTATGCAAACTCTGCTTTGTTCCGAATATTGACATTTTCCTCCATTTCACAGTTGGCAGAATTAAAACATAGAGTAAAACATTACAAGTAAACTGCCATTATATTAGTGCAAAAGCTCAAATTATCCTAATTATACACATTAATATAATTAATCCCACAAATAAATGCTAATGCCATTGTTAGTTTATGTGAAATGACATGTTGATGATTTCAATTTCTTTATCTTCTTCCTATTGCCATTGAGTCGATTCTGACTCACAGCTACTCTACTGAACAGAGTAGAACTGCCCCACAGGGTTTCCAAGGAGAAACTGGTAGATTTGAACTGCTGATCTTTCGCTTAGCAGTCATAGGTCTTAACCCCTGTGCCACCAGGGCTCCCATATATTTTCTTAGGGTTCTCCATTTTCACAACTCTAAACTGGAAAAGGTTATGCAGAACTATCTCAAAATCTCTGAATTAAGCCACATTGCTTATAAGGCACTAAAAATAAAATGTAAAATCATTAAGCTGGTACTTGACATTAATATTTTTCCTGCATATTTGAAAGTTATTTTGGAAACTAGAGTACCTACTTTGTGCTTTTATTTAAAATAAGATGTCCATTATCCTTTTTAGATTATAACCACAAGTGTAGTTAGGGAGGAATAAAATCATTTTCTTGAGTCAGGTAATGCTGTTGGTTATGAAGGAGAAGTTGCTATCAAAATAATGTATGTCTAACTGGAGAATAATTATAATTATACTTTTTCCAACTTGCCAAAGCTACTGCATTTGTGAAGAAAAACATGCTTTAAGCATGTTCTTATTTGCAAACGTTTGAACAAATCAGAATATGTCTTTTTTTACTTAGGTGACAGCTCTCTCATCCCCGAATGTACTCAATCATACTATATTAAATTAGTGTTAACCTTGTCCTCACCACATATAATTTTATAAAGAATTATATTCCTATCTGTTGACTAATTGCACCAATAAACTTCACTGCACTGACAATTAATAGACCATAATATTTAGGAAGGTGACATTTCTCACTTTTTTAGAACTCTAGAGTTCAAATTTGAAAAGAATAAGTTACTGATACCAGGATTTGAATCTAGAGTAGCATCTAGTTGGCAGTTAACTAAAATAGCTTCCTTTCCTGGAACAGCAATAATATACAAAGGACTAATTACCCCTTTTTATAGGTGCAATTTGAACTTAAAACTCTGGAGAGAGTAGGAGTGGTAAACCACGGTTATAGTCTCTTCCACCATCTGCAACTTAAAATTACATCTACCAGACTAATCAACAAACAAAAAGACTTGATCATGCTAAATGCATTATTCCACGTTTTTAAATACTTTATGAACATTCTGTGGTGACTCTGAGTAGTTAAAACAAATTTTCGTTAAAAAAATTTTAATTTTCAATTCACATACATTTTTTAGTTAATTAGGATTTTTAAACTAAATAATAAGAAATAAATCTGTTTTAGAGTTTTGTTTTCATTTTATTGTGCTTTAGGCGAAAGTTTACAGCTCAAGTTAGTTTCTCATTCAAAAATTTGTACACACACTGTTTTGTGACATTGGTTGCAATCCCCACAATGTGACAGCACTCTCCCCCTTTCCACCTCGGGTTCCCTGTGTCCACTCATCCAGTTCCTGTCCCATTCTGCCTTCTCGTCTTGCTTTTGGGCAGGAGTTGCCCATTTGGTCTCAAGTATCTGATTGAACTAAGAAGCGCGTTCCTTACTTGCATTATTGTTTGTTTTATAGGCCTGTCTAATTTTTGTCTGCTAAGTGGGCTTCAGAAGTGATTTCCATCCTGAGTTAGCAGAGTGTCTGGGGGCCATAGTCTCTGGGGTTCTTCCAGTCTTTGTCTAGTCTTTTTTCATGAATTGGAATTTTGTTCTACACTCTTCTCCAGCTCTGTCTGGGGCTGTCTGTTGTGATCCCTGCTGGAGCAGTGGGTGGTGGTAGCCCGGCACCATCAAGTTTTTCTGGGCTCAGGCTGGTGGAGGCTGTGGTTCATGTCGTCCTTTAGTCTTTTGGGCTAATATTTCTAAAGAATCACTTTTAGATATCTTTACCTTTCATTGAATTTCCTAAGAACACTTATTAGTTGAGTAACTAAAGTTGGCTCTTTCAAAATCCAAAAATTTAGAGCATTTCGTTCTTACTTGCGATGGAGTACACTTTCAAAATCATGTAAAAAATGATGATCAGAAGTGCATTTACATCTTGAAACAAGATACATTTAGATATAAATATGTAAACACAAGAATAAATCCTAAGAGATGCATTTTCACATGATACAATTAAACATACGTACGTTAAACTTGGAAAAACGGGTATGTGAAACTGCATTCTTTGGATTAAAACAATATAAAAGTAGATCTATCCATTTATAGTGTAGATAAAAAAAGCAAATTCTTAAATATAATGTGCTGTTTAATGATTATGAATATTGCATATATAATCAAATCAATCTGAAGACCTACTGGTTTTCAGAACCTAACCTTTGAGCCGACTTCAAAAATTGAGTTCGAAATATATTTTTTATACTTAAGAGACTAAAATAAGATAAGGTCTGTGAAGCTGTCCAGCTGTATTAAATAATTCATTTTAAATTTCAAGCCACTGTGATATAGTTCTCTAGGTTTTATTAAGAATATCCCTTTATATTCTTAAACTACATTTTTCTAGCATATCTTCATAATTTCGACAGTCATCTTAAACTAACCATTTTGCAAAGCGTATTACAAAATTTCCAGAATATCCCTCCTCCACACTCTCTAAAATATAAAAATCCATCTATTTATCATTCAGGGATAATAGTCTGCCCTGTATTTCACTGATGTGAAATTAGATGCAGTGCATTTATTAGAAGTCATTGTATCAGCTTGTTAGGCATATTAAAATAATCACCACTTTATATACACGCTGTACTCTAGATGGATGAATGAACGGACCTTCTTCTTTCTCCAAATTCCACTGTCCTGCTAAGAAAGGGAAAAACCAGATTATTAGTTAGGTTATCTCAGATTATTCAGGCTTCATATCTGAGCAGATTTTCAGTTAAGAATTGGTTTTCTGTCTTCACTGAGAAGAATATAAAAGTCCCGCTGTGTCTGCTATCCCCACTGAATATTAGAGATGAAGAGTGATGAAATGTTGAGAAGGAGCAGGAGGGAGAAAAGAAAGTGCAGGAAGGGTAGAAGAGAAGTAGATACAAACCTGTCTAATACCTAGGCAATATTGACCCAGGTAGTATTACACATGGCAATGAAAGACAATATCAGGGTCAAACTGAGGCACACTTTTCCAAGGTAGGGATAAAATTAACTCCAAAGAATGCTATGAAAAGACACATACGTATTTGCCAGCTGTCTCATTAGTTGGTTGATTGATGTTTGCCTAGCTGATTAGTTTGCTGATTAGAAAGCCTTTGGGGACACACCTTGTCTTGGTTATCTAGTGCTGCTATAAATAGAAATACCACAAGTGGATGGCTTTAATGAACAGAAATTTATTCTTCACAGTCTAGGAGGCTAGAAGTCTGAATTCAGGATGCCAGCTTCAGGGGAAAGCTTCCTTTCTCTGTCGACTCTGGGGGAAAGTCCTTGACATCAATCTTCCCCTGCTCTAGGAGCTTCTCAGCACAGGGACCCCAGGTCCAGAGGACGCACACTCCTGGCTCTACATTCTTGGTAGTATGAAGTTCCCCTGTCTCTCTGCTTGCTTCTCTCTTTTATATCTCAAAAAAGATTGACTTAAACACAACTTAATTTGGAGATTGAGTCCTGCCCCATTAACATAACTGCCTGGACTCCTGCCTCATTAACATCATAGGGGTAGGATTTATAACACACAGGAAAATCACAACAGATGACAAAATGGTAGACAGTCACACGACATTGGGAATCATGGCCTAGTCAAGTTGACACACATTTTGGGGGGACACAATTCAATCCATAACACATCTTTTCATGAGCAGGTGAGGCCTCTTTCAGCCTTTAGTATGTTTGAATGATTTGAGACGTGATTGTGTCAACCTAACAATCTCTAGGGCATTTCACATTAAATGAACTTTTAAACACAGATTATTCAAATATTTTTACAAGCCATATTTTAAACTATTTAGGAAAAAATACAAACTCTGGTTGCTGACTTTGACTTTTAAAGGTGAATAATTCTGGTTGTTAATAAAGTAAAAAGGAGGGTAAGCACTGTTTAGAAAATGTATAGCCAAAATATACAGCTTTTAATACTAAACAGTTTTATATCAGAAAGCATTTAAAATTTTTCAGACAATTTAAAAAATAATAATTGAAATATTTTAAATAATAATCTTATTTCTGAAAATATTCTAAATGTTTTAAGGGTACTGTTTATAATGAAGGGAGATTAGATTCTCTTGGCCAGGCATTTTGATGGAACCTGAATACAATTCTGAAAAAATTAGCTAGTATTTTAACAAAATATTAACTTCATCTGCAACCACATTGTTAGGACATTCAAAAAATTTTTAAAGAGTAGCTCTTTATTTGGAGCCCTAATGGTGCAGTGGTTAAGACCTTGGCTGCTAACCAAAAAGCTGACAGTTTGAATTCACCAGCCACTCTTTGGAAACCCTATGGGGCAGTTCTGTTCTGTTCTATAGGGTCGCTATGAGTCGGAATTGACTGGATGGCAACGGGTTTGGTTTTGTTGGTTTGTTTTTAACTCTTTATTCATTAAAATACAGTAAACGCAATTTCCTTTCCATATACAGTCTTTTTTTTTTAATTGGAATATAACCATTGAAATTCATATGTTCAAACTCACTTCCCACCTTAATTCTTCACAATAATTAGTCTTATTATTTCAACTGTTGATTATAATCATGCAACATTTTCTACAAATTTTTGAATCAGATATTTCTCTGGATGTGCTCTACTTTGTTAACCTACCTTTTAAAGACTCTTTTCATGCTGTGTTCTAAGAATGACATTGTTCTAGGCACAATACTTTTATTTATTGCTAAGTACTGCTTTAGCATTTCCAGTGACCGTATAATATTGCTAAACTAAGTAAGCTCAATTATATCCAAAAAATTTAATACTTTTTTACACATCCTGCTATTTAGATCTATCATCCTTGCTTCTTACTTGTTTCTTGCAATTATTTTGGACAGAATTGCAGGGCTTTTCAATTATCCCTGTGAAATTTTACCGTAGTTTTTGTCCACTAATTTTTTTCAAAATACTAATTCTAGCAACCTATGCTTTTCTGTCCCTCCCATGTTATTATGTTTAATTTTCAAAAGCATGTCATTAGTATTCTTATTCCAGTTATTAGTTTTAAAAAAAAATGTTAACAAGAGTGAAGTTGGATTCAATAATATAAGACCGAAAGCTATCAAAAAGTTATATCAGTACATTAATAGGCACTGTTCTATCACTGCCACAGAACCAGTAAGAACACTTCTCTGATTTAAATTATCTCGTATTTTTTGCTTTTGCCCTTAAACATGTCATGATAAATTACTCATTTTTTGGCTTGTCTCTGAATATCTGTTCCATTCTTCTCAACCTGCTCCATTGTCTACAGTGTGGAACACGGCAGCCAAAACACATAAGATGTACATATTTCAGCAAATTTAACACAAATAAATAAATAAGTCTTTCTCACTAATTCTCAGTTTTAAATTCTCAGGAAGGGATTTTCAGCATACACTGAAAGCCAATAATTGAACTGTCAGCATGAATAGGGGATAGAGTGGAGAAGGATTTGTGACTAGTTCAGACTTGTTCAGTTTTTCTCCCTTAAGCCAATGAGCAAGAGTACAACACCAACTTAATTGAGGGAATGGAGGATCCTCTGACAATTGGGGAGAAGAAGATTCTATAAAAATGTCAGGATATTGGGTTGAGGTAGCATATAGGTATATGAGTTTAGCAAAGTCTATCCTTTTGGTGTTCACTTTCTTCTTGCAAGTAATAAAATCCCCAAATATTGTCAAATATCAAAATAAAACTACATGATACCAAAAACCAAACCTGTTACCACTGAGTCAATTCTGACTCATAGCAACCCTAGAGGACAGAGTAGAACCGCCCCATAGAGTTTCCAAGGAGCACCTGGTGGATTTGAACTGCCAACCTTTTGGGTAGCAGCTGGAGCTCTTAACCACTATATAATATACAACCACAAATCGTGGCGAACCAGCTATAACATACAGAAACAATGCCATGGAGCTCCTTTTCTATCACTTTAACCTTTTTGGGTAGTGCCCATTCTTCTTCTAATTTATCTTTACATCTATATTAATCAAGATACTTTCTTTTGTAAATGAAAGAAACCTAACTCAAACTTGAGACCTATTGGCAGAAACAGCTGAAAATTCAAGGCAGTGTGTCTTTCACTACCTTTCAGATATGCTGACTTCATTAGAAGTTATTCTCTTCACGTAGCATAGCAAAAATAGTCACCAGAAATTCCAGACTCGTATTCCACTAGCTTGGTATCTTCAGTGAAAAAAGTGTTCCTCTCTTCTGTTTACTCCAGCTAAAATCATGAAACTCAATCTGTTTGACTTAGACTCAATCATATGCCCTGCCCTGTGATCACTTCTGTGGTCAGCACGACCCCAAACACACAGACTTACCGTAAAGGACTTGAGGATCGCCAAAAGGAATATTTGCATTCTGTAGAAGAAAAGATATTGGAAGGAGTTATGTACAGATATATCCTACTATAACCACAAAAACTGGAAGAAACAAAGTACAGTCGTATTATTCTGTTATATCTAGTAGTGACAGCTGAGTCTCTGCTCTAGCCTCTTTGGTTAATATTCAAACCCCCTTTCTTTTGGATTTAATGCTGCATACTTTGAATGATCTGATTGACCCAAATATGCTCAAAGCATCTAAAAGGAAATAAGGAAAGTACCACAAATTGTTCACCAGTACAAGCTTAAGTTTATCCTGCTAGACTAGCGTGATAGAACTGATTCCCAAAACAAAAACCAAACCCATTCCCATCCATTTCTATTTATAGTGACCTTATAGGACAGAATAGAACTTCCCCATAGGGTTTCCAAGGAGCAGCTGGTGGATTTGAACTGCTGACCTTTTGGTTAACAGCCATAGCTCTTAACCACTGTGCCACAAGGGCTCCAGTGAAAGAAATGAGCACCAGTTAGTTACTTTCTTTCTTGAGAGCGGAGTAAGTTTTATTATAGCTATTGGCTGATCCAGGTTGTGTATGTTGAAAGTATTTCCTATGTACCATTGCATATACTTCCTTGAGACAGCTCTGCTGGGCTCAGAATTAGAACAGAGTGGTGGTTTGTTATATACCCTTAAAAGAATTTAACTGGGAGCTGGAGCCCAAATCCAAAATTCACTTCTTGTTGATACTCCTGCCTGGAGTATGAATTAAGCAACCAAAATCCCCATTTGATAAGACTTGGAGTTTGTCTAGAAATTCACCTCCATAAGGAACATAGCTGATTGTTGAGTTCATTTTAGGGCTTTTGTTTTCTGATCTTTAATACCAAAATTTTATTATCTGACTTCTTTTTTTTTTTTAATCTCCAGCAAGCCTGGACCCCACCCAAACCTAATCATGCTTGCAGATATCAAATTAATTTAAAAAAATCAAGTCTGTATTGCTAAAGAATGCATTGAAAATATTTACCTGGATTGAGGCAACAGAGATAATCTGTACTAAAATATACTACTATTATACAGGTTATATTCTTTAGAATGTACATTTAAACAGGAAGCATCGTCAATTTTGACAACAGGGAGCAAGGGGTAGCTATCATTTTATTTACAAATACTAATAATATACTCAGGTTAATACAGAAAGTAGGAACTAATATTGACAAGGCAGAACACAGAAATACTTTTGCAAGTAAATTGTCCTAACTTAAAAAAAACAAAAAGTAGCAAGAAACAAGACAGAAAGTGGTCACTTTAATATACATGGAGAAAAATTAGGAATAATCTCTAGAAAAATGGGGCAAAAGCTTTTGGACTGCAAATCCTCACCATGTTGGAAATGGGTGAACAAAAATCAAATAAGAAATTAGACGCCCCCATGTCTTTCTCTTAAGAAGCCCTGGTGGCATGATGGTTAAGAGCTTAGTTGCTAACCAAAAGGTTGGCTATTTGAACCCACCCAGCAGCTCTGTGGAAGAAAGACCTGGCAATCTGTTTTTATAAAGATTCCATCCAAGAAAACCCTATGGGGCAGTTCTACTCTGTCACATGGGATAGCCATGAGTTGGAATTTACTCCACAGCCCCTAAAAACAACAACAACTATGTTCTTCTCTAGGCTTTAGCAACTTATTCCTAATGTTGGAGGAAGCGTGCATATTGGCTGAATAGGTGCTGACAGTGACCTTAAATGACCCAGATGCACTTCATCAAGCTTGGAATTATTCCATACACAATGTCATGAAAACATACAGTACAATGGAGCACACTCGTGAGTCAACAAAGTCCTCAGCTTTCTCCGGATAAGCCCACGTTGTCCAACTACGTTTCTAGATTGAGTAATTTGAAACAAGAAGGATGAATTCCCAGACAGTTCCTCTACACCAGCAATAGGGTTTATCCTGTGGTAGAGTAAGGGGTATGAGGGCGGAAGAAAAAATCCCCAATTTAAGAGGCAAGCATTCACATTTTTTTAATCAAAACCCTTTACAGTATCACAGAAAATTAAATTTCTGCAAAACAAGGTGGATAATTGTCTAAAATTCAGTAGAGTCACGCTTAAAAGAAAAAAAGGGATTCTCTATAGTTAAGTGGTTGAACAAGAATACTTTTTTTCCCTTGTAGCATGAATACCACAGAAAAAGTGGCTGTATTTTTTATCCTTTTTTTTTTTTTTTCACATTTCGCTCCCTCTAATAAAGCCTTAGCCATCATATGTATCTCGTCTTAGTCTGAAGAGAAAGAAATTGAAATTTTACCTCTTATTTTGCTGAACTGTGGAATAGACTTTTAGCTTCTCATTCAGGAAAGAGGGAGCTAGTCACCAATTTCTAGTTCCGTCTTGACAGTATTTGTTCCACATTTTAAGTTCTCACAATTGCAAAGTCTTGTTTCTTGTTTTTTTTTTTTTTTTTTTAAGTTAGGACAATTTACTTGCAAGTAATAAAAAACAAACATAAACTAATTCCCGTTGGAATAAATAGTCACAATAAAAACAACAATAATAATAATTGTCAAGATTTATCGATTACTTCCTATGTGTCGGGTCTGTCTTGTTATTGTTGCTATTGGTTGCCGTCGAGCTGATTTCAACTCATACAAACACTGCACATATTAACTCCAGTCTCTCCATGAGGTTTCAGAACTGGTTTTTGAAAATGTTATTTATTCTTTGGGTTAATTTATACATGAATAGCTATTGTAATACTTCACAGATAAAGACATCGAGGTTCAGAGGTTAGACCATGTATTCAAGGTTTTATAGAAAGAAGGTGGCCAAGCCTGGTTTTGCACCAGGTAGCTTTATTTCAGAGTTCACATTTTTACACGTTACTGGCAATGAACCAACAATCATATCACAGGCTGGTGGATATGCTTTACTGGTGTATAGCAACTCATTTTCTGCCTTTATGATAGCTCAGGCAAGAACAAAAGACAAATCTCTTTATTATCTTAGATCCAAAATCTTAGAAAAAGAGCGTATTTTCCAGCTTGGATGAGGAGCTCAAACTCAAATATCTCTATTTGTAAATCATGAATTCTCATGATCCAAAATGATTTCCCTCAGGATATCTGTGTGGATTCTAGGAAAAGGCAGTGACAGCAAATTGCTAAGGATTCACTGGGAAGAGAAAATAAAAGATAATACCAAAATTATCCACATAACTTGAACATTCTTGTATATATTAACAGGTAATAACCACACCACAACCTTCTTTAATTCATTCCACAAAATTTTATTGTCTTCTATGTGCTAGAACTATCTCCTGACATTATAGAGTATGGATCTAGTGAGGAAGAAACCAAATTCACACACAAAAAAAGGACAATAAAGCATCTTCAATTTGTAATAAACATTATCGATAAATCAAACAAGGGACAAAGATGGAACACAACACAACAGAACCTAGTCTAGGTGGTTGATCAAGTAAAGATTCTCTATAAGGGTAGCATTTAAGTAGATATCTTGAAAAGTAAAGGAGTTATTCACATAAAAACTAACCCAAATAGAACAAACATAATTTTTAAAAGCCAGTTCTGAAAACTTGCTGGGTGTCTTAGTTACCCACTGCTGCTGTAACAGAAATATCACAGGTGGGTGGCTTTAAAAACAGAAATTTATTTTCTTGGTTCTAGAGACTGAAAGTCCAAATCAAGATATAGTCCTGATATTAATCCTAGCAGTAATATAATATGACTTACATTTTAAGAGGACTTTTTTGTCTGCTGTGAGGGAAATAGACTAAAAGAGAAAAAGGACAGAGTTAGAAAGATCAATAAGAATCTATTTTTAAAAAGCCAGATGAAAAGAGATGGTGATGAGTTAGAGCAAGGAGGTAGAAATAGAAGTGATGAAAAACTGTGAGAATCTGGACATATTGTGAAGGCAAAGCCATTTCTCAGGGATGTGTTAACAAATTTTATTTGGGATATGAGAGAAAAAAAGAGTAAAAATGACTCTTAGATTTTTGGCCTCAGCTACTAGATTAACTGAGTGGGGAAGACTATAGAAGAAACAAGTTTGCTAGTGAAAATCAGGTTTGATTTTAGGTATGTTAAGTGTGAAATGCTTAATAGAAACATAAGTGGAAATGTCAAGAGATCATTTGATATATACATCTGTAATACAATGAAGAGATCCTATTTCTGTTTTCTTTTGTTATGTTTTTAAAAATAGGGTAAATTAAAGTATGTTTTTAGGCTGATGGAAATGATAGAGCAGAAAGAAACAGAATACTGAGAGATACAAAGAGACAGAAAGAAGAAGGAAAAGATTATCTCTAGGATGATTGCTGTCGGGGTCTTCTGCCCAACCTGGGATGCCCTATGAGGTTCTTGCCTTCTACTGACCAAGAATGACCAGGAGAGGCTCATGTTTTCTGCACAAACAAGGCTTTATTGAGCATAAGTAGCTGGCGAGCGGAGACAAAGAAGGACCAAGTAATACTAGCCTTTGTCTCCCTGAACAAAGGATTGGCTAGGGCTTATAAAGGTTTTTAGGTGGGAAAAGGCATCATCTTTATTCATGAAAGGAGGTGGGGTTATGAAGATTAGGTGTGCACACAGGATGCAGCCCAAGATGGAACCCGTTGCAAAGGCTGTTGGGTTTACTAGTCAAGACTTATTTTGGGATGTCGCGCATGTGCTGTCCTTCAGGGTGCTGGTTCGATTCCCGCCGGGAGTCTCAATTCTAGTTTGTCATCAGTGGAAGGTCATCCATCAGTCACTCTGTGGCGTCGTGTGCATGCCTAGAATACTGGATCAAACTGGTTTGCCTGTAAAACATCTTACAAGGAAGTATAATATGGAACTGGGCTGTTGTTTGTTTTTACCTCATGTTCCAGGATGTGGGTTAATCTTCAGCTGTATCAGTTAGACTTGGTTAATCTTTTAGTTTTGGAACTCGGTCTTTCATGTAACCCATTGGGTCCTGCCATTTTCTACCCATTTCATGATGTCGTTGAGAAGATAAGAAAGAAGGGGATCAGTTCCAAATGGAGGTAAGTGTCGATCTTGTATAAGGGCAGAGACGTTTTATCTAGAAACTTTTGGAAGCATTCTTCTAATTATTTTTCTTTCTTCAGTGTAATGGAAAGCAAATTCATCAGATGTGAGGAATGAGAGGAGAACAGGAGGTTTAAGGAGAATAGACAAGACAATGAAGTAGTTGTCAGGAAGAGTGACAGACTAGGGAAATACAGTACGACTGACAGAAGCCACTATGGTCTGCTGTTGTTAGGTGCCATCGAATCTTTTCCGACTCATAGAGACCTATGTACAACATAACGAAACTGCGCCCCATTCTGCGCAATCCTCACGATCATTTTTATGCTTGAGCCCATTGTTACAGCCACTGTGTCAATCCTTCTTGTTGAGGGTCTTCCTCTTTACCAAGCATGATGTCCTTCTCTAGGGACTGGTCTCTCTTGATAACATGTCCAAAGTATGTGAGATGAAGTCTTGCCAACTTGCTTCTAAGGAGCACTCTGGCTGTACTTCTTCCAAGACAGATTTGTTCATCCTTCTAGCAGTCCATGGTATATTCAATATTCTTTGCCAACACCATAATTCAAAGGCATCAATTCTTCTTTGGTCATTTTTATTCATTGTCTAGCTTTGGCATGATATGAGGCGATTGAAAATACCATGGCTTGGGTCAGGCACACCTTAGTCCTCAAAGTGCCATCTTTGCTTTTTTATACCTTAAAGAGATCTTTTGCAGTCGATTTGTCCAATGCAATACGTCGTTTGACTTCTGGATTGCTGCTTCCATGGGTGTTGATTGTCAATCCAAGTAAAATGAAATTCTTGACAACTTCAATGTTTTCTCCACTTATCATGATTTTTTGACAAAAAATTGGTCCCTCTTTGCTTGGTCCCTCTTTGTCTCCACTCGCGAGCTACTTATGCTCAATAAATGTTTGTGCAGAAAACTTGAGCCTCTCCTGGTCATTCTTGGACAGTAGAAGGCAAGAACCTCATAGGGGCTTCCCAGGCTGGGTAGAAGACCCTGACAGCAATCATCCTAGAGGTGATCTTTTCCTTCTTTATCAGGATTTTTGCTTATTGGTTCACTTGTGAGAATTTTTGTTTTCTTCATGTTGAGGTGCAATCCATACTTAAGGCTCTAGTTTTTGATCTTCATCAGTAAATGTTTCAAGTCCTCTTCACTTTCAGCAAGCAAGGTTGTGTCATCTGCATATCGCAGGTTGTTTATGAGTCTTCCTCCAATCCTAATGCCGAGTTCTTCTTCATGTAGTCCAGCTTCTCGGATTATTTGTTCAGCATACAGATTAAATAAGTATGGTGAAAGGATACAACCCTGACCCACACTATGGTCTAATTGATGTAAATGATCATGAAATATCCTTGTATAGTGTTTTGGTCCAGCGACATTCCCACTATATAGAAATAAGTAAAGTGTTGGGGTTTGTCCAACAAGTAAAAAAAAAAGGAAAGAGAATTAAATGATTCAACCATGTTTTTAAAAATGAATCACGGCATTTAACTTGCATGAGGAAAACATGCTAAGAGCAGTCTCAATAAAAATGTTGAATTTTATTGACTATTCATTGAATTTTCAGTATTGGTGAAGTCTAAGAGACTGGGTACTATAGATAACATTCTACAAAGATAGGAGGTGGTGGTCAGAGGAAAGAGTTGCAGTTATTGTTGATAACAATACCTACACCATTACAAGAACCAAGGAGAGAATGATAAACTGATCTAGATTAGAAATCAAGATCATTAGAGGATAAAAGACTCTGAGAGTCCGACATGGACTTTTGTTGACATGGACATATTAAACAGAAGCTGTAACAGCAGTAGTAGTGAAGAGAAGGAGCCTTGGTGGCGCAATGTTTAAGTGCTTGGCTTCTAACTGAAAGGTCAGCTGTTGGAACCCACTAGTGGCTCCGCAGGAGAAAAGACTTAAGATCTCCTCCCATAAAGATTACAGCCAAGGAAACCCTATGGGGCAGTTGTACTCTGTCCTACTGGGTCGTTATGAGTCTGAGTTGACTTGATGGCATACAATAACAGTAGTAAGGAGATGGCCATGACTCAAGTACAAAAATTTTCAAGAAAGCCATGGATGTGCTTGTGTGTGGGTTGAGGGTGGGGGGAAAGGGACAGGTAATGGGAAGATGATTGCCACAGGGAAGCCTTTTGGTTAATATAGGCAGATTACCTGAGATGCAAAGCAGGAGGAGATGGGAAGTGTCTAGATGCTGCTATAAGGAGCAAGAATTAAGACATCACCGTTTAAGAGAGCTCAATGGGAAATAGTGTCCTCAGAGGAGAGCCAGGATTCACTTAGCATGAGAAGATAAGTAGGTACATAACATAAAGCGCATGTGATTATCATTCATACTTTTGAAACACTGAACATTCAGAGTGATCTCTTCATTTCAAGTGGTTTTAGTGGGTTTTATAAGGGGAAAAAACATTTCCACAGTGTAGATGGCAAGTCTATCAAAATGAAGGGGAAATGTAGCTGTCTGTATCTAAGCTTATAAAAACCTCTCTTCGCAATGATATGTTTTGACATTTTTTAAAAATACATTGCTCATTAGTCATTAATCAACTGCTCTCTTTTAATTAAGGAATTCAAAAAGTAATTGAACAGACAGCAGGAAATAGAAATGAAACCTCATGTAGACTCACCGTCAGTCACTTGGGAGACGGTAAAGGTGGGAATAAATTCAAATGTTTATGAAATTTTAGATTTGGATGTGAACTTATGGTTATCATGCTTCCACATTGGGGGATGTAAAGCTTACCTTAGTTGAAGAAGGAGCCCGGATGGTGCAATGATTAAAGCGATTGACTGCCAATGGAAAGGTTTGCAGTTCGAAACCACCAGTGGCTCCTTGGGAGAAAGATGTGGCAGTCTGCTTGGGTAGAGATTTACAGCCTCGGAAACCCTATGCGATCTCTATAAGACAGCAGTGGGTTGGGTTACACTGAGTCGTTTCTCTCTTTTGACTTCAACACTGAATGCAGTGTCCTGAAAATTCACAGTAATCACTATTACTTTTTTTCTTGTTTATAATATATACGTTAATTTTCCTGAAATAAGTATTTTTATATCCTCTTTGTCACGTAGATGTTGTTGTTAGTCGCTGTTAAATTGGCTCAGGCTCGTGGTGACCTTACATATAACAGAAGGAGATGTTGCCTGGTCCTGAGCCATATTCACCATCTTTGATATGTTTGAACCTATTATTGTGGCTATTGTGTCAATCCATCACATTGAGGGTTTCCCAAATGGTAGTAAATGTGAAAATAATGTATTTAGAAAATACCCGTGTTTAGTGACATAAAAACCTTTAGAAATTTATGTTAGTAGTAATACTTAGTTTGACAATCTTGTATTTGTAACGCAAATCTAAAAAAAAGTTACTTAGCAATATACTCAACTATTAAGTTTAATTATTTTCCTATTACAAATTATTGAACAACATTGCAATGTGTTTCTTCTAAACTACATATATATATACGTTAAATAAGATAATCCTGAAGGATATTGACACACAACTCTCCTCCTTTAGACTAAGCACTTAGTGACCCATGTAACCATCACAAAATTTCTTAAATAACTTACTGTAAAAAATAGCTAAATAATGGTCTTGTGCATTAGCCTTGCAGAGAGGTTATGTTAGAAATGAACCAAATTAGAATTGGAAAAAACACGGAATATAATAGCTTCCTCATGATTGTAAATGGAGGGCAGTACCTAACTGTCCGGAAAGCTGAAGCCATCAATCAGGGTCTTTGAAATTATAAATGCTGTTCCCTTCAGTGTGAACCTAAGCACTTTTTTCCAGGTTTTAGCACTGACATTTCTGCCTCAGAGTTATTTAGCTATAATTCTTGTTTTTAGTAATAAATAAACCTGTGGATAAATCGACTCTCTGGGCATTCAAAATAATTCATAGTTGTCTGAAGTCATTGTGTGAAGGAGCCTCTGTTGAATATTTCTTGTAGGTTCCTTTCTTCTTTTTTTGTCAGAATAATCCAACATGGGATCAATTCAACAATTACCTACTGAGTATCAGTTTTGTTCAAGCCACCAGACACAGCAGAGTAACAAAAAGTATACAAAAACATACTCAGGCCTTAAAGGAGCTAAAAAGCCCTTTGTGGAAATAGGAAATAGTAAGTTCCATTCCTGTATCAGAATTCCTGTGTTATTTATCTGCGTATGTCTTGATCACTTGGTATCTTTTATACATATGTTTAATTCACCTCTCATCCTAGATTCTTGAGCACATCCTAGATCCTTCTTTGTTTCTTCAATCACATATAGGACTTTCTTTTTCTTTTTTTTTTTTTTTTTTTGCACATGAAACAGTTAATATTTGCCTTAAAATAGTTTACATCTTCGAATGAATGAATAATATTCGAGTTTGGATTCCCCATGGAGCACATTATACGATAAAGATTAACATGGAGAGGATTTATTGGGGAAAGTTTTTAAGATTAACATCTGTGGAAGAAAAGTGAGGAAGCGGGGAAAGGAGTTGCGTGCTATGATGCAACCTCAGTGGAGGGCTCAGCAGCTGATCTACAAGGAAGTCTTAAGCTCGGATGATCCTTCAAAGTTGTTTTCAGTTCGGGTAAGGAGCCTGGGTGTTCATATCCCCATGTTGATCACTCATTGATGCAGGTCACAGGGAAGTGAACATGCCCTTGGGTGAGGCTTTGCTCCTCCGCTGAAGCAGTTCTTAAAGTTGGAAAACATCTAAGGGCTAGATGTAGTCCCACATCCAGCCAATATAGGATGACATTCTTTACTCCCAAATGGGATTCTAGGTGGTACCTCACAGCATCTGCCACAAATGAGTAAAACACACCATGGGTTATCATGTGTTCAGCATGCTAACAGGTATACAAACAAAATGATACAGAGAGTCAAAGGAAAGAAAGATAAAACATAGCTGGAAATATTAAGAAAGGCATCATGGAGTATGTTATACTTGAGAAGAAAGTTGAATAATCGGTGTGAGCATAAAGGGTGCATATGACAGAGGTATTGTTCTAATTAAGTAACTAGCTAGCATCAGCAAATGTATAAAAGTGAAAATGAGCAGGACAAACAAGAAGAGAAAAAGACAGTTTATTCTGGTTGATGTATAACAGAGGTTTTAGGAAAAAACTCACTAAATGTAAATAGAAGTTATATCACTGTGCATTTCAGATCTATTTGTCTCCCTTTCATGAACCCAAATATTTGCAATTATGTGATTTTTTAATTTTTTTTATTATTTTAATGAAATGGCAATTTGATTGAACTTGTTTCTTTGCAGTATTTTATTTTTTCTTATTTTAATGGAATAACAGTTTTACAGTACTTGTTTCTTTATAATATTTTGAGGTCAATAGACCATACATAATAACTAATGTCCTGTAATTATTATGACAGCAATGAGAATAAAAAGGAATAGAAGAAAACCGAGAGACATTGCAGAGAAAAAACATAACTTTTAATTGTATCAGACATATGCAAAGCAAGAGTACATTTGAACGAGGTTTCTAGTCTGTGTCAGAGAACGTTGGTGCTGTTAGTATAACAGTAACATCAGAATCCAGCTTTGGGTCCAATTCTCAGAGGACAGACTTACCCCTGAGACTGCTGCTTCCAACTCTAATGAAAATTCTCAGACATAAGGGGGATACATTTAGGATCTAGACTGGACCAGGACTTCCTTTAGTAGCATAATCTTTCTGGCCAGGCCTGATATCGCTAAGAAGTTAACTCCTAGAGCTAACAGTTTTGAAGTTGCTAAGTCTCAGCATGCCTCCCGTATTTGTTATGCTGGATTCCAGCCCACGCTTTAAATCATCTGTCTTTTCCTCCATCCTCATTCCCATTCTGCACTTCTTCACCACTCACAGACTTTTCACTGCTTCCTGTCTTCTCACGCCATTACTCTGTGTCTTCTGGGATCCATTTAACTTGGTAATATGTCCTCAGCTGAAATGGAACCTACCTTTCCTGGGGAACAATCCTCCAACTACTGAGTCACCATCTCTTGCAAATAGGTTTCCATTCTTAGCACATAGATTTCAGTCTCAAATATGCCTCAATGTCCAAAACAGCTTCCTGGCTAAAAGAAGGATGTAGATGGGGAGATTAAAACAGCCTATCTGTCTTCCAGCTGAGATTTTGAGATTTCCTATATTGTATCTTAGTAGGAATTCACCGTTTTCCAAATGCCCACGCCTCCTCTGCTCTGCTCCTTCTCATGAGCTATTTTCTTTGCCAAAAAACTTTCTCCTCTTCACATGCTATTTTGTTTGTTTGACCTTCTATTTGTCTACTGTTTCATTTTATTTGAACCTCAACTTTGATTCAATTTCATTTTGAGTATTTTTACCTTGCATCGTAGGTTTTAGGAGCCCTGGTGGCTCAGTGGTTGAGAGCTCAGCTAAAGGCTGGCAGTTCAAATCTACCAGCTGCTCCATAGGAGAAAGATGTGACAGTCAGCTTCCACAAAGATTACAGCCTTGGAAACCCTATGGGGCAGTTCTACTCTGTCGTATAGGGTCGCTATGAGTCCGAATCAACTCAGTGGCAATGGGTGTGGTTTTGGTTTGGTATCATATGTTTAGTGTTCCTTTCTAGATGATTAAGAACACTACTAAAAAATTCTTGGCAGTTGCCTTTTTTTTTTCTTAAGTGCTTACTGTCCTTAAAACAACTGCGAAGAGAGAAGATGAGCTTCATAGAAACGCTTCTGTACAGCAGTATCAACAATAACATCTTGATTCCCTGAGGGTAATACATGAATCTGTGAATTACAAATTGGTTTTGAACTAAATTTGCACATGAATTATGGCCTGAGCCACAGCACCTCAGCCACCTGCATACCCAGCCCCAGGCCCCTCTGCTGGAGGGAACTTGAGGCATCCATGGTCACAGGCTACATTTTGGAGGTGCCACACTGGACTTTCATCATACATAAGCTCTAGAATTTTATGGCAAATTTGGCTTATATTACGGACTGAATTGTGTTCCTCCAAAATAGCTGTTGGAATTCTAACCCCTAAACCTGTGAATGTAATCCTCTTTGGGAATAGGGGTTTCTTTTTTGTTATGTTAATTAGACCCTATCAGCGTAGGATGTATCTTAAATCTAATCACTTCTGAGTGGTATGAAGTACAACATAGACAAAGAGAGGAACACAGATAGGGAAAGATAGATGCCAAGTGAAGATCGCCAAGGAATCAAACAACACAGGGAGTATAAAAGCTGTAAGAGACAAGATCTTCCTCCAGAGCTGACAAAGAGAGCCTTCCCCTGTAGCCAGTGTCCTGAATTTGGACTTCTAGCCTTCTGAACAGTGAGGAAATAATTTCTGCTCTTTAAAACCACCTACATGTGGTATTTCTGTTACAGCAGCACCAGAACACTAAGACAGATTGTATGTTTACACGAAGGAGCTTCCACTAAAATAACCAATAGGTGTATTTCAGAATAGTTAGCCAAGCAGATTCATATGTGATGAGGTGGGTGCCAGGTGAATATATGGGGGATTTAGTAATAACACATGGGATAATCTCTATAGCTCTGCCACAAATGGACGAAAAGTTCTGCCCAAAAGAGAATGCTAGAGAGCTGTATAGTTAGCAATATGGCCCTAGATGCCTTTCCAAGATGGAAAGAGATGAAAAGAAAGCTTTTTCCCTAGCTGAGAGCCTGAGACGTAGGCTGTCCATTCACCAGGGACAGTTTGTTGGCATGACTGTCCTGGTCAGAATTAGAACCTTACATACCTGAGACCAAGTCTCTATTGTTCTCTTTGACTTCCAAGCCTCTCACATATAAAGGCTATGACTCTAGGGGCTGGGATAGGTAGGTACTTCTGGCTGTGACGCAGAAGAGGAAGTGTGTATATGTGAGGGGGGTGAGAGTTGTACAACAAAGGCTGAAGATTCAGATGAGTGCAGCTTCTAAGACTGATGTATCAAGGGTGTCTCGGGTCCCTTTGAGCATGGCTAGAACATGGTTGGCTAAAGCAGCCTCTCATTGGGGGTTCTCAGCCATAGAAATAACCATTAAGAGGCAAAACTTTCCCCCTGGGTTATTATTCATTTATTCATCATGACTTAGGAGAGGCTTTTAAAAGAGCTGCTCAGTTATTGCAGAGTAAAGACCATCACGAGGTCAGCGAATATGAAAGAATCAGAGTTCAGACACTTGTGCCTATGTTGGAACAAGCTGCTTCTGCTCAAGGCAGCACAAGTGGGACCAGAGCCAGCTGATGGCTCACTCTCTCATGCCAGAGGTTGGTTCAGGCAGGAGGAGGCAGCCCAGCGCCTCCAGCCTTGGCAGGACCACCAAGGGCTTGACAAAGTTATATGGCTGCCGCTCCGTTCCTGAATCTCATCCTACTCTCCTGAGCCAGATGCCCTGATAAGCCTGAATGATGTTCAGAAACGGTCCTGAGGCCAATTAAATACTCCTCCTGTTCTTTCCTGAAATTGCACAGGGCTCACCCTCACACAGAACCCACAAGTTACATTCATTAGTCACAGTAATACTAAAACCAAAAACCAAATCCATTGCCTTTGAGTTGATTCCGACTCATGGTGACTCCATGTGTTACAGAGTAGAATTGCTTATAGGTTTTTCTTGGCTATAATCTTTAGGAAGCAGATCACCTGCCCTTCTTCTGTGGCATCACTGGGTAGGTTAGTAGTTGAGTGCAAACCATTTGTGCCACCCAGGGACCTCAAAGTAAAATCCACAGCCTCATTTCCAACTGAAATCTGACACTCATTTTCTGTTTTGGTATTGGGTCAGTATACTCCTGACATGAGGTAGAAAGTTATGGGTTTCCAAAACAAACATTCTAGGTTTGAATCCTGTGACATCTCCTAGCTATGAGACCTAGTTGAAATGACCTAGATTGTCTATGCTTCTATATCCTCATCCAAAAAATATAATAAGAGGAGTTGTATTGTAAATATATCATAGGGTGGCTGTGGGCATGAAATAAGATGGTTGACGAGAAACATTTAGCACCAGGTTCCATGAATTATGAGTGCTTTACTGTTCAATATTTCTCTCCTTGTCAGAAGATGGATCGAGAAGATGCTTTGCCAAGATCCTTAACAAAGAGGAGCTGGCTATAGGATGGTGGATGAGACCATGAACAGCTACATAAATTGTGGGTTCGAGTGCAAAAGGAAAATGCAGGAACTTGGCCAGGAGTAGGGAAGTCAACATCCTCTTTCCACGGGCCCCTCACCCAACACATAATTGGGCATGGGCAAGATCTCCCACCAATTCTTCCACTAAACATGTCATTGTGCTGCCAGCCTAGGATGTGAACTGCCATTCCCACCCAGGATCCCTTACTGGCTTCCTCACCAATACAAACACTGTCATTGCTCCAAGCAAAGGGCCACAGCTGTCCCTAAGACAAGGTTAAGGTGGGGTTGGTCAGACGGACAAGGGGTGCCAGGGAATAGGAAGTGGGTGGCTGAGAACCTGTCTTGGGGAGGGAGGGAAGTGGCAGGATGTGGGAATAAATGTGTGCTGAGGCATGCTTTATTGTCTCATTGGATTTCATTTGCAGAACTCAAATCTAAAGACAAATTTATTAAGAATTTCAAGACAGCCACTGCACAGCATTAAACCCCAAATACAGAGTCCTTCCAAGTTTGTGACTGTGCAACTGTATTGGTCACTCACCCATGAAGCCTATGCTGGATGAGACACAGCCTTTCTAGACCAAGAGCTCTCAGATATCAGGAGATAGTGCTCACGGCCCTGAGATCTGTAGGACATTCACGTGTAGGCACAAACTGGAGAAGAGAAACAAGCTGTGGGAAAGATGAGGAAAGTGATTCTCTCTAGACGTGCATTGTTTTTCCTGTGATTCCATAGCTCCCTGTGTGAGGAACAGAGAGATAGCAAGCCTATCTCTAACAGACATCTACCTCCCAGCACCAAGAATTCTCTTGCATCTCATAATCCACTGTGACTACAAAGTCAGGCTAAAGAGAGACCTGAGGTTGCAGAGGGAAGTGATGGAGAGGAAAAGAGCACGCCCCAGAAAAGAAGCCAGTTGCTTTGTGTCTGGGACCTGGGAACATGGAGTTGAAGGGTGAGGTCACCATGAAGGAAGTGGAACAGACCAAAAGTCAGTTATTTGACCAACCATTAAAAAAAAAAAGTCAGTTTCCACCTACCATAAAACACAAACTATTTAGAAACCTCCCATAGAAAATATCTTTTAAGATAGCCATAGCATGTTGTCTTCCAGTACGTAGGCTTCTTGCAACGTAAATCCCTGACAATGACTCTAAGTATAAGAATAAAGTTGTTATTCAGCACTTCTAGGGACTCACTATCTTCTGAGAGATCTCTGGAAAAGTGTTCTGTGGCACAGTCTGGCTTTCATCAGAGACTTGCCACGCAGAGGGTTAGGCTGGGATACATTTCTTTTTGGTGTAGCCCTTCCTAGAGAGTATTTCATAGGTGGCCAGTTGCCTCTGCACGCCCTAGGGGCCTCTAATGACCCACTGACTGCAGGTCATGTGGTATTTTTGTCCACGCACTTGCCTGACCCCGAGCTCTGGGTCATTTTCTCCTTTAGGTTCTTGCAGTGTCCAGCAGCATCTGGTCCTCATTCTGCTGCATAGAAACAAAATGGCATAAATGTGCAAGGGGGGAAACATGCTGTTGTTTTACACACAGTTGACTGTCATCTTTTAATTTTTGCTGGATAGCAAGTGTATCTTCTATTACAGGTCAAGTTACTTATACAAGGTATCTTTGCCCTGGTTCTATACATCCTTCTACATTAGTTAAGTTCCCAAGACATCCAGGAACATCTCCTCTTTATCTATGTCCCTATATACCAGGCTTGGCTAGGACATACCCTTTTGGTCTGGATAGGATCTCCTTGTGTCCAATTTATGGATGATTGACTGACTATCTTTATCTGGCTGGAGGACATGATGAGGATATCAAGATCCATCTCAGTCCAAGCCTTTGAAGGTGACAGTACTCAGTCTGTGGCATCTCTGTTAACTCTGGTGTGTGGTCCCCTGAGGCAGCTTGCCACACTAGATTTAAACCCCTTGTGTGCAGTAAAATTCTATTTACCATTGTATCTCCAGAGCTTAGAACAATACTTTGATGGCCATAGGTGTTAAATAGGTGGTAACCGAATGGACAAATTTGAGGCCGAGAAAAACAAAAAGTATGGTAAGTTCACTGTGGAATGAGCTGGGTTAGAAATGAGGCTAGATATCAGTTTGGAGTGGTTTAGCAGACAATGGGGAAATGCAGGTCTGTAGCTTCAAGAAAGAAGTTGGTGACAAGGATTCAGATTTGCAAGACATCTGCATAATTACTCCACGAGGCTGTAGGAGTGAATGAAATTATGGATGTAGAAACTAGAGCCAAGGGCCAGATGTATGCTGTGGTCCAGATCATGTGCTTGATTGCAGTAAGTATCCTTATCTTTAATTTTCTTGCATTATAGTTGTGTTTTTTATGTATAGTTGTTTTATATTTATTTCTGTTCATCATTTCCTATCTTTCTTGGATAAGGCAGGATAATAAATGAAACAAAAGTCATGAAAAGAAGAATAAGCATTCAGTGATACAACAGAAAGACCAGGATTAGATCAAGACAGAAAGAAGCAATTTTCAAACAGTAGAGTGGCCAGATACCATGGGGACATCTGTGAACAACTGAGAGATGAACCCTGGATTTTATTTTAGGATTCATTAGTGACTAGGGAGAACAGTTCTAGTGCACTGGTTGGGGGTGGGTCAAAGCAATGAGGTGAAATAAAGTTATCTGGGGCAAAAGCCTTGAAGCAAGTATGCATTTGTACTGAGCGCCCTCAGCAACTGAATTAAGTAAGGTTTTCTAAATTTGTCCTGACTGGAAGCATGTTTGATGTTGAACTGAGCCTGTGGGCAAGGGTCATATAATAAAAGCAGACACACCTGAAGCTAAAGCCAAAGAATTTTATTTGTGGCCTTGGTCTCTCTGGGAACCAATTTTGCTTTCTATTCATGGCAAAGTGACTGTTACCTTCACTGCTGAGAGTTATCATCGTAGTTGGGACCACAATGTAAATGTAACAATCTATTGAAAACATAACTCAAAGAGCATGCCTTCTTCATGTGGAGTTGACTATATGACTCAAAGTCCCGTCAATACCCTTAATGGGAGCCATTTGCTGGCAAATTGCCATTCCTCTGGATTAATTTAAAATACTCATTTTTCTTTATCAAGATTCTTGTTCTTATCAGTTAACGACTTTACTTTAATGACGTTACCCCTCTCATGGATCCACTTCTAATAATTATTCCACAGCCATACATTGTGTTTTCTTTGTCCATTAAGTACATATGATTGTAAATTATGGGTAAATTATATTTATTATAGAAACATGAATGTACTGCTTAGTCAACCAAATATACTTCTATAAGTCAGACTTTTGGTAGAAGAACAGTCCAATACTAAGTCCTATAACGAGGGTTTTTTAATTCGTATTCCACCAGAAAGTAGTTCCTAAAACAAGGGATTTAGTGCTAAGAGTTTATTTGGGGGATATTTTCAAGAAGCACGGTGAGAGAGTACGAAAGTGAGATAGGTTAAGAGAGGAAAACCAATGTTGTTAGTTAGTGTCAGTTCAGACTCATTGTGACCCTATGTACAACAGACCGAAACACTACCCTGTCCTGTGGAATCCTCACAGTTGTTGCTGTTTGAGCCCATTGTTACAGCCACTGTGTTAATCCATCTCATTGAGGGTCTTCCTCTTTCTCACTGACACTTTGCGTTACGAAGTGTCTTAGTCATCTAGTGCTGCTATAACAGAAATACCACAAGTGGATAGCTTCAGTAAAGAGAAGTTTATTCTCTCACAGTCTAGTAGGTTACAAGTTCAAATTCAGGGTGTCAGCTCCAGGGGAAGGCTTTCTCTTTCGGCTCTGAAGGAAGATCCTTGTCATCAGTCTTTCCTTGTTCTGGGAGCATCTCAGCACAGGAATCTCAGGTCCAAAGAATGCGCTCTGCTCTCGGCACTGCTTTCTTGGTAGTATGAGGTCCTCAGCTCTCTGCTTGCTTCCCTTTCCTTTTATCTCTTGTAAGATCAAAGGTGGTACAGGCCACACCCCAGGGAAACTCCCTTTACAATTAGATCAGGGATGTAACCTTAGTAAGGTGGTGTGACAATCCCACCCTAATACCCTTTAACATAAAATTACAATCACAAAATGGAGGACAACCACACAATACTGCGAATCATGGCCTAGCCAAATTGATACACGCGTTTTTCGGGGGACATAATTCAATCCATGACACCAAGCATGATGTCCTTCTCAAGGGACTGGTCCCTCCCAATAACATGTCCAAAGTATGTGACACTTATTCTTGCCATCCTCTCTTCTAAGGAGCATCTGGCTGTACTTCTTCCAAGACAGATTGTTTGTTCTTCTGGCAGTCCACTGTATATTTAATATTCTTTGCCAACACCATAATTGAAACCATAAACCAATAAAGGGTTCATTAATGATCAGGGAGCCACTGAAGGTAACTGGAGCTCAAACCTGCTGAGAAACTGTTGAACAAATCTCAGACTTGTGTCTTGAGGTGTTACTGCAATGGCAGGTCTAAGCTGCCTCCCACAGAAGCCAGTACTGAGATGGGGTGAGGTGAGTAGCAAGAGGGTTTTTATTGTATATCAATATACAGGAGACAGAGGGGAATGAGCTCCTCCAGAATCTGCCCCCCAGTCTGGAGGTCGATCAGAGGGTTATATAGGAAGAAATCAAAGTCCAAGGAATCTGCAGAATGTTGGTTCCCCTCTGAGGTGGCTGGCCACATTAACCACACTCCAGACACATTGACCTTTTGACACCATCCTGGTTTCGGCCACAAGATGATTTTTCCTTGTTCAGGCATTTTACTTCCAGATTCTATCACTTGTTCTACCTCCCAAACAGGAACTTTGGTTAATTTTAAACTTTTAAAATCATGAGAAAACAAAAGGGAAGAGAGAAGGAAAATAAATCAGAATCATGGGAGCATGCTAAAGTGAACTATGCAAGCGATGCATTGACAATACCACAATACCCGAGATGTTAGGCCCACACTGCTGACAATAAACAGTAAATGTGAAATTCCCACACAGCCACTTTCAGGGGGATAGTGATGTGGGTTGATTATTGATCAACATTCATTCCTCATTGGTTGAGGATTGCTACTTGGCACTTTGGGTCTGCTCCATGGGCAGGTTGATGTTGCTCACAAAATAAGGTCAGAGAAAGTCCTCAGATAGAGATACATAGGTGCATAATGTAGAAAGTCCTGGCATGTACAAAAGTTGAAGTTAACCTCTGGGCTGGGTTAAGGGAATTTGAGAGAAACACTGACTGCAACACCTCCAGTCTATACCTTGCCCAACATTAAGTGAAGGAATCAGTCCTTCACATTCTTCCAGTGAAGATGGTCACAGTCCTTAAGAAAATAAAATCTACAACAGAATGGTGAGTTAAACTGGAGTTCAAACTGATGCAGTTGATTTTAAGAGCATGACTGATATTCATTATCTTTTTTCTACCACTCATTTTAGAACCCCTATGAGTCTGAATCGACTCGACGGCAATGGGTTGATGCGTCATATCTGGCCAACACTTCAACTGGACTAGGTTGCTTACATCCTGGGGTAAAAAAAAAATTCTTTAAACTAGTAAGGTCTGAGTTCAAGGTCACCACGCCCTTGTCTGACCCTGGGCACTGTAATTGCCTATTCATTGCTATCCCTGGGTGTAGAAATATTATGAGGTACCCAAGTGAACGCCTTGAATGACAGATGTACTCATTTATATTCCCTTTATGATGAATTACAGCTGTATTCTTTTGTATTTCCACTATGTAATAGCACTGGTAGCGCCTCATAACATTAAGGTCAAAAATTCCAGGTATGGTAGTAGTAACTCTTGTCTAAACCTCTTGTCTAAAATTCTACCTTATCAACATGAAAAGGAGACAAGGACCAGGGGCAGCCATTGTTATATGTTAATTCTACTTTTGTAAATATACATTGTTATATGGAAATTCTACTATGTTCTCTGATAAAAACACCATATTCTTCCAGAAACCAGAACCTTGAGTCCAAATGTGCCTAGAGTTGAGGGCTGAAAAGAATAAATTACTCAAACTAGTCATTGGGAGTGATGGTGAAATGGGATATCCCTATGTCTATTCCTGGGATCCCAGAGACTAGTATATTGGAGACATGGTGCTGCTGTGTGCCATCAAGTCAATTCTGACTCGTAGTGACCCTATATGACAGAGTAGAATTACCCTATAGAGTTTCCTAGACTGTGATCTTTACAGAAGCAGATTGCCAGGTCTTTTCTCCTGTGGAGCCACTGGTGGGTTCGAACCGCTGACCTTTATGTTAGCAGCTGAGTACTTAACCATTGTGCCACCAGGGGATCATATAATGACTGCTGATTTCATGCACACACTGCACTGTGAAGGATAGCAAACAACCCCCACATGGTGCCTTATATATTGTTATATATAATGTGTATAATACATCTTCTCCTCAGTTATAGACTAATTATCTGACATTTTGCACTTATGACAATATTAAAAAATCTACTATCTGACTATCTTGCTTTTTAACAATGTACTTCTGGCAGCAATGAATGCCGAGCTGCGAGGTGAGAGTAATGCTGGCTTTGATGGTTAAGGTTATGTGTCAGCTTGTCTGGGCCATGATTCTCAGTGCTTTGGCAGTTATGTAATGATGTAATTTAGCAGTTATGTAGTGATGTAGTCATTCCTCCATTTTGTGAGCTGATGTGGTCATCCTCCATTTTCACATAATGCCAATTTTTGCATAACGACCTGGTCTGTGGAGCCCAAACATGTCAATAAGTGAGGAGTAGGTTTATAAATAAATAAATAAAGCAAACCAAACCAGTTGCTGTCGAGTTGATTCTGATTCATAGTGACCCTACAGAGTAGAGTAGAACTGCCCCATAGAGTTTCCAAGGAGAACCTAGTGGATTCAAAGTTGATTTCATTTTACTTGGATCCACAATCAACACCTGTCATAGATTGAATTATGTCCCCCCAAAGTGTTTATCTATTTGGCTAGGCCATGATTCCCAAAGAACCTGCAGTAGCAGAGAAGCGGTAGCGGCAGAGAACCAGCAGCAGCAGCAGAGAACCAGCAGCAGCAAAACCAGGAGACCAGCGCAAAACGGTGCTGGAGCCAACCCAGGGAGACAGAGCTGAGTGCCTGTGCACAGGAGGCTTCCTGGCCAAGTGGGGTGCCTCCAGCACTTATCAGGGGAGCTACCAGGCTTTGGAACACTTGCCCCAGCAGGGCAGATGTGGGCTTGAGGCCTGAGGGCCAAGAGGCCACAGGAAGCAGAAGCTGAAGAGACAAGGAATACAAAAAGATGAGCTGCCTCAGTCTCAAAAGGTATGGCCGTGACCTCTGGTGTTTCTAAGGGTTGAGGTGGCACTCACGTGGACTAAGAGAATGGTGAGCCTAAAGCCAAGGGAGCAGAGTTGCTGTCCCAGTGGGCCTAGAAGGCAGAGCTGAAGCCCAGGGCCGAGGGACCTCCATTCAGAATCTGGAGAGTGTGGCCAATACCTAGAGTCTGGAGGACAGGGCCATTGTGTAAATTGTCTCAGAGAACAGAGGATTATTTTCAAAGCCTTGAAGGCTAATGTAATATGTTCTGCTGGCTTGCTTGGTGCCTGTTATCCCTTCTTTTCCTCCAGTTTCTCCCGTTTGTAATGGAAATGTCTAGCTTGCACCTGTTCTGCCATTGTACCTTTGGAAGCAGATAACCTGTATTCTAGATCTCACAGATGAAGAGGAATTTTTGGATTTGGGGCTTGGAGTTAAAACTTTTTCTATGATATGATGGGGTAAATATGTTTTGCATGTTGCAATGATGTGATTTTTGGGGGACCAAAGGGTAGAATGTCACAGATTGAATTATGTTCCCCAAAAAATGTGTGTATCAATTTGGCTAGGCCATGATTCCCAGTACTCTGTGGTTGTCCTCCATTTAGTGATTGTGATTTTACGTTAAAGAGTGGGATTGTAACACTACTCTTAGCCAGGTCACATCCCTGATCCAATGTAAAGGGAGTTTCTCTAGGGTGTGGCCTGCACTACCTTTTATCTTACAAGAGATAAAAGGAAAGGGAAGCAAGTAGAGAATTGGGGACCTCATACAAGCAAGAAAGCAGCACTGGGAGCAGAGCATTTCCTTTGGACCCGGGGTTCCTGTGAAAAGAAGCTCCTAGTCCAGGGGAAGATTGACGAGAAGGACTTTCCTCCAGAGCTGACAGAGAGAGAAAGCCTTCCCCTGGAGCTGACACCCTGAATTTGGACTTGTAGCCTACTAGACCGTGAGAAAATAAATTTCTCTTTGTTAAAGCCATTCACTTGTGCTATTTCTGTTACAGCAGCACTAGATGACTAAGACAACACCCATGGAAGCAGCAGTCAAGAAATCAAAAGACGCATTGCACTGGGCAAATCTGCTGCAAAAGACCTTTTTAAAGTGTTGAAAAGCAAAGATGTTGCCTTGAAGACTAAGGTGCGCCTGACCCAAGCCTTGGTATTTTCAATTGTATTATACGCATGCGAAAGCTGGACAATGAATAAGGAAGACTGAAGAAGAATTGACGCCTTTGAATTGTGGTGTTGGCAAAGATATTGAATATACCATGGACTGTCAAAAGAGTGAACAAATCTGTCTTGGAAGAAGTACAACCAGAATGCTCCTTAGAAGCAAGGATGGCAAGACTATGTCTTAAATTACATACTTTGGACTTGTTGTCAGGAGGGATCAGTCCCTGGAGAAGGACATCCTGCTTGGTAAAGTACAGGGTCAGTGAAAAAGAGGAAGACCCTCAACAAGGTGGATTGACACAGTCACTGCAACAACGGGCTCAAGCAAAGCAAGGATTGTGAGCATGGTGCAGGACTGGGCTAATGTTTCGTTCTGTGGTGCATAGGGTCGTTATGAGTCAGAGAGGACTCAACGGCACCTAACAACAACAAAAACAACAACAATGTTGTATGCCATCAAGTCAATTCTCACTCATAGCAACCCTATAGGCAGAGTAGAATTGCCCCATAGGGTTTCCTAGGCTGTGATCTTTACAGAGCAGATCATCATGTCTTTTCTTCTGTGGATCTGGTGGTGGGTTCGAACTGCTGACATTTAGTTAGCAGACAAATGCTTAACATTGTGCCACCGGTGCTTCTTCAACTGCCTATAAGTCTATGTATATATTTTTCTCAGAACAAGTGTACTATTCAAATATTTAGCTACTAGGAGAATTTATTCTCATTCCTTATTTCAGAGATAGTCTTAACCACCAGCAGATTAACCACCAGCTCACATCGACCTATTGAGGTGACCTAAAAATAAGTGAGACCTGGTGTTTTTCTTTCTGTATCACCTGGACATAGGGAAGCTAAGATGTGAACTGAGGTAAAGGTCATGACACAAGAGATTTAGGTGACATGGGTATTTGGATAATCTCTTTTTATGCGATAACTCTGTCCTCTGGATCTTCTTAGGCCTTAGACCAAACGTACCATTTCCATTGTACAATGCATTTCTACTGTGCCTGCCTAAGACTTCATGGATTAGAAAATACCTAGCTCATAATTCATTGCTAATGGTCAGGTTTTTGGTTTCTACTGGAGCCCAGCAGCATGCCAGAAGCTGCTTTTGATCAGTGAATAATTCTCTGATGTACAAGCCATGACTTTCCTCCAGAACCCTAGAGCAAACTCTCCTATTATGGTCTGCCAGAGATTTCATATAGCATTTTTATCTACAACAGACACCAGATCATATAGACTGAAAGGCAGCATAGATTTCCTGAATCTTCTGCAGAAACATCTGTTGGTCTGAGGCCCATTCAAAATGGGCAGCTTTGCAACTCAATCAATAAATTATGGTCAATTAATAAATGGGTTGTGCATATTTTCAGAATTCTCTCCTTAGGGTGAACTTCTTAGGGGCACTTTAAGTACCGAATCTCCTAGTATGGTTTCTCCTCAAAATAGACCCTGGTGACAACAATATTAGTGAGTTAAATGCTGATATGATAAGGACATGTATCCTGACTCCTTTAATTATTTGATACAATTTATGTGGGAGGTGATCCCAGGAAGTATATAAAAGAGGTGAGGATATTACACAGCTATAGAAGAAACGCCAATAAACAGGGCATTAATGAGCAGGTTATTGATGTGGGCAAATTAGGCTAATCCCTCTGACAGACTCTGTAGAACACATCTCAGAATTGTCACTCTGAAGATCGAGGAAACTAAAGTATAATGCACCAAATCTCTATCTTGGGGCATTCACATTTTGGGATTTACATTCTGCTCTGGGCACAAGCTGATCATGTTCCTGCAGCCAGAAAAAGCCCTCAGGCAGAGAAACATTTTCATGAAGTAGGAAGATATTGGCATGTATACTAACTGTCTCCCACAGCTGTATATGAGCCAAAGTGAGCCAGAAGAATAGAGGCAGGCACTGACTGCTATAGATTGATAAACTAAAATACATACAGTCCCTGGATTATGAACAAATTCTGTTCCTAAATCTGTCTTTAAGTCGAATTTGTACGTAAATCGGGACAGTTAGGTACGGCTCGTATCTAACGTCAGTCAAATGTTTGTCTTAGTATAGAGTATGTTTCTATGCATAAAACACATTAAATACTTTCAGATAACTAAAACATCTTTAACATAATAATATAGTAATAATAATAATGTTTTGATGCGCATTGCAAAGTAGCGCCCGTTTGTTACTAGGAACCATTGTATATATCTCAAATTTTTAATATAATAGCTTTACATGTTTGGTTCGTAACTACCGGATGTATGTAAGTGGGACGCTCCTAACCCAGGGATTGCTTGTATTGAGTATAACTAATGTACAAGTTTTATATTTCTTCTCCTGGGAGATAAAGTATCTGATATTATTGTAAATGATGACTAGCGTGTTTATAGTAAGATAGTGATAATGTGTATTGAAGAGAATAGTAAACGAAGGTGGGGCATCCAGTGACCAGAACCTTATGGATCTGAGGGCAGAGAGAGGGAGTACTAGAGGAGTGACTAGAGGTAAATAAGGATGGGGAGGAGATCTTGGTAACATGCTTTGGTGAAAGCAAGACTACCCTGTATCATGGAGCCGAGACGGGCTGCAACTGGTTATCGGTCCCCTTGTGAAGCAACGATTCTCATGCTGGGAATTTAACTAAAGTAGTTTTTGTTTACTCACAGAGGAGATGCTTAGTGAGAAGTCTTTCTGGTAGAATTTGATTCTAGATCACTGATTTGGTGCAGGGAGATAAAAGAGCTATGAATGCATTTCATTGACTTTGTTATCCCCCTCTTTCCTTATCTCACAAATAGGATAACTTTTGGTTCAACTGTGCAATGCAATGATTCATTATCAATGAATAACAATATAACATTTATTGAAAAATAAAGAATATTTGAAGTTCTTAAGAACATACAGATATGTTGCATATCCAGAAAGAAAGAGTAATGTCTAAACCGGTCCCTATTAGAACTTTAGTTTTCAATGGTAACTGCCAGCAGTCCCTGATACAGTTTAGGTCTATTGAAGACTATTTCTTTCTATTACCAATTTGATCCTAACCTCCATTAGATATTGAGCTGGATTAAACAAATAATTTTAAAAAAAAGACTATATTCTAATTGTTTAAACAAACTATTTTTTGGAAACTCTTTACAAGAAAAGATGAAAATTAAATTTATATATAATAAGTAAAAATTAGAGGATTAATTTTTCATGATTATCACTATCCGTGCTATTCCTTTTCACCTATATCCAGCAAAATTAAGTTGATGTTCCTCTCTGTCTCTGATTCCTCTTTTAAAAAAAAAAAAAAAAATTGTGCTTTAAGTGAAAGTTTACAGTTCAAGTCAGTTTCTCATACAAAAATTTATACACACCCTAGCTACTCTTCCTATAACGTGACAGCACATTCCTTCTTTCCACCTCGGATTTCTTGTGTCCATTCAACCAGTTCCTGTCCCTTTTTGATTTCTCTTCTCATCCCCGGACAGAAGCTGCCTATTTAGTCTCATGTATCTATTTGAGCTAAGAAGCACTTTCTCCACGAGCATCATTTTATATCCCGTAGTCCAGTCTCTGACCCCTCTTACCACTTTTTAAAGTTTCCTTGCATCTTCTACTCTGGATCTGTTATTTCCTGAGCTTCTTCTAAGCCCAAATGCCAAAAAAGTAGTTCAGGTGAAGGCCATGGTTCTGTAGTGACAGATAAATATAGAACTAAACATTAGTCTTTTGGTCTTTTAACTCTTATTTGAAGATTTTTGTATAGTTACAAATATGGCTTCAAATTGCAGCTCATCATAAACCACTATTGTAATCATTTTTGATATTTGTGTATTTTAGGTGATTTAGTGCTATTCAGAGTAAATTTGTTCTAATACACACATTCTCTGAAGCTTTCAAATGTCATTACTAAAATGTAAAGTGATTTTGTTTTTTCATCTCTGATGAGTTTGACGTGCAGTAGTATTTTTACCTCTGTAATTCTGAACGCGTTCTATCTTTTTAACAGGGAATTTAGGAGTTCATATTAATCCTTTTGTACTAAATAATAAGATGTGATTTTGAAATTGACATCAACACAGCAGCTAATGAACAACTTAACATTCTAAGAAGGCTACCTTGATTTTTTTTTATTATTATTACCTAATACAGTTAATTAGCTTTTAAGCTGTATTCTGGGATATAACAGATGTTAGCCTTTTATTTATTTTTTCTCTTAAAAATTCTTAGTGTATATATGAAAGAAAATTCAGTCCCTCAAAATAATTATTTTCTTTAATATTTGAATTATTTTATATTTTTCTACTTGTCTTTATCTTTTAATGCAGACTCTATGGAGAATTTCTTGCCTTATCCCAAATCTGCCTACAAAATGTGTCCTTTTCACATGTTCTACCCACTCTCAAGCTATCAAAAGTTTCACATTCTTTGATAGCTAGTTCAAATGGCAGTGACGGGATTTATTCATTCCTAATTATCTAAGTGAACTGGGATCTGTGAGATGGTGGGGGGAATGAAAATTAGAGTGTGTAAAAGCTGGGTTCAGATCTTAGGCCTGCCATTTTCTAGCCCTGTTATTGTGAGATAATAATACATCAGATGAATAAGGTAATAAAAATGACGGAAACAGTACATTTTTTAAATAGTCACTTGAACTCAAATATAATTTTCTGTAGCCCCTTACTAAATAAAAGATAATAGCCTGTTTATTTGTAAATACATCTTTTCAAACCTACATCCCTTAAAAAAGGAAAGAAGGAAAGAATGAAAGAAGAAACAAAAGCAGGAAAGAAGGAAGGAATGAAGAAAAGAAGGGAGATAAAAAGAATAAATATAGGAAAAGGTGAAGAAAGAAAGAAGGTAGGAAAGAATAAAAGGAGAAAAGATAGCTGGAGAAGGAGAGTGAAGTGGGTCACACTTATCAAGCCATTTTCTGTCAGCTCCACAGCATCCCACCCCTCCCCCCCACCCCATGCTCTGATTCTGATGCTGCGACAAACCACATTTCTGCTCTTCCAAGAGTGGGTGGTTCTGAAGACACCTAGGCTGGAGGAGGAAGGAGGGACTTGCTCCTTCCGGTTTACTTCCTGTTTACTTCACCTTCTGGCTGGTAGCAAGCACCCCAACAGCAGCACGTCCTCCCTGCAGCAGTGCTGAATCCAGTCTGCAGTTTTTCCAATATTTGCAGAACCAGCCTCAACGTGGATCCTCAGGCATCTCCTAGAAACTTCTAAGCTTTGACAATTCCAACATCTTCCTTCTCTTCTTCCAGCCATAGGTCAGTAGCTGCTTCCTATAATTGCTGCCACTATGAAAACTTATAGTTCTCATCTGGCTTTTTTTGTTACCTCACTAACAAACGTTGTATGTGGTTAATAATTTTTTATGTTAAATTTTGTAAAGTAACCGATGTGACTTTTGTCTCCTGACATGACTTAAACTGATACAGACAAGAAAAAAGAAGTTATAATTTATTCAGTGCCTAATCTACATCAAGCACGTTGCTAAGTACTTCAGATACATATCTCAGCTTACATCACACATGTGTTATTATCAACATGAAACAAATAATGCAACTCAAAATCAAAGCAATTAAATAAATTGCCCAAGTCACATAAACTGTAAATGGTAGAGCCCTGACTCTATCATGGAATTCTTTCATTACTGAAATGATCATACCTTTTTTTTTATTATTTAGTATTAGTTTATTATTACACTTTCAATGAGCAGGGCCTTTCAAGGAGTGTATGCTCAATAAATACTTGCTAATAATAATATAAAACAAAATCAAGTGTAATTCCCAGGCATGTATTTTAATGTTTGACATGTATAAACTCATTTAAACCTCACAGTAACTCTGTGACATTGAGACTTTAATGAATCATAATTTATTTATGACTTTTTTTAAAATTTATATTGATAGTTCATTCTGGCACAATGGAAGACATTGACATAATGGTGGTAAAATCAATCATGTGACCTGTAATGTAATGTGAGAAATTATGACTAATTTCTTAATATTAGAGTAGTAAGAGATCGTTGTTGTTCCCCCATGTCTGTCAGTTTGCCATACAGCAGGGGCTTGAGTGTTGCTGTGATGGTGGAAGCTATGCCACCAATATTTAAATACCAGCAGGGTCACCCATGGCGAACAGGTTTCAGCTGAGCTTCCAGACTAAGACAGACTAAGAAGAAGGACCCAGCAGTCTACCCTCAGCTCAGCAAGGTCACATAATCAATCATGTGACCTGTAATGTAATGTAATGTGAGAAATTATTAATAATTTCTTACTATTAGAGTAGTAAGAGATTGCCATATATGAAACTTCACTGATCAATTTTTTTTTAAGACTATGAAGCTATGCTTAGGAGAAATTTTAAAAACACTCTGATCAAGAATTCTCAACAAGGTGATGGTATAAAATTTATTCTTTCTTTATTCCTTTTATAGGTATTCAATGAGTTCTGCTATGTGCCAGATCCTTAATTCAGTCCTGGAGATTTGTACTATGGTAGATTGAATTATTGAACGCAGCTCTTCACCCTTCCATATATCTCTGACCTTTTTCATGGAACTTTGCAATTCCTCTCACAAAGGAATATACTTCCCTTCCATTGACTTCGGACTCTGCTTGTGCTTTGCTTTGGCCAATGGGATGTTAGCAGATATGATATGAAAGATTTGAATTGTGCTTACAAGTTTAGACTTGCTCTCTTGTCTCACTGCCAGGCACTTGAAGAACCACCTTGCTGAGCCCAGGGTAGATAAACAAACAGCCCAGCTATTTTAGCACTCTAGTGCTGTAACAGAATCTAGTGGTGTGACAGAAATACCACAAGTGGATGGCTTTAACAAAGAGAAATGTATTCTCTCACAGTCTAGTAGGCTAGAAGTCTGAATTCATGGTGCCAGCTCCAGGGAAAGACCTTACTTCTCTGTCGGCTCTGGGGGAAGGTCCATGTCATCAATCTTCCTCTGGTCTAGGAGCTTCTCGGTGCAGAGCCCTGGGTCCAAAGGATACACTCTCTTCCTGGTTCTTCATTCTTGGTGGCATGAAGTCCCTCTCCTCTCTGCTTGATTCTCTCTTTTATATCTCAAAAGAGACTGGACTCAAGATATAACCTAATCCTGTAGATTGCATCCTGCCTCATTAACATAACTGCCTTTTTTTAAGCTTTTGTGACTTTATTGTTAACCAATGAATGTTATCCAAAACTATAGATGTAACTGCAATGTAATTGTACAACACAAAATTATGCTAATGGTAAAGCCTGTTGGGATTTACCAAATAGTCATGAACATATTTTTACATTGCTATATGAACATGTGTTCTCACTGCTAATGATAGAAGTTATAATTGGTTTAATCACTGTGAAAACCTATATTACAAATGGTTGTTCCTGTTTAGAAAAATTCATACAGCCTTAAAAATGGATTAAATCCATTTTAATTCTAATCTACAAGTAGATTACGAACAGCAAATATAACTGGTAATGTTTCAACACTGATATCAGACTGATGTAGCAATGGTAGTGCACACAATTCAAAATGAGGAAAATGAATAAAAATCCAGTGGAAGCCTAGGATTTCACCTTTAATGGCAATTGTTTTAATGCTTTGGAAAAGCGAACATCTACGTTTCAAAGCTTGAATCACAAGGTTCTCCATTAACATCATAGAGGATTTACAACACATAAGATAAATACATCAGATCACAAAGTGGAGGACAACCACACAATACTTGGAATCATGGTCTAGCCAAGTTGACACACATTTTGGGGGGACACAGTTCAATCCATAACACCAGCTAAGATCAGCAGAACTGCCCCAGCAGATTCACAGGTGCTTGGGACAAAAAAATTTAAAATGTTTATTTTTATATGGCACTAAGATTTTGTTACTGTTGTTGTTAGGTGCCATCAAGTTGGTTCCAACTCATAGCAATCCTGTGTACAACAGAACAAAACACCACCTGATCCTGCACCATCCTCACAATCCTTGTTATACTTGATCCCATTGTTGCAGACACTGTGTCAATCCATCTCATTTAGAGTCTTCCTCTTTTTCGCTGACCCTCTACTTTACCAAGCATGATATCCTTCTCCAGGGACTGATCCCTCCTGACATGTCCAAAGTATATGAGACGTAGTCTTACCATCCTTGCTTCTAAAGAGCATTCTGGTTGTATTTCTTCCGAGACAGATTTGTTCGTTCTGGCAGTTCATGGTAGCTCTTCGTAATGCAACAATAGCTGCCTGATACAAATAAGTAAAATAAAATTTATGTCATCAAGGAGTACATAATGTTGAAGTGGTTGTAATCATATTAACATATATATACAATACTATTTGATTATGACCACAAGACAGATATTTTAAAAGTACTGTTTGAGCACATAAGTGAGAAAACAATCACATTATCTCCACCATTGTGAGTGCATGCTTTGTCATGTGTATACATTTGTAAATTTAAGAATGAGTATTTCTAATGATAATTTGACATTTCAGCACAAATAGAAAAATGATCTGAAAATTTAGTGTGATGTAATAGTCATAGTGGCTTTAGTGGAGCTTGTTTGTTTCCTACCTAACATCTATCCATATAAAGGCATATCAGATTGATCAGGGAAGCCAAGCTTAAGGACTTTATCACCTAGCCACACTTGTACCTCAGTGTGGCTATGTAACATTTATTCTGACTAATTAAATATAAACGAAATACTGTGTTTGATTTTCAGGAAGACGGCGTATCAATTGAGAGTTTACAATGTTAGCCTTTTTCTCCATCCTGTTGAATTGAGGTGCAGGCCTAAACTCCAGTAGCCACCTTGGATCATGATTTGACTTGATGATGGATACAGGCATTGATGAAGATGGGGCAGAAAAATAGATGAATCTTGGATCCTTTGAGAGGTAGAAAGCCCTCAACATGCTGTCTCTGGATTTTTGTTTTATGTGTATTTAAATCACACTTATTCTGAGATTTTTACTGTATTCTGAGTAGTCTACAAGATATACCTGAAATTAAAAGTAAGAATGCAAAACATTGTTTAATTCATATTTCAACCCCCAAGAGTATGTAGAAAAGTGTTTTTCCAGTGTTGGTGGTTAAGACCATGAATTTCTTCAGCTTTTCTATCTGTACCACTTATTCATCTACTACTGCTAATGTTACACCTCTGTTTTTCCTACTAATATCATCAGTCAAGAAAAAAATGGAAATAGCCATTCATTTATACAGTATATATTTTTTATTAATAACATTTCACTATGTCATCCACTCCTGGTCTATACCCTTTTGGCAAAGTAATGAATGGATGTCAAACGCTGATTTTTTTTTTTTTTATTTCTTAGTGAACTTGATGTTTAGTACATCATACCATCTAATACTTTGACATCTTCTACAAAAATGTTTCATCATTATTATTAATATTACAATTATTGTTAGTGTTACCTCTTTAATAAATAATACTTTATTAAAAATGAAAGCCTATATCACTGAGTTGATATTTCTTTGTGAACATCTCTTGATAATTTTTCAAATGCAGTGAATTGATTCCTGTAACCATAAATTTTAATTGCGACAAATTGCTCATTGAATAAAGAATAAATCCCTTCCCTGGAAGTCGGTATGGCCTCAGAAATTCCTAAATCTTAAAGAGATTAACTGAGCAGGAACAGAGGCTATGTTACAACTGCAAATAGAAATGCTGTGTCAAGGTAGCAGTAGCAAGGCTGTCTCAGAGTTCACCTGCTCTGGTTGCCCTCCCGCCACGACCCTCTATCCTTTCCTCTGAATAATACATGGTGACACTAACTCTCTTTATTATCCTGTTCTGTGGATTAAGTAGCTCTCAGAAAGAACTGATCTTTTGTTAAAGACTAAGTGCTACTGTGATTGGTATTATGTAACTACTTATGGGAATGGAGCATTATCTCTCATATTGTGAAGCTATGCCATCCTTCACCCTATTAGCTGTTGTTAAAGTCTGATGAAGTACTCAGTTTATAGTCACTAAAAAAGTCCCTTAGCTTTCAGATTCCTTTCTATACATTTCCTAGGTGATGTGTAGTTTTAAATGACTCAATTCTCAATTCATCACATTTTTAAGGACTGAAAATGTGACCCATTTGGCTGAAGGGGAAAAGAAGAGGGAGTACATTTAAGAGGGCATTTTATTCCCTTCTACATCAAATTATCTGATAATCCCATAGTGTTTAAAAAAATAGTGTTGGAAGTACAAATTTGGTGAAAAGTTTGGTTAGAAAATAAACTCAATAAAGTATCTTTTTTAAAGAAAATAAATTTAAAGAATTGTTACTCTCTTTCCTATATATTTCCATGATCTCTTCATTTCCTTCCAGTATTTAAAAAAGTGAAATTTCATGTGGAATGACTTTACATCTATATACATAGTGTTTGAAACTTTAAGTAGTAGAAGTGTTAATGAAAAATTATGGTTCTACAATACTTTTACAAATTCACTTATGTTTGGGGGGTATAATTGTCATGGATGGAATTATGTCCCCCAAAAGATGTGTGTATCAGTTTGACTGGGCCATGATTCCCAGTATTGTGCGGTTGTCCTCCATTTTGAGATTGTAATTTTATGTTAAAGAAGATTAGGGTGGGATTGTGACACCCTTACTAAGATAACATCCCTGATCCAATGTAAAGGGACTTTCCCTGAGGTGTGGCCTGCACCACCTTTTATCTTACAAGAGATAAAACGAAAGGGAAGCAAGCAGAGAGTAGGGGGACCTCATACCACAAAGAAAGCAATACCAGGAGCAGAGTCCGTCCTTTGGACCCAGGGTCCCTGCGCCTGAGAAGCTCCTAGTCCAGGGGAAGATTGATGAGAAGGATCTTCCTTCAGAGCTGACAGAGAGAGAAAGCCTTCCTCTGGAGCTGACACCCTGAATTTGGACTTTAGCCTACTAGACTGTGAGTGAATAAATTTCTCTTTGTTAAAGTTACCCACTTGCGGTATTTCTGTTACAGCAGTACTAGATGACTATATGGTAATGAACCTTGTTTTTAAGGAATACCCTTGACAAAATGAGTTGTCATCTCTAATTTGTTTTTTATATCAGTTGACCTAGATTTTTTTTAATTGGTATAAAATTTGTGAAGGACCTTACAATGATATTAGAATGTCATTATGTTTGTTTTTACCAATATTCCTTATCCAGCCCTGATGTATCCGCAAGTCAGGAGCCATGTCATTCTGTTTGAGATACACATATTATACTAGATATGGCATTACATGGTGTTGGGCTCTCAGTAATGCCATTATGATGGTGGCAATTCAAATTATCACAGCAGTGAAAATTGTCAAAAGTAGTAGGTGTTTCAAGAGCAGTTGTAAAATACTGCCTGTCAGCATTTACACAAATCATATATTGTTAATTTTGTTAATAGAACTTTTAAAAGTCTCGTCAGTATTGACCTCTGGCAAGGACTGTCACCATTTTGTTTTCTTTGTTATATTAGAGACTGTCCTCTGCACTCGGACAAACAGCAGTACAAATGGGTGTGGATGAAAGTGGTTGAAGGGGAATAACCTCGTTTTGTACATTAATTTGACCTTTGAGAAATATTTCTAAGTGCTGTGCTCACAAAGGATTTGACCTGTTCCATTATCCAAGCACTTTTTTTATTTGACGATTGAGCTTGTTCACAAAATTAATAGTAGGTTATGCAGTGAAGGAAAAGAGTAATTTTACATGGTTTACATTGGTTAAATTAGAGCTCACTGTAAATTCTTTGTATATCCACATACACAGATGTTTTATTAAATGAATTGAAATTGTGTACATAATTTCTAGGCAATAAACCTGTACATCTTTCTGGTAAAAGGATATTAATGCATCAACTTTTTGTGCCAAGGATAAAATTTTAAAAAAATAAGAAAGCAATGGTTTCTAAAATGGTAATCAATATTTGTCTACATTTCCCCATTTGTTACCTAAAACAAGATGGGCTCAAGATCTATGGGTCGCTATAGACACTGGACATCACTTGCCTTTATTTCGCAAATAGGAAAGCATTCACAAAATATCCATCTGGCTTGCAGGATAGCCACACACGCGTGTAAAATTTGAGTGCTGAAACTGACAGCTGAGGAATCCAATCACTGTTCTCAAGAGCATATTAGGGATGATAGAACTCTAGTTTTCATTTGTCTGAGACTACAATTCTTTTTGAAAAAGGATCATACATACTATTCTTAATACGGCATGGGGCCAGAAAAAAACAAGTCAGAATTTAATGAACACGTCAACCAAAGCTTTTTGTTTTTGAATCAGAGAGAAAAGCCGTGCCACTAATGAAAATTACAGCAGTGTTGACTGATTTGTTTTCGTTGTAAACAAATTGTGGAGTTAACAGAAAGGTTAATAAGAAGGAAACTGGTGCTTACTCACCGTCCTATCATAAGATTATATACGATTGTTCTTCGAAAGCAGGCAGCAATCCGTCAGCAGAAAACTACGTGACTGTTGTGAATGATTCTCAATTGTATTTTTATTTTAAGCTTAAGAGTTGAAATAATGAAAATGTTTCCTAGGATTAACAAGGCTTGCTGAGGTGAAGTGGAAGGTGAAAGGAAAGCAGATGAATTTTCCCCCTAAAGACACTTTCTGACTAAACAGCAAAGGTTTTCTGAATTTAAAACATTTTACAGTGATATTTTCTCTTTTGCTTCAGTTTTATATAATTGAATTCTAAGTGTGGTGGTTTTCTTAAAATTCCAAATATTATATATGTAAATACATATGTATGAGTAGCAACCCACCGAAAAACCAAACCCACTGACGTCGAGTCGATTCCCAATCATAGCGACCCTATAGGACAGAGTAGAACTGCCCCGTAGGGTTTTCAAGGTTGCTAATCTTTATGGAAGCAGACTGCTACATCTTTCTCCCACAGAGCTGCAGGTGGGTTTGAACAGCTGACCTTTTGGTTAGCAGCCAAGTGTTTCAACCACTGTGCCACCAACAGCAACAGTGGCTTATAAATGAACATTTTTAACCCTAGTTGTTGCCATTGAGACCTGAGTCATCTCATATTGAGAAAGGTAATTAGCTTACTTCTGCGTACTCTCTACCTTTTATTGTGATCCTGATAGACCTAATTTGGCACTGACAGTTCTAAAACGAATCTTATTTTAACTTGTTTTTCCAATCTCCTGATAACTCACTAGTGAGCTTTCTTTATTATCTAGACCCCCATATTTCATAACGCTTCCTTCAAGGGAAACTTTTTATTCTTTTCCCCCTTTGGCATACTGATATTCTAATATTATATTAAGTAAGTTTAATTTTAATAGATATATAAATAAAACAAGCAAAATCTAATACCCACTTACATAAACTCGAAAAAAAGTTTATACAGGAATATAAATCTTCAACTAGAAATGACATAAAAACAGCTTAATTTTAGCAGAGTAAAAGATTAAGATTGCTTACATTTTCTCAAATGGTAATTTTTAATTGGTAAATAGTCTTACTAAATTTATAGAGGTATTCATAACTTTAGGTGATTTAACCCGATTCAAAAACTGTGCTTCTGGGATTCACCTTTTATACATTAAAATTATTTACAATGATTCAAAAAAATCAACTGTGAAAAAAGTGTTTGTTGTTGTTGTTGATAGTTGCTGCCGAGTTGGCGCCCTTTGATAGTGACCTGATGTATAACCCTTTAAAGACCTGATTGTTTTTTGTTTTGAATTTTTTGTGGATACCATATGTTTTCGTTAACAGAAGCATGCTGAATCATTGGATGTTGTTCAATTTTTGGTAGGAAGTATGGATTTTTTTTTTTTTTTTGCCCCCATCAACAATGCTACCCTCCGAGTCCCAAGGGACATATGTTGTCCCACTAATTTTATCCCCATACACCTCCTAGAGTTCAGAGGGACATATAGTGTGCCAAAGAAATTTTTTTTTTTAAATATCTGTTTCCTACCAAAAATGCACACACCTCATACAACACCTTGTAGAGGCAGTAATTTGCATTTTTTTCAGTTTCAAACAGTCATAAAGTCCCCTGCCTTGTGGCAGCATGCACTGTCAGTGGGAAAGCAGCTTCCTAGTGAAACTGAGAGGTGGAAAACTGGGTGGGCAACTGTACATTCCAACGGTCATTTAACAGAACGAAACATTAGCCAGTCCTGCACCATTCTCACAATCGTTGGTATGTTTGAGCCTGTTGTTGAAGCCACTTTGTTAATCCCTCGTTTTCTCTGACTCTCTGCTTTAACCAAACATGATGTCATTTTCTAGCAACTGATCTTTCCTGATGAAGTCTTCAAAGTAAGTGAGCCAAAGACTTGTCGTCCTAGGTTCGAAGGAGCATTCTGGTTGTATTTCTTCTAAGACTAATTTATTTGTTCCTTTTGGCAGTCCATGGTATATTTAATATTATTTGCCAACACAACAGTTTGTATGCATCAATTCTTCTTCTGTCTTCCTTTTTCACTGTCCAGCTTTCGCGTGCATATCAGGTGATCAAAACGACCATCGCTTGGGTCAGGTGCCCTGAAAAAGATAAATAGCATTTTAAAGACTCATTCAAGTGTTTCAAAGAAGAATAAAGAAAAAGCATTATATAGGATAGAAACTATTGCAATATTTGCCCAGTAATTCAATATCAAAATGCCATTATTGGAAAGTACAAATTTAAGTTTTGAAAAAGTATAAATATTAAACATGGTAACATATTATTTTAGATCCACAGAGTAAAGAGTAGTAGTTAGAATGTGTTTCACTTTTTAATGTCTTTTTCACTGAATTGTTTGATTTTCTTAAATAAAAGGGAGAGAAATCCCATTTCTTTATCATGGTTTTGTTAGCAAACACGGAACAATTTTAATACCATGACTGATATATTGGGTTGAAGATTTTAACATAATTTAGACATATTTTTCAGAATTCTATATAACTGTCTTACTGGATTTGAAAAAAAAATATTGGAAAATTTTCTCAGTATAATTCTGGATAAAGAAAACAAATAAAAATAGTCTGTTAAAATTTGCATAAAAGATACATGTTTATTAGTGGTTACGAGGGGTAAGAGGAAGGGGGGAAAAGGGCAGCGATTGTTTAGAGAGCATTGAGTTTCTGTTTATGGTGATGAAAATTTTGGCAATGCATATTGGTGATGGTTTCACAACATGATTAATGTAATTGATGCCACTAAATGCACAGGTGAAATATGTTAAATTGGTAACTGTTGTGTTATACATATTTTCACAGAAATTAAAATATATATACCTGGGATTTTTTACAAAGTTATTTTTCTTGACATACTTTTTGTTAAATTAAAACCACTTAACTGGTCATTGAGTTTAGAAAGATTGTGAGTGCTTGCTACCACATCCTGGTACTGCCATTAAGATGTGTGTTCATCTCAAATCTAACCAGAGATGTAAAAGATCTATACAATGAAAACTACAAGACAGTACTTCAAGAAACCAAAAGAGACCTGCATAAGTGGAAAAACATACTTGCTCACAGACAGGTAGACTCAACATTGTGAAAACGTCGATTCTACCCAAAGTGATCTACAGATACAATGCAATCACGATCCATATTTCACTGGCATTTTTTAATGAGATGGAAAAACAAATCACCAACTTCATATGGAAAGGGAAGAGGTCTCAAATAAGTAAAGCATTACTCAAGAAGAAGACCAAAGTGGGAGACCTCACACTACCTGATTTTAGAACCTATTATACTGCCACAGTAGTCAAAACAGCCTGGTACTGGTATAACAACAGATACATAGACCAATGGAACAGATTTGAGAATCCAGACATAAATTCATCCACCTATAAGCAGCTGATATTTGACAAAGGCCCAAAATCCATTAAATGGGGAAAAGACAGTCTCTTTAACAAATGGTGCTGGCATAACTGGATATCCATATGCAAAAAACTTAAACAAGACCCATACCTCACACCATGCACAAAAACTAACTCAAAATGCATCAAAGACTTAAATATAAAATTGAAAACAATAACGATCATGGAAGAAAAAATAGGAACAATGCTAGGAGCCCTAATACACGGCATAAACACAATACGAACCATAAGTAACAATGCACAAGCACCAGAAGAGAGACTAGATAAATGGGAGCTCCTAAAAATCAAACACTTATGCTCATCAAAAGACTTCACCAAAAGAGTAAAAAGACAACCTACAGACTGGGG
>NW_004443948.1:20575607-20602010 GCF_000243295.1 Trichechus manatus latirostris | reverse complement strand
GAATACAATCAAACACTTTGAGGGACAGAGTAGAAAGGGTAGGGGTCTGGAGACTATGCTTTCAGGGGACATCTAGGTCAGTTGGCATAACAAAGCTTATTAAGAACATGTTCTGCATCCTACTTTGGTGAGTGGCGTCTGGGGTATTAAAAGCTTGCAAGTGGCCATCTAAGATTCATCAATTGGTCCCAACCACCTGGAGTAAAGGAGAATGGGGAATCAGGGGTGGAAAGGAGAGGGTGCTGTCACATTATGGGGAGAACAATTAGAGTCACATAACAATGTATGTATAAATTTTTGTAAGGGAAAAATTAAGTTAAAAAAACAAAAAAGATGTGTTCATCTCTGCTGCTGACATAACAAAGATAACTTCTGTGGCAAGTTCTGACAGAGAATCAGTCATTAGTTGTTAGCGAACCATTGGAAACTTCCATGAAGTAGAAGAGCATTAAAGGTCCCTACAATAAAAATATCGGGGGATATTGTAAACCCAGGAGTTACACTGGTGCATCGTAAGTCAAACATCATGGATTACGTGTGATCTAAAATTTTTTGCGTTTTTTTTTTACCTTTGTAAACAGAGCCATGACAGACACAACTGTGCAAGATATTAAAGAAGGTACAGAATCACTTGATCATAATAATCATAGTAACATAAATAATGTTTGTCTTTACATGCATCAAAGAGTCTATAGAAATATTCATCGGAAGGGTAATGTGATAATAGCCTCCAGTAATGACTCTTATGCTCTGATACACCCACCTGCCTGTCTCAGGGACAAAGGCATGGTGTTGAAAATGTTGCCTACATTGACACCTTATTAAATGCAGGAAACTCTCCTGTGGATTTACAGCTGCAATCAGCTGAGCTAAATGAAGATTTGAATAAGACTGGCTTAGCGGGAAGGCAATTGGTTGACACAAAGATCCTAAGCTTAGAATCTTCTTTTAACAAATATAACTGGATTCGATGGACTAACGGAATGCTTGGTGCAGTAAAGTAACAGTTAAGAACACCAGTGCATTATGTATGTAAATGAGTGCAGTTGTTTTAATTCTGTGATTTTTTTATTTAAAAAAAACCTCCATCCAGACTGGCATATCTACTGTGAATCAATGAGGCTTAGCTAAATTTCTGGATTTCTCAGGGAGACAGTTAGTTTGGGTAATGAAGTATAAAAGTATATATAATTGAGCTACTGGCAGTATGCAATGTTTTAGCATAATGTAGAAATCCTCTTGTGCTACAGGTAAATGGGTAGATTCTTTTCAGTATATAAGCAGTAACAATTTGGCTATCCAAATTTGTAGGCAATAAAATAGACACTTTTCTTTTTCATTTTTCCTTTTGTTTTTTTTTTTCCCCCTAGTCAAAATGCGAAGAGATAAAAGATTAAAAAAGAAATGTGTGGAAGATAAAAATGACAAGAACAGTGGAAATTAGAAGTGACCACCCCAACAACCACACAGATAATAGCAGATAGTTAGCCACTAAGGAACAACCAAAAACAGAAGAAAAAAAAAATTGTAGTCTACCTTGTGTTTGATTGGAGCTGAAGAATGGTTCAGCCAATTGTCCTGGGTTTCAGGACTCTAGATATACTTGTGAGTCAAATTCTAGGCGCTCTAACTAAGGTCAGATTAAATACTGAAGAGTGGATATGATATTTTATTTTTCATTTACACATATACTTTAGCAATTATAGACTTCCATATCTGAAGAGGCCCATTCAGTGCATACAAAAGAGCATAGCAATCTGTTAAACCATACTGTTGTCTAGTAGATTAGCGTAGCTTCTAGTAATGAGAACATATGTTTACATGAATCACCAGGCTCCACTGCAATGTGGGAACTGTCCTCATGTAAAGATAACTAATTTGCTCTAAGAAAGAGAGCATGGGTACCTCTGTCTGGCTTGAAAACATATGAAAATGCACAGAAAAAAAAAAAAACTTCTATTCTAAATGAGAGTATAATTTCTTCCAGATCTTAACCATATGTAGGTTTTAATGGGGCCATAGGATGGTAACAAAACAATCTTTCACATGACTCACATTGCTTCTGCAACAATGGCTCCCCTGATCTCTGACTATGGACCCCCTTGCCCCAGTTGATCTTTAGATTCTTTCTGAACAATTTACTTGCAGTAATCTCATTTTTCTTCCTACAGACTTAATTCTACTAGAACTTCTCCAGAGCATCAGACATGTTTGTGGATCTCTGAACCTACATGTGGACAATGCTCAAATTCTTTCCTATGTACTTGCTGGGTTCCATTACCATTGCAACATGTGGCAAAATAGATATTTAAGTGACTGCAAATATTCCATGATAGTTACTAAGGACTCTGCCCAGAGCATGCAGAGAACCATGAGGAAGGTGAGAGATACATGGGTTCAGAAGAAGTAAGTGTCTAAAGGATACCTCTGACTCAACCAATCTGTCTTTTTCGTGATTCTATTATTTGTACCTTTAATAAATTTTAATCGAGAAGAGTAAAGTTGGTCCATTATCTAACACTTTTAGACACTCTCCCTTGATTTCTAAGTCATAACAGATTATAAATTTCTTCTACCTTTTAAACTATTTTTGTTCACCTTCCTTTGTTCATTTTCCTCCAACTGCTTATAAAATATTTGTGGTATTCAGAGTTTTATCAGAGCCCTGGTGGTGCAGTGGTTAAGAGCTACAGCAAGCTATGGCTGCTAACCAAAACATCAGCTTTTCAAATCCATCAGCTGCTCCTCAGAAACCCTATGGGACAGTTTTACTCTGTTCTATGGGGTCGCTATGAGTTGGAATTGACTCGATGGCAATGGGTTTATACTTCAATATTCTTTACACACTGTTAACCTCAGCAATCTCGATCAAACAATTTTCTACTCACCCTGTGCATGATATTTAAGAATAAATTTCTATGTTAGATTTTTTTTCAAAAGCTTCAGACACAAATAATTAATAACCTCTTCACCTCACATAAGTGTCCTAAAATGTCCTCAAAATCAAAATGCTCCAAAGCCAATCTATCATATTTTCTCCATATTTCACAATACATACTCTCACTTCAAAGAGATAAATCTAAGTTTGAATTCTGACTCTACTACTTAAATCTCTTTGAGTGTGGATTCATCTCTGATTTAAAAATATTTCTCTATAATATGTAAGAATGCCTACATCACTGGCATTGTTGAACATAAAATCATTGTGTTGAGTGAATCAAAATTGGGATTCAATAAATGCTAGTTATTACTATTAGTAATAGTAATACTGTTATTATTCTTAATAAACTCCAGCGTCCACCCAGATATACTAGTAGAAATGTAGTGATCTCATAGACTCTTCTAACATCTTCACCCACCATATTAAATCTCTCACTAATTATTGTTGATTCTGTCCTTTGATGTACTGTTTGTTAGTTCCCATCTTCTCATCCTCATTGCTACTATAAGCTTGTTGCCTCTCTTACAAGGAATCAGCTCTTGTTACTGGGAATCCCAGTGGAAGAACTCAAAGAAAGAATTGGATATATGAGTAGGGGTCTCAGAGGCAATATCAAGAGAGCTCAAGGCTTAAGATATATTTGGTGATAATAAATATATACATGGAATTTAAAGTAATTAAATATGGAAGTTTAATTAAGGAGAGATTGTAAATAGAGAAGAAAATAGTGCCTGTGTTGTCCTATGATAGGTAGATCTGAGGACTCGGTTCAGTGGTAGAATTCTTGCTTTCCATACAGAGACACAGGTTGGATTCACAGCCAGTGCACCTCATGTGCAGCCACCACCCATCTGTCAGTGTGGATTGTGTGTTGCTGGGATGCTGAAAGGAGCCCTGGTGGTGCAGTGGTTAAGAGCTCATCTGTTTTGTCCTATGGGGTTGCTATGGGTCAGAATCAACTCGATGGCAATGGGTTTGGTTATTTGTTGGCCTTGATGACAAACAGGTGTAAGCAGAGCTTCCAGAATAAGATGGACCAGGAGGAAAAATCTGGTGATCTACTTCTGAAAATCAGCCAGTGAAAACCCTCTGGATCACAAAAGTCAAGACCGCATCCATTCATGGGGATAGCACTGGACTGAGAAGAACTTTGTTCCATTGTACATGGGGTGGCTATGAACTAGGGGCTGATTCAACAACAGCTAATAACATTGTCAGAGGAGACTCTCCATGAACTGATCTCAGCCAACCTACCTCTCCCTCCAGTTTCATCTCTTTCTGTAAGTGCTAAGATTTCTGTCTTATTAGTAGAGTCAAACTATTTAGAATTCACCATTCTGTGTCAAGTCTCCATGTGACATCCATACTTTTTTTTCCTTTTAATATGAAATGTCTCCCAATATCCTCTTATAGCACTTACAATACTATACGTTGTAAATATTTGTTTAAGTGTTTTTATATCTGCTAGATAATGAGCTCTTTGGAAAAAAAGGATCATATATTCTTCCAGTGTAATTTCAAAACTTGAATACAATGCTTAGCACGAAGACTATGCTCAACTAGTGTCTCTTAAGTATTTTTTTTCCTGCATCAGTTATTTATGGCCATAGATTTCTTATATGGTATTGAAATAATTTGCTACATATATAATGATTTAGATGATACTCTAAAGGTAATATGTAAACAAGAACTGAGGAAGAGAAGTCTGAATAAAAAATAGGCTTACACTTCAAACTATGAATTCCTTGAGGTGTGTAAGAACATGCCTTTTGGGCTGCCTGGTAAAATAGTGAAAAGACTTGGCAGAGACAATTGTATAATCATCAGTGACTGTTACAGCAAAATAGACAAACAAATTAATCAGAGAAAGAAAATTTTAAAAATTATATATGGGATTTTAATGCTAAAAATACATAATGAAAATTAAAAATTACCATGTGTATTAGTACATGAATAACCTTAAAGTATAAAAATAGTTAATATGACTTGTATCAGAAGATTGCTTTCTAATGTTCTACCTTGAAAGCTAGTTATGCAGAAACAATACTTAACATATTAATGAAATAAAATTTATGTTAGTAGTAAAAATCAGTAACAAGTTATAGTGCTAAGATCAGTGATCAAGAAATAGATTTATTAAATAAAGTCTTACCTAATTCTGTACATAATTACAGTAATTGTTTTGCATGTCTAATTTAAGATTGTTAATGCATAGTATAAATAAAATGCAACCTAATCAGAATCATTCAATGCAATATATTATTGTTCTTTTCATTTGTTATTTCTATTTGTAAAAACTGTTCCATTTTGCAGTGTATCTACAGTTGTTTCTTATTTATTGAGGATTGTATTGACGAAGACTCCATTTCAAAGCCACCCTCCCCCTTTAGGAACTAGAAAAGCTAAACAAATATATATATTTATTTAAAAATCTGTTTTAAAGCATTGGAGGGCACAGTTTGGCTGAGAACTGGTTGCAAAGTCTATTTAGTAAGAAACAAATTTGAAAAAGCAGATCTTGACTACCAGAGCCATTTAGTTGACTTTCATCATGAAAACCTGGTCATGGCAGAGAAGAAGGGAGGTTAAAAATCATTTTATCAAGAATGTGAGATGGGAGCCCATTTTTGTCATTGTTTTGTTTTGTTTTTTGTTTGTTTAAATAATATCTATATTTTCTATTGGTCCTTAGGGTGGTGCAAATAGTTTGTGCTCAACTGCTAACCTAAAAATTGGTGTTTCAAGCCCACCCAGCTGTACCATGGAAGAAAAGACCTGACAATCTGCTTCCATTAAGATTACAGCTGAGAAAACCCTATGAAGCAGTTCTACTCTGTAACACATGGGGTCTCCATGAGTTGGAATCAACTCAACGGCAATTAACAACATATTTTCTATATTTAAGATGTGTGAAAAGAGCAAAATTTAAACAAATTTCAGCAGTTGCTAAGGAAAGCTAGATAATTTTTCTGTACTAAAAGTCAATTAAAAATAAATTTTTCTCTTTGGGATTATAGCATAGCAGAGAATTTTTAAAACGTCTTAAACTAATACTGCATCAGTTGAACCTCTAACAATTGTTTGTAAGGTAACCTCCACAAAGATAAGTTCTCCATTCTTTTTAGAGAAATGTTGGTAATTCCAAATGTTTCTTTGATCCACATAAATTCTGTCAGGAATTATGTTTTCCAAGTGAATTTATCTGATTATTCTTTTTGTTTGCAATCTTTAAAACATAAAGAGAAACCATGAATGAAAGGTGTTAAATGGAAAATAAGGAGCCCGGGTTCTGAAATGGTTAGTTGTTGGCTATTAACCAAAAAGTTAGTGGTTCAAACATACCAGCAGCTTCACAGGTGAAAAGACCTGGTAATCTGCTTGTCATTGATTAAATTGTGTCCCCCAAAAAATATGTGCATCAATTTGGGTAGGCCATGATTCCCAGTATTGTGTGATTGTCCACTACTTTGTCATCTGATATGATTTTCCTATGTGTTGTAAATTCTACCTCTATGATATTAATGAGGTGGGATAGGTGGCAGTTGTGTTAGTGAGGCAGGACTCAGTCTACAAGATTGTGTTGTATCTGGAGGCAATCTCTTTTGAGATATAAAAGAGAGAAGCGAAGAGAGAGACTGGGGGACCTCATACACCAAGAAAGTAGTGCCGGGAGCAGAGTGTGTCCTTTGGACCCGGGGTTCCTCCATGGAAAATCTCCTAGTCCAGGGGAAGATTGATGAGAAGGACCTTCCTCCAGAGCTGACAGAGAGAGAAAGCTTTCCCTTGAGCTGACGTCCTGAATTTGGATTTCTAGCCTATTTTACTGTGCCGAAAATAAATTTCTGTTTGTTAAAGCCATCCACTTGTGGTATTTCTGTTATAGCAGCACTAGATAACTAAGACACTGCTCCAGTAAAGATTACAGCCTAGGAAGCCCTATGGGGAAGTTCTACTCTGCCATATAGGGTAGTTAAGAGTCAGAATCAACTCAATGGCACACAACAACAATAATGGATGGAAGATATCATCTTATTATAAAAGTAAGAATCATTATTCACCATATTTTGGAGAAAATGGCACAACACATTCTTTTAAGAAGCAAAAAGCATTAATTGTCTCAAGTTTGCATCATCACTACATGACGTTTACTATTGAGAAGGGAATTTGTACACTAAAATGACACTATTATTTTTATTATTTATTAAATGCAAATGGTTGTAGATATGAGTTGTGCGTATAGAAATAGTTCATGAATTTTGATGTAAGGGAGAAAATAAAATTCAGATATATTTTCGGGATTGGAAGTACCTCTTTTTTTTGCTAAATATCTGTCTGTACTCAAAGATAATACTTAGATTATTTTGGAAATAATGGTAGCTACAGGTTATGCCCAGTTAGCAATACTATGTATTAGTTAAGAAAACTCTATCCGTTGCAACAAACTAATTAAAATTATGTTAATAGGTCAAGCATGATAGATTTTTTAGTATATTTTTTTGCTTGCATACAGTTCAAAACCCTAGTTCCTTATTAACTGGTAGTTTTTACCTAAGTTTTTTGCATTTTTTTTCTCCATCTTGAATGCATAGTTTTCGAAACTCACCATTATCATCGGTGTCAAGTTTTCTAGAAATGAAAAAATAATATGAACTAGATGCATGAAAGGTTTTTATAGACCTTGCCATGAAGTGATACATATTACTTCACTATCTCTCCACGGGGTCAATTTCAGTCACATAGTCACATCTTACTGCAAGGAAGTTGGGGAAATGTAGTATATATACCTATTACAAAGGGGAAAAAATAGTGATCAATTAGCCAGTTTCCACCATGATAATAACTTTCAACCCTTCATTCTCTCCAACAAATGTATAAGCTGACTAGAGTTGTAATAAGCTTTGCCCTAGCCATTTAAAAAAATGAAAAACAACTATAAATCACAAAGCTTGCTGTTTAATAGCTTGTAATCTAGTTGGGGAGAAAATATATAAAGAGTGAGATAACAAAGTATTGTAATATATAATTTAATTTTTGTAATTATAGTACAATAATCAGGTTTTTAGATACTCAAAGAAGGAAGACAAATTTGTGAAGGTTGCTTAGCAGTAACCCTAAAAATGATATGTTCTGGGGTTAGTAGGAGAGAATATATTTGAAGAATGGTGATGTTTGGTTCCGAATAAAGTGCCAGTTAGGTGAAGAGATTTTGAATGCCAGTTTGGGGTAATGAGAATTGACCCTCTAAGTCAAAGAAAGACAAATTATATTGAACAGGAAAATGATACTATGAAGATTGTGATTTAGAACAGATTGAGAAATAGGAGGGAGAGTGACTTTAATAAAAATGCATGGTAATAGCTACAATTATTGAGATGTCAAGGAAATAAAAAGTTTTGATGGGGCGTATTGACACCCCCTCAAAAATAATCAGTTTCCCTTTTGTTAGTGAAGAAGTGCTGAATTGATATAAAATAGACAATTGTTGGTTTCTGTCACAGAACTTAAGCAATAACAAATATTCTTAGATATTGGTTCATTTAGTTCACTGATTTAAAGAGGCTATTTACAAAGCTTGTCATGAATGATCAGAAGAACCATTTTTCCTTGGTCTAATATTAATTAAGAAAGCAACTATAGTTCCACTTTTGATGTGACATTTGCATTTATTAGAACCTTAAGGTGTTAAGTGTAAACAAACAATGACTCCCTGACCTCATCTCCCACCACTTTCCATGCCATATTAATTAAGCAGGGACAAATTGTATGTCAAAGGAGCCATTGTATGAAGATCTCTTGTGACTTTGAGTTATGGGTGCACAGTCTGAAGTAGTGATCCCCTTGGAGTCCGTTGTGTATATCTTTTCCATGAAAAACCCTTTCTTTGTTGTAGTTATGGACAGAGGAAATTGGATGGCTGATTTAAGATTACCAAACGTACATAAAATGCAAACATAAGTGGGTCTGTCTAGCTGAAAACCCAAATTTGTATCAGCTAAACCTTGTAAATTTTCAGAGCTACTACATGCCTCTCACAAGCTTGGGTACTTTATGGGATGATACCTCCAGAAAAATAAACATATTACCAAGTATGGCTTGGAAATAAATACAACAGAATCAAATGCAACATAATGACCATATATCTAAAATACTAATATTCACATCAATAATATGTGTATGCAGGTACTGAAAAGAATGTTCCACCATGCAGGAAAAAAAAAGGACTCTAGTACTACATGAACAATGTATAATCAATAGTAGTTACATCTATGTTCTTAAGTAGGTAATAGTGCCAGAATTTTTTTTTCTGATTTCTAATAATATTAATAATGGTGACACATGATCTTTAAAACTCTACATATGCCTAAGATCATTTAGGATCTGGTGGCCATTAAGCCCAACAAGTGTTTGGACTGCATAAAGTAAAGAAGAAAGCTAAGTTCAATAGAAAATGGAACCTGACATTTAACAATTTTAACAAATGGGTTTCAGGTGAATAGTGAATTAAATCGATTCCGTAAAAGAGATATTTGACTCCAACTGGTGAATTAGTAACTTAATAACATAGTTAAAAAGATTATACACTAATTGGCAAGAATGGACAATTTTACTTTGTCTTACTTGTAAAAGTCCATAAAATCATCTCACTTATAAATAATGTTTTTCATTAATATTTTTATAAACTAAACGTTTGAAATGTAGTTGAAAAGGGTACTTAATACAGAGACCCCTCTCTACACAACTACCATTTTTGACCAATAGTATTTTTTAATAACTCCACTTCTCTTTTAGAAACACTATGGAAATACTGTTTATGAAGACAAATTTTGATGTCTAGAAATTATAAAGTAAAAATTTATCTTTTTGAATGGCCTCAGGTGATGCTTTAACAAAACTATTAATTAAAAATGTCAAGCATAAATTTGGTTTTTGGTACAGTGGTTAAAGGGCTTGGTTGCTAACCGAAAGGTCCATGGTTCAAACCCGCCAGCTGCCCCACGGGAGAGAGATGTGTTGGTGTGTTTCAGTAAAGATGTACAGCCTTCCTTGCAAACCCTATGGGGCAGCTCTACTCTGCCCTATAGGGTCTCCATGATTTGGCATCTCCTTAACAGCACTGGGTTTGGTTTTTTGTTTTTTGGGTTTTTTTAGAAAGGCGAAAAAAAATTAAGTATAAACCATCTCCCAAGGCATGGAGCCCATACTGCAGAGTGATGGGTGGGGATACTGCACAGACATATTGGAAATACCCACAGGACTCACACACTACATGGTTCAGCAGCTGGGAATGAGAGTCCAGGCTTTTTCTATTTCTTCCCGTTCAATGGTGACTGAGATTTTTAGGTTTTAGTATTTTTTTCCCCAAATTACCAGTCTATATTTAACTTCTTAGACCTTCACTTCTTTAATAATATTTAAAACAATATAAACAATGCCAGGCTAAATGCTAACTGCTAAGGGCTTTATTTGTATTGTGACATCATCCTATGAACAGCTTTATCAGAAAAATATTATTATTCCCATTTTACAAATCAAAACACAGGTCTAAATAGGTTAAATACTTTTCTCAAGGTTACATAGCTAATAAGAAGTAGAATAATATCTAGAACCAGGCAAGGCTGATTTCGAAAGTCTAAGCTCATAATTACTATGCATCATCTCACCTTACCACCCTTTTCCCCTAATGACTTTTAGTTAACTTTCTTTTCCTTTTTTTTAATTTTCCAACATTTTAGTCATTATAAATGATTAAGCACCAAATTATTTTAATTATGTATTTTTTTAATTTATAGAAAATTATGATGTCCATGGTTGAAATGATCAAAAAGTTCAAAATGATTTATACTAAAAAGTTTCTGTGGTTGGCTCTACCCTCTTGACCATTAGGCATACTTCTCAGAAGCAACTGTTTTAATAATTTCTGTTCTATTTCTTCTAACTCACTCATCTTTGTATGTTGCTAATTCTTGATTTACACACCTCAGATATTTTCTATGGCTTCCTAGCCAGATAGGAATTGGCTCACTTACAAAACCCCTATCTTCTATCGTCCTTCCAGATTTTTTATTCTTACAGGATTATTTTGCTGAATAAAGCATTTTTAATTTTATTTAAGATACAAAAACCTCTATCAAGTTTTAGTAGTCACATTTCTATTTTTATTGATTAGTATAATATACCCTAATCCTCTAGTTCTCACTTCATCACCTATCAGCATATTCCAACTTGAAAAAAAAAATAATAACAGGCATGTACCTTTTCCCCACCATATTCACCCTAAAACTTTTTCAATTATATCATCAGTCTTACTATCTTGGAGATAGTATATCCTTTCTTTTCCAGAGTTTTTGGGGTTTTTTTGTTTGTTTTGTTTTGGTTTCTAGAGTTATAATTTTTCTACTTTATAATTTGCTTGCAAAATATGATAGCCAACTATCTAAACATTGGCAAATTTCTGGCTATTCTGTATTTTCCGACCTATATGCATCTTTTTATTGTTGTTGCTGTTGTGTGTCTCATGTAAATAGCTGCAAGGTTTGGAGTCAACTTGCAGAAAGGAATTTGGCCTTTGTTCTTAGTTCTTTTGAGCTAGACCACACCTGAGGCTAATGAGTGGGGGCTGACCTGACCAAGAGGGACCACCTGGGGGCCCAGTGGTGACTCAGCCTCAGAAGGCAGTCTGTAATTTATCATGGTCATGTATGAAGCCATAAGAGGCCTGAGGCTCAGAAGAGCTTCCTGGTTGGTGGTCATGCACAGGAGAAGATAGCACACCCCTCTTTGGGACATGGAAGCTTCATGCCAGGATTCCTCCCAGACCTCACCTTATGTTTCTCTTAATATTAACTTTTTTGGTTGTAATAAACCTGTAGCCTAAGTATAATATACTCTCTTCGAATTCTGTGAGTCATTTCAGAAAATTAGTGCACCCACAGGAGCAGTGAGAGCCATCAGGGGCTGCTGTTTGCCTATTTGGCAGTCTGAAAGATGGTGTCCATCTAATTTGTGAGCTTTGACCCATGCCTGGGTGGCTAGGGTCAGAGAGAGAGAGTATTGTGTGAACAGCTGGCAATGAGGATGGAGAAGTGGGAAAGTGGAGAGTGGGTGTATCCCCATATTTTGGGGATTGGATTCATGCTGATCTTTACTATGCAGTTACCAATAAAAGTGGGATTTACCCACTTTGTCCCTTGCTTAGTGCAATAGCAGATAACCAGTATTTTTTGACAATTGAATAGAATGTCTTTAATGTTTTTTAGAACCAATAACACATTTGCATACATTTTTGCAATCTTCAACATTTTCTCTTTTTCCTGACATTATTAACGTTTTTTAATTTTTTATTCTTATTCTTTCCCAGAATTGACAGTTTTATTTTCTTTGTATAAATTTTGCTGGTAGAAGTTATTGGGTTCATATTTCAACATTTCAACATGTTCTGTGCCTTTTAACAGTAATTATCCTACATAATTTAGTATTTTTTAACACATATAATCAAGCTCATATTTTTTCTGGCAATTCCAAAAGCTTTGTGTATGTGTGTGTGTGTGTGTATTCGAGAGTGCAAGAAATAGTTCACATATTCAATATATTAGGCAGTAATTTCTAAGAAAGAAATTCCATTATTTGGTTTTAGACATTAGTATTTACTCAATTATATGGGCTCATTATTGACTATCATGTCAATTTTACACCAACTAAATTGAACCATTAAGTGTCCTTTGATGAATAATATGTGTTCTAAAAATCTTTCATTCTCATTTTTACACTAAAAATTATTTCAAATTACTACAGAGATCATTTAAGTAGTATACATCTATAAAATGATATAGCCATTTGAAATGTACTGCATAATGTATCTATTATACTCAGTACAAAGTTATGTACTTTTATGATTTGCAAAATCATTAACTTTAAAATAATAACTACCATTGTGAACTTCAACAAAAGGTAAAAAGCAGATCAAATCTATCCTTCTTTAAAATACAGAAAAGTGTTATACAGAAAACTCTGGGTTTAGTCTAATTTGCATTGTAAAATTTTGCTAAATAGGAAAGAAAGAAGACCTCTGATAGTCAAAAATTTTAACTCATTATTCGGATTTCTGGATGTCAGAATTACCACTCACATGAAAGCTTTCTTTCTGTTTATTTTTATGTTTTTTTTTAATTAATAATGTTAATGTAATATTGGAATAAACATGTTTTAAATCACAAATAGACACCAAAGAAGATTCAAATACAAGCACATCATGACAAGAAAATTATAATTCTGCAATAATTTTAGATATGTAGTAACAAATCATAAGAAGGTTACAAAAGAATAAGATTTATTCTGTAGTTATAGTGATAATACTGTCCAAGATTTATTGTAAAGTTGGGGGAAAAGTAGACAATATTCTTATGATTGGGAGCTTTTGGTTAAAGTAAAAATAGGAATGCATTTACCCTTAAAGCTTTCCAGAGAAATGCTATTGTTAGCAATATGTACATTTTTGCCAAGACATGGATGGTGTGACTCATCTTGTGTAATGACTGATGCATTACTTTGGCAGTCAGATATCACCCAGCCTGAAAGTGGAAGCACTGAAGGCCTTGGCAGTGACAGCTTTGTTTCTGTATAGACTACTGTGACATTGAGAAGTATGAGTCAGACAATAAGAAATAGGCCTGATCAATGTTAGGATCCTTTTCTTCATGACATAGGCCTTCAGACTTTGTAGAATGAAGTTCAGCTCAAAGAGACATTTTTGAGGTACGTAGTAAGACTTTTCCACTTGTTTAAAAACTAGTCAACATACATTGGTAACAGAAAAGAAAACTGAACACCTCCAATTGTTTTCTTAATAAAAATATAAAACTATTACATTGTACTTTACAATTTAGCATGTTAGAGATGAAAAAAAAAAACATAAAAATGACATGTAAAAGCAAATATTCAATATTTTAGAAAATTACAGTTTTATCTCATATATTTTAATCCTGTTTTAGAGTCTGTTTTTAATCCTATTTTGAAGCCCTGGTGGCGTAGTGATTAAGAACTCAGCTGCTAACCAAAGGGTTAACAGTTCAAATCCAACAGCCACTCCTTGGAAACCCTATGGGGCAGTTCTACTCTGTCTTGTAGGTTGTCTATGAGTTGGAATTGACTCGATAGCAATGGGTTTAATTTCTTTGGCAAGTTAGCAATGGTCTTTGCAATAAATTTGAAGCTCTTATCAGTTGTGGGGAGAACTAAGGTTTTCAATAGAAAGTGAGTATTATTACAAGTCATTTCTGTCATAGGTACATATTAATATTTTATAAACTCAAAGGATTTTATGAAGACTGAGTTAAAAAAAAACTTTGAAACTCTAAATAACTAGTAAATCCAAATAAAATATCATAAGCAATTAAAATAAATATCAGAAAAATTAATCTAAGTATATATTACACAATGAATTCTATCTGAGTAAAAGTGAAAAGCTTTTAGTAACAAATGTCAACCTTCTTCAACATTTATTCCAAAACCAAACGTAACTCAGTATTTTTCTGGTGATATTAATTGGCTTTGGTGATGGATCAACTACACCCACAAACACATACATTCGCACACATACACACTGACAATACGTGGACACAAACACATACAGAGCTGGTAAGACCTTTAGGGTTAACAAAGACAGTAGTTTAATTTGGACTTTCAGCTATGACTGGGCGTGCTATTTATTCATTGGTGTTTCAGATGCATTTTATTGACTTTGTCTTCACTAGTAATGATGTGAAAGAGAAATAAAACCCCATAGTAATAAAATATTTCAATGATATGGAATTGAGAGGAATTACAATAAACAGAAATGAGTTTATAATGTTCCTTCTAAATAAGTTACTAGTTAATTAAATTAAAAGGAATGAGGCAATCAGTTGAGGAGGAGTGCCAAATTATTGATTTTTAAAAATGGCTTCAGTTAGATCAGCCCGTTTTGTATTGAATGTAACATATTTGCTGAGTGTCTATGAATGAATCATTTACTTGTTTTATTTGTTAATTATCTGCTGGGCAATGAAGTAAACACTTTCTTCTTTCTTTCTTCTTATGATGCTTTAGGGTGCTGGTTTTCAAATTTTAACATGCATCAGCATTACTTGTAGGATTTGTTAAAAGACAGACTTTTGGTAGCAGACCCAGAGATTCTGCTTCAGTAGGTCTGGAGGGAGCCTTGAAAATTGTGTTTCTAACAAGTTCTAGTAGAATAATGATGCTGTTGGTCAGGGGATCACATCTGAGAACCACCTCTCTAGGCTGATGATTAAAATTCCAGGTAAGATGAAAGTTTAAAAGGAGAGAGATAGGACATGTATCGACACAGGAGCCAACTGAGAGAGCTTACAATAGATAAAGGTAGAAAAAATGGAGCAGAAAATAAAGTAGCATTGGATTATAAGCCAAAGTATAAAATATATCTCCATGTATCCATACTGATACAAATAAATGATTTAATGAATAAATAAATGAAAGATAATAGAGAAATTTCCTGTGCAGAAGAATCACACATAATTTATGCATATACTCTACCCTCAAACAAGTGGAACATAACTCGTCTCTCCTTACATGTGGACTATGCATAGTGACTTCCTTCCAAAGAGTAGGCAGCTTTACAAAGAGTGACTTTAGAGGGCAGACATCTGACCTACACTACCTGAGTGAGATGATCAAGGTTAACATCAGCAGTGACATGACCTTTTCATAACCTGTATCCTTGATATGATCTGATGAGAATGGCACTTTACCTCTGTGGTCTTCCTCCCCAAAATCAATAACACCAGCCTAATCATGATAAAATCATCAGACAACCTTCAATTCAAGGATATTCTACAAATACCTGACCAGTACTCCTCAAAACTATCAAGGTCATCAAAAATAAAGAAAGTGTGAGAAATGGGCAGAGTGGCACACGTCTCTAGTCTCAGCTAATGGGGAGGCTGAGGCAGCAGGATCTCTGGAGTTCAGGAGTCCTGGGCTGCAGTGGGCTCTGCCCATCTGGTGTATGCACTATTTGGCATCGATAAGGTGACCTCCTGGGAGTGGGGGACCACCAGCTTGCCTAAAGAAGGGTCAATCAGCCCAGGTCAGAAGTGGATTAAAGAGCAAATCAAGAGGTGGTTAAGGAGACATGATGACTAAATAAATCTTGGTATTTTGGATAGGATCTTGGACCTGAGAGAAGGATATTAGGTAAAAACTGAGAAAATCTGAATAAAGTTGGAACACTAGTTAATAATAATATATCTATATTAGCTTATTAACTGTTATAAATGAATTGTGTGCACGATATATGAGGACTCTGTACTATCTGCACAACATGTCTGTGAATTTAAAAATATTCTAAAAGTAACAGTTTATTACCAAAAACAAAAAAAGCAACAAGGATGAAAATGGTTAAGCAAATGGTTAAGTCCAGGAGAAACAGACTACCATGCCGTCTGCTATAGACATTTTGGTTCTCATTAAAAAAGAGTTTCTAGTCACTCTCACACACATACTCACACACACACACAAGCAGGCACACACATACACAAAGGACAAGCATCATTGGACTGTTTCAGTAGGTGTTTGGTTGCTTCCCCCAAATCTATTCTCTCTTTACCTGAAAACTAGCCCAATTTTCCCTTAAGCATCCAAACCTCCCTCCACAGAGCCCATAACTTTTAAAAGAAACTGACCCACCCTTCATTCTAGGATTGGGACATGTAGCTGAGGCCTAAGATAATTAGCTGAATCCCATCATCCTAACTATACATCTTGATAAGCATAGGATCTGATTCAGCCAATCAATCTGGACAAGACGATGCTGGAGTCTTCTGGGAAAAAATTCTCCCACTGAGTGGTGTGGTATACAGACATGAAATCTGTAATCACTGTTAGCAATTTTCCACCATAATGGAAATCAGCATTTGGATAAAGATACTACTACTGAAGAAAAAAGAAGTTAGATGACAGGGGAATAATAGTAATAGTAATAATAATGGATATTGAAGATATTATTCACTTGCTTAAATCAAACCAACCCAGAAGCTACCTTATCTCTGGACTTGGCAGTTACTTGGGTTAATATATCCACTTATTGTTTAAGAAAGTTAAGGTTAAAATTTCTATTACTTGCAAACTGGAAACATTATAACCAAAACAAATTATAAAATATATTTTCTGTAATAAACATATATCAACTTAGGATAAAAACATATATACAAATAGTTTGGAAATGTAATTTTAAACAATACAAAGTAGTGTAATTATTCTTGGTAAAATATACATAAAAGTTCAGCTACAGGCAAATGTAGAAATCAGCTTTTTTTGGCTATTTCGTGACTATCAATAGATGTATTTGCTCTGTTAAAAATAAATATATATTATACTTCATCTACCCTAGTTCCCCTAATTTTTAAGCACAAAATTGCAAAATTTTGCATTGATCTGTTAATCATTTAACTTTTTATTATTTTGTGAGAATTCAAAAGCATTTTAAATGTGGTGAAAATATTAATTCTCTTAAAAATTACATAATCTATGCATTAGTCAAATTTTTCACTAAATTATAATTTCTAAATATAGCCAAACCATATTAGAAATTAAAAGACATTCAGTTAGCTTCTGGGCACGGAAATTATTAGGAGTATTATTGAAAAAACAACCAGGGCAGCATTACAGGGGAAGATTTGAAAGTGTTCTTAATATGATATATTGAATAATTTGAATTCCTCTGTTGTGAGAAAATATCCTTCTAGAGGGTATTGTTAACTGGAAGTGTTTCAAGGAGACCAATTATGACTTCGGGACCTTGGGGACCTTGCCTCAGTACTGATGCAAATCTGTCCCTAAAGACAATGGATTCAATTAAGCTTTAAGTAGAAATGGCCCTCAAGTAAAACACAAGCAGGACTAGGTGAGTTCAAAAGTAAAATTCTTTGACATAAACTTGCAAGTTCATGAAGGGTACTGCAACGTATCTTTCTTCTGAAAAATTTTCAAAAATAGAAAATAGTGATGAGTCTCTAGGATTGTTTAAAAATGTATGCTGTGCACACACCCTCCCTTGGACGAAAGCAGGAAATAGTAACAATGTAGAACATCTCGGTGCCCTGATGGTGCTGTGGTTAAGATCTTGGCTGCTAACCAAAAAGGTAGGCAGTTCGAATCCACCAGCTGCTCCTTGGAAACCCTACGGGGCAGTTCTACTCTGTCCTATAGGGTTGCTATGAGTCGGAATCAACTTGATGGCAACTGGTTTGGTTTGATTTTTTTGGTTTCTGCTGTGCAAGGTTTGGAATTAGGAGAACTTGGCTTTCCTGTCTGACTTCCTCAGTCTTAGTGCTTTGGGGAGGCATATCTGTTACCTTCATCAGGAGAACTGGAAAGAGTTTATCAGTTGCTGGCACTGAGATACATGTAATGATTCACAGGCTTCTGATCCTCTAGAGGATTCTTTGTCTCTCTGTATTGATCTCATGTTTGGAACTGTAAAGAAGCTAAATGATATTCATTTCTCATTTAATTTTCCTGATTTAATTCAGATGCCAGGATCCCAATGAATAGAGTCTGACAACTGTGACAAATATTTCAGCCACTCAGTTAAATACACAAAAGTACAAAAGCATATCCCTTAAGGATTACATACACTTTTGACCTCAGCTTTTTACCCTTACGTGATCAGAGACACTAATGATAGAAGATTTGTGGCTTAACATATTACATCCTTTTATAGTCTCGTATAGTTATTTTTCCTATTTTTATAATGACTTAATTTATGCAGCCAAGAAATTTAGTATACTTTAGTATAATCATCTCACTAAAAAGTATTTAAAAAGCAATCCTTGATCAAAGACTTACCACTTGGCCTTGAAATCTTAATTGTTAAATTCTTTAGTGCTGCTCCTAAGACTGATGAGACATTGCCATTCATTTTTCAACAGTTTCTATTACTGTGATTTTTTAATGAAATAAATAACAATTTAGGCTGTCTATTATTTTGTTGATTTGCGTGTTCTTCTTACATATATAGGTTATATGCTCTCTATGTCTGGGATATCAAATATGTAACACTCAGATATAACAAATAGCTACAAGGAAATGGGCGTTTATTTCACTTTAAGCAGTTCCATTTGTCACCGCAGTTAGCTTTTAGGTGTCGCTGGTTTGACAGAATCCCTAAATATGCTTTTCTTTAGAAATTTTTATTTTTAAAACCTCAATTACTGTTTTTTTTTTAAACTAGGAGAATGTGGAAACAAAAATTACAAAAAACAACTGCCTTAATATTTTCTTAAGTTACAGAACCCAGCAAATTACAATAGCATCCATGAGTCTGCTTAACGAGAACCTATTGACTACTGAAGTTTTTATGCATTTGTACAGAATGTTCTAGGCATGTCCTCTTGAATGCTTCTCAGTTTTCTCTTATTTTATCAATTTGAAAATAAGCATGTTTTTAAAATTAATTTCCATAATGTATTAAAAATACTTTGAGAAATGCTAATTTTCTTCCTCCATGAACCTCTCTCCACCTAGATACATGAATTCATTCTTAAGATATAAAATTCTCCTTGAATTTGTGTGTGTGTGTGTGTGTATGTGTGTGTGTGTGCCTGCATGCTTATAAACTATATCCCAGTAACCTGATTTGCTTTGTTTTGGAGCCATGGTCTAGGGGGAAGAGATCCTTGATCTGTCCTATTTGTGGTTCTTTTTTTTCTTGAAGAAAATATATTTTTTTCCCTTGGCTGATCATATTATGCCTAAAGCCTGGAGGTTGCTTAGAGGATGGGTTTAAATGTGGCAGTTTGTTTGCAAATGGTATGGAGCTTAAGGACACTAGTATTGAAATTATATTAATATGTGCTCTTTAAAAAAATTAGATTGAGTATTTATTCAAAGAGTTCAAAACAACATTCAGACAGCAAACACAGTGTTCTACTTAGACGGTAAAACTAATAGAGATTTACTGTCGTTTTGAGGTGAGATCTAAAATCTCCCCAGATGCCACTCCTTGGCATCTCTACTATTACGGTCATTAAAAAAGTCAGGCGCTGGACTGGCAGTGACCATGTTGACTTGCGTGACTTACTTACTCTCCTCACATGGACAAGGGATGATATGTCTGCCCTGCCCTAGAGAGAAAGACCTGGCAGCCTTCTGCCCTTGCTTCCTCCAGGGACAGCCCATCTTTGACTGCTCTGAAAGATACTACATTGTCCTAAGCCCTTCTTGTCCCTGTCGTTTGGAATATGACACGTGTTAAAATGCGGCCATTTCACTATTGATTTTGCTCCTTGTAGATTTAGTTCTGCCCATGTCAGATGTAAAAAAAAAATTATATAGACTAAACTTACTTAAAAACTAATGTCATGACTAAATTCTAAGTATAGAAAAGTGCTTACGAGACCTTAATAAAGAGTGGTTGCCTCCATTTTTGGCTTAACTCTACCACTGAAGTCTTGCTTCATGAATACTTTGTGAATATATAGCAAACAAACCGAATTTGTCTTGAAAATTATATTGAGAGGTTTGGCCGAGAGACTCTCAGCTGTGTTTGATGGTCCCTGAGTGCCCTCCACAGGGTGTGATACAGACCTTTTTCATTGTTGCTTCTGTTTCATTTCCCTGAGTGTTCTGTCTCAGGTCATTTCTGAATTGGGGAAAATTCATAAAGGCTTGAAAAGAAATTAAATTCCTTGATCTAATTTAGTGAAGGTTTAATCATTTAAGTTAGGAGGCAAAATGTCAATGCCAGCCTAAGCCTCAGTCCCACTGTACATCATTCTGCTGCATCCAATTGCCTGATAAGGAGCTTCTGAAAAATGCTATTTTGGTTCTTAAACAACAGGTAATGTATTTTTAATAGTTTTTTTTTTTTTTCCAGCTGTTCTTTCTTTAGAAAATTGAATTAACAGCACAAATGTTGGCAATTACTCTTTAGTCCACGGCATTTGTTTGGAACTATTACTTAATAAATCCACAGCTACTGTCATACTTTTCTAGGTCATTCAACCCTCAGCCCTCTGCTTGCATTCGTCATGAAACAGAGAGACTCCACTGAGAGAATATTATAGGATAGAATTTAACCAAGGGATAGAGGAGAGCTGATCACATCCAGATTTACAAAAGTGATGATTTAAGATAGACCACACAAATCATTGTACGCCACTAGAATAAAAGGAATAAACAACTCCTACATTAGAAAGGAATTTCTTTTGAACAGGTAATATCGCTCTGTCAATTCCTGAGAGTCAGTCCTGGAGAAAGTGAGCTGAAAGTCACCAGGGAAACCAAAACAAAGACAACCCAATGTTTTGATCAAAATGGCCCTCTCAAAACAATCAGGGAGAGCATGTTGCTGTTTTAAGAGCACGTGCTGAACAATAAGAACCTCTAAACATTAGAGAAAAGGAGGCTAGCTGGCCCCACAAGTGCTGGGTTCAACATGAGGCCACAGGCTTCCAGCCCAGCAGAGCTCCACTCTCCCCAGCCTTGTCCCCAGAATGACGAAGCCCAAGAACCAGTAATGTGGAGGCTCTTGCAGGCCCCAGGTTAATTACTCAGTCCTTGACCAAAGCTGCTCCTTCCACAAATGACACATGGAGCCTGGAGGGAGATGAGCTGTGTACTCCTTTGGTAAATGCACACGCACAGCACACACACACACACAAAACCAAGTTTACTTCATCTCAAAATATATTTAAACCAGTTGCCACTAAGCCAACTCTGACTCATGGAGACTGCCTGTGTGTCAGAATAGAACTAGGCACCACAGGGTTTCAATAGCTGATTTTTTAGAAGTAAATCGCCAGGCTTTTCTTCCAAGGTGTCTCTAGGTAGACTTGAACTTCCAACCTTTTGGTTAGCAGCTGAGCACATTAACCATTTGCACCACTCAGGGATTCCAAAATATATTTAGTTCACCGTAAGTTCAACTTCCTAATTATGGGAAGGACAGAGTCAAAAACAATAATAAAATAAGAAAGCTGAGCAATGAAAGAAACCTAGCTCTGCTCTGACTGGTTTACCATTTAGATAATCTTCTAAAAGATAACTAAGGAATTAGATACATTTTAGCTGACATCACAATGACTGCTGGAATATAAAATTAAGTTTAAGAAAGCTGAAGTTAGCTGTGTCCCATCAGCACTTGTAGTAAAAGACAACACGTTTATAACCTGGGGACCCAGGGTTCCTGGGTCTTGCAGCTACACCATCTGAATCAAGGGGTTTTCAAGGTCAATGCAGAAGGAGTGGAGAGACCTAGAGGATATTGTAGGATATTTTATGAACAAGGGCTGGAGGTGGCTTATATCACCTCCACCAAAAAGCTATTGACCGAAACTCAGCCAGTAGTGCTTCATTCTGACTGTAGAGGGAGGGGTAGATCTCATAAGTGAAAGTTTGCTCTGTGTCCAGGAAGCATAAACAGTATGGTGACTGCATAATCTTTTTCCTGTCCCACCTTCCTCTACAGGAGAAATACCTCAGTACAATCCAACTCCACTGCTTTCACTTTGGGCCCCTTTCCCTGGTACTGTATTCATCATTGTTGCTCGTCTTAGCACACTCACTTTAGTCCTTAATTTCTCAACCATTTTATAATGTGAGCGCTTAAACTTAATGATCGATCACCTTTCCTTCTTCTTATTTCAAAACCCTCTATCTACTAACCCCATGTTTTTTTTTCAGGTCATTTCTAAAGAAATAAAGCTTTGAAAAAAATATTTTCAAGTTCAATTGGTGATACTTCACTTATTTAGGTGGAAGAGTTAGGAAGAAGCCCCTTAGGACATTCACAGGGAATTGAATACTCAAACATTTACCTGTATTCTACAATAATGAGATAAAGCAAAAGAAATCCTTGTCGATTTAATAGAAATATCATCATCAGAGAGAATTCTTTTGGCTTTGAGCTTGCAGCAAGGCATGTTTATTGCTTGATTAAATATTAATATGATTAGAGGTCATGCTCTTTTGTAATATCCCATTAGTAACACACAGTGGAGTTAAAAAACATTCCACTTCGGCATAATGTGTAATCTGTTTAGAACTATATGACTAATGGCTAAAAAATGAAGAGTTGCAGCTTACTTGCATAAGCAGCCAGAGACCAGACATCACCACGATCCAGTAACACCAGAATCAAGGGGACATTTAATAGGCAAGAAATAAAACAGGAAGAGTTTTATTCTACTGATGGTCGAGACAGTGCAGAACCATACGTCAAACCTAAGTAGATCAAGCTGGAGTTAAGTAAGCACATGTGTCCGTATTAACTAATCAGGCATTATGATTTTACAGACTAATGAAGTAGAGTTGAATGGTAGCCTATCATAAACTGGTCATCAAACAGCCAGAAGGAAAATCCAAAGACCTGGTCCTATTAATAAATCGCTATGTGAAGGCGGATACATGACTGAGGTTCTTGGTAACTCAGTTTCTCTATGCATAACATCAGCATAATACCCACCTTGAACCTAATAGGTAGGACATTTTTAATAGAGTGTGCTACTCAGAATGAGGGAAATTTCAAACGGGAAATATGAAAAAGATCAGTAATAACAGTGCAAACTTGTAAAGACTACTTGTGGATGGTGTCACTGACATTTTGCATAAATACCAAAATCTGAAATTAGTAACACTGAAATATTACTTGAAAAGTACATTACGCAATTAAGAGCTAAGCCCGATTTCTAGCTCTGCGCTTATATCATGGAGGCGCTTAGAAACCATTTAAACTGCTATTGTTGAAAATGTCTCTCAACTATGTTATAGATAGGCAAGCTTGTTTCTGTGAACTTTCTACTTGAACAGTCATCCTTTGAATTCCTGTCTGAGGAATTTCTCCTGGTATCGTAATTTGATTGGATGTGTTATCTGGTACGATCGCGGTAGCTGGAACCCAGAATTACAGATTGTTATCTCCGTAAACCTAATTTTTACTCATTAAGATATCCAGGAGGTTAAAAATCACGCATAATTTAAAGTCAGATGCCTGTTAATATCTGGTCCATATGCCATTTTGATTCTAAGGCTTAAATAAAAAGCAGCGTGGAAAATACTACGTCTTTTTTCAGTTGCCTTTTGGATTGAACGCATATAGATGGAATTGGAATGTTATCGTTACTTGAGAAATAAGATAAAATCCCGTTACTGGTGTTCCCACAAATAAGAATCTGGGGATTTGAATTAACAAGATAAACTCTATGTTAAAACAAGATCTAATTCAATTAAAATTGATGCCTCTTTCTAAACTGTATAAGGGAATCTGTATTTCACACAGGAACCCCGTATCACATATGCATATTATAGGAGTAATTTATTTCAGACCTTTTAACATGCTACTGTTCTCTCAAAGGAGGTTCATGACTCCATAAAGGATCTGACAGACAGTCCTTTAGACCTCTCACTTACACATATCTATAACACAGGCATCAACTGTGCAAATTTCTCCACAAAACCAGCATTTATGTGTGAACTGTACACATCCTGAACTGATGACAACAGGGTATTTGTTGCACTTGGTTTCCAGGGAAACGACACTTTACAGGATCCCCACTTATCCTGCTCCACGCGAAGCTGCCTTAGAATCGCCTTCAAAGAGCCCTTGTCTCCATCTGTGAGCTGAAGGTAAAGTGCTGTGATGGCAGCTGCTAATGAGCTGACTTGCTTCTGTCAGGGCAGGTCTAAATTTACTTCGGCTGTCCCCCTAGGGAACTGTCAACCAGCAATAAGAGTGAGAGGAGAAGAAATTATTACCCCTTCTCAGGAGCATGGCACTCTCTCTAACACACTTGCTAATTTGATAGTTACAACAAAGGATGGATAGTTGAGGGAAAAAAATCCATGTACATTTGCTACAAGTGCAATGTCAGCTAAGCGTTTGCTTCCTAACTTTCCCAGCAGCAGCTTCTCCCTGACATGCTCTCCGCTGCACGTGCCCCAGACTCCTTGTTTTGTTAGCTGTGCTTGTTCCTAATTGTAGATTTCAGGTAGGGTGCCTTTTATAGATGCCTCTGCTCCCTGGCTCCTAATCTGCAATTGGCGAGGAAGAAATTCAACAGAAGCTGCCAGAAATGTTACAGCCTGTGTTTTACACCACTTGCTAAAAAAAAGTTTTGCTTTGGTAACTATGCATTAGTTGGTCACAGCATCAAGAATATTAATAGCAGGTGTCTGTGTTCATTGGGTCACATTCCAGGGGCATTTATGTGAAGTAGAGTTACAGTAAGTCAGTCTAAGAAGACCTGAATCTGAGGTGCAGTGAGATAAATGTCACCGAGATTGGAGCAAATGGACAAGTGATAATCTATTTCTGGTTTCCTACTTTGGGAATTGTTATATTCCATGTGGAAGTATATTTTAAAATAATATATGTAAAGGGAAATAGAGTTCTTGTCAAAATTATTCTGACAGTGGAGACCCTGCATAAGAAGGAATTGATAAATGTGAGAACTCCGGCTCAGTTTACAGAAGGTGAAACAGTGGGTGCCATTTGAAATGTACCATCATTTACTTATCTGCTGCCACTCATCTAACTGGACTTACTGGCTCTTATAGAACAATACACAATATAGTTGGCTGTGGCTTATGCTATTCAACTGGGAGAAAATGGGGGTGAGGTTTAGATCACTTAGGCTTCCAGAATCGATGCACTTCTTAAGGAGATCTTGAACCAAGCATCAGAGTAAACTACATGAATAAAGTCATAAAATGGGAGGCAGGGTGTGCCTGATATATGCATCTGTGTGAGTGTGTGTGTCTGTATGTGTCCACATGCATATTTGCATACAATATTTTTAGGTTCAGAAAGCTGTTATAATAAAATTATAATAAAAAGTGTATTTATTTCCAATACAACTGATAGCAATCCTGATGGCACTATAGCTAGAGACTGTAGCTAATGGAAAAAGAAGCAGACATGGGGATGTATCTGAGAGAGAAATTGAAAAGTGAATGGAATGAGTCTCTATAAGAGAATAAAAAAGTGATTCTACAGATGGAAAATAAAACAAAAGCCATCTAGGAAGAGAGAAAGAATTTTCCAGTATGTGCCAACCTTACTCTCCCCACTTCCAAACTCTGACTTTATATTTTTCCTAAATGACAATGTCACAGTGAAAAAAAGAAATTACTAAGGATACAAAGTTGTGTACATGGCAAGTGTTTAAGTAAATTAAGAAGCCCAATGAGGCACATGGCCGAGGACTTTCCAAAGATGAAAGAATCATTGATGGCTTCTAGAAGAATTGAAGATAATGCCCTGAAAACAGATTCTTTCTGAGGAAAAACATATAAGAATGTCCTGTTCATCTATGTCAATTGGCATAACAAAGCTTATTAAGAAAATGTTCTGCATCCTACTTTGGTGAGTGGCGTCTGGGGTCTTAAAAGCTTGCAAACGGCCATCTAAGATGCATCAATTGGTCCCAACCACTTGGAGTAAAGGA
>NW_004443948.1:20535590-20575507 GCF_000243295.1 Trichechus manatus latirostris | reverse complement strand
CAGAGACTTCATCAGCCTGAGACCAGAAGTACTAGATGGTGCCTGGCCTCCATCAATGAACGTCCTGACAGGGAACACAACAGAGGGTCCCTGATGGAGCAGTAGAACGATGGGATGCAGAACTCAAGTTCTAGTAAGAAGACTAGACTTAATGGTCTGACTGAGACTGGAGGTGCCCTGGAAAGCATGGCCCCTGGGTTCTTTCTCAGCCCAGAACTAAAACAATTTCCAAGGCCAACTCTTCAGACAGGGATTGGACTGGACTGTGGGACATAAAGTGATACTTGTGAAGAATGTGCCTCTTAGTCAAGTAGATACAAGAGACCAAGGGGGCAGCTTCTGTCCAGAGGTGAGATGGGAAGGCAGAGAGAGTTAGGAGCTGGTTGAATGTTCATGGGGAATCAGGGGCAGAGGGGAGGAGTGTGCTGTAACAGAATGGGGTGAGTGGTTGGGGTCACATAACAATGTATGTAAAAAAAAAAATTCTCTATGGGAGACTAACTTGAAATGTAAACTTCATTTAATTACAACAAGAAAAAAAAAAAGAATGTCCTCTTCTTTCTTTTAAGTGGTTAAGATAAAGAATACAAATAAAATAAACAATATCACTTGTGAGTATTGCTCTCCTTTTAAAAAAATCATCTATATGAGACCAAAGGGTCGACATTTACCCTCATGAGAAGGTAAGGGGAGGGGAAGGGGGAGAAGGAAGATTAATGGAAAGGGAACAATCAGACACATTGTGAAAAATATGACCAATATCATTGAAGAATAGGTATAGAAATTGTTAAATGGAACCTAATTTGCTGTGTAAACTTTCATCAAAAATACAATAAAATATTACAATAATAAAGGTACAGGATACACATAAATGGCATTTTGGAGAAATGGGGAATTTCGACCTCTAGGAGGACTATTCCCCCATGCATCTGTCAGTTTGTCATACTGCGGGCGCTTGCATGTTGCTGCGATGCTGGAAGCTATGTCACCAGTATTCAAATACCAGCAAGGTCACTCATGATGGACAGGTTTCAGCTGAGCTTCTAGACTAAGACAGACTAGGAAGAAGGATCTGGCAGTCTACTTCTGAAAAGAATTAACAAGTGAAAACCTTATGAATAGCAGTAGAACATTGTCTGATGTAGTGCTGGAAGATGAGCACCTCAGGTTGGAAGGCACTCAAAAGACAAAAGGGGAAAAGCTGTCTCCTCAAAGTAGAGTCAACCTTAATGATGTGGATGGAGTCAAGCTTTCAGGACCTTCATTTGCTGATGTGGTACAACTCAATATGAGAATAAGCAGTTGCAAATATCCATTAATAAATTGAATGTGGAACGTACAAAGTATGAATTTAAGAAAATTGAAAATCATCAAAAATGAAATGGAACACAAAAACACTGATATCCTAGGCATTAGTGAGCTGAAATGGACTGGTATTGGCCATTATGAATCAAACAATCATATGGTCTACTATGTCAGAAATGACAAATTGAAGAGGTATGGCTTTGCATTCATCTTCAAAAAGAACATTTTAAGTTCTATCCTAAAGTACATCACTATCAGTGATAGGATAATATCAATAAGCCTACAAGGAAGACCAGTTAATATGACTATTATTCAACTTTACACACCAACCACTAAAGACAAAGATTAAGAAATTGAAGATTTTTACCAACTTCTGCACTCTGAAATTGATTGAATATGCAATCAGGATGCATTGATAATTACTGGTGATTGGAATGGGAAAGTTGGAAACAAAGAAAAAAGATTGGTAGTTGGAAAATATGGCTTTCCTGATAGAAATGATGCCAGACATTGCAGGATAGACTTTCACAAGATCAATGAATTCTTCATTACAAATACCTTTTTCAACAGCATAATCAGCACCTGTACAAGTGGACCTTGCCAGGTGGAATACACAGGAATCAAATCCACTACATCTGTGGAAAAGCTCAATATCACCAGTCAGAACAAGGCCGGGGCCGACTTTGGAACAGACCATCAATTGCTCCCAAATGCAAGTCCAAGTTGAAGTTGAAGAAAATTAGAATGAGTCCACGGGAGCCAAAGTATGACCCTGAGCATATCCCACCTGAATTTAGAGACCATCTTAAGAATAGATTTGACACATTGAACACTAATGACCAAAGATCAGATGAATTGTGGAATGACATCATACATGAAGAAAGCAAGAGGTCATTAAAAAAGACAGGAAAGAAAGAAAAGAGCAAAATGGATGTCAGAAGAAACTCTGAAATTTGCTCTTGAACATCAAGTAGCTAAAGCAAATGGAAGAAATGATGAAGTAAAAGAGCTGAACAGAAGATTTCAAAGGGCAGTTCGAGAAGACAAAGGAAAGTATTATAACCACATGTGCAAAGACTTGGAGCTAGAAAACCAAAAGGGAAGAACATGCTTGGCATTTCTCAAGCTGAAAGAACTGAAGAAAAAATTTAAGCCACAAGTTGCATCATTGAAGGATTCTACAGGGAAAATACTGAATGAAGCAGGAAGCATCAAAAGAAGATGGAAGGAATACACAGAGTCACTCTACAAAAAAGAATTGATTGACATTCAATCTTTCCAGGAGGTAGCATATGATCAAGAATGGATGGTACTGAAGGAAGAGGTCCAAGCTGCACTGAAGGCAGTGGTGAAAAACAAGGCTCCAGGAACTGACACAATACCAACTGAAATGTTTCAACAAACAGATGCAGTGCTGGAAGAGCTCACTTGTCTATGCCAAGAAATTTGGAAGACAGCTTCCTGGTCAACTGACTGGAAGAGATCCTTATTCATGCCTGTTCCAAAGAAAAGTGATCTAACCAAATGCAGAAATTATGAGACAATACCATTAATATCATAAGCAAGTAGAATTTTGCTGAAGATCATTCAAAAGCGGTTGCAGCAGTACATCAACAGGGAATTGCCAGAAATTCAAGCTAGATTCAGAAGAGGACGTAGAATGGAGAATATCCTTCTGTTAGAACAATATGCACTGAATTGAGATGCATTAAAAAAAATTAGGATAATATATATGCTGCCTATTCACTCATTCTCACACTCTGGTTGCATTGGGATCTCTGAGAGATACTAACATATAGTAATTCTCTTCCCCAAACAGGTACTAAACAAATGCAGAATTTTTTTTTTGAAAAGTATTACCTTTCTTACTGATAATGACCGTTTGGAGTATTAGCATTGTGTGAGAGCTCAGTAGACTCTAGGATTAAGTAAATTTACCCACCTGATTATAGGCAGGAGCCCTTGTGGTGCAGAATTTAAATGCTCTGCTGCTAACCAAAAGGTGGGCAGTCTGAATCCACCAGATGCTCCTTGGAAACCCTATAGGGCAGTTCTACTCTGTCCTATGGGGTCGCTATGAGTCAGAATCAACTCAACAGCAACAGATTTATAGGCAGTGCTGGATCTCCCTGGCAGAAAACCTGGACCTGCAGAAACAGTGGAAAATGCTATTTGCACTCAAGATAAAGAAGAGGTGTGTTGAGCCCCACATGCCTAGTTGTTTATCTGAAATCTCCTATCTGAAAAATCACTCCATCTCTCAAGGGCAGACTGAGGCTACAAGTAGTATACATTTGGATTTCTCTCCACCTGGATAGAAATATCAGAAATGGAAAAGAAGTATTCTTCTTATAATAGGTGGCATCCCAGGCTATGTGGATCTCCCCAACAGGAATGAAAGTTCCATCAGGGCAGGCCCATATTCATCTTAATCACTGCAGTTGACCACAGTCATACCAAAGTGGTTGGCAGAGAACAAGGGTCGCAAAATTATTTTCAATGAGTGAAAAATGTAATTTGCAACCATATAATACTTCCTGCTCTCATCAATTAATACGTAAAGAATGGTCGTCATTTTAAACTCTTCATACAGCTGGTAAGCAGTCACTTTCATGTCCTGAGGTTATTCTGCCGTGGTACATGGATTGGATGGGGATGGATATGGGCTTTGTGATGATGCTTTATCTGGAAAAGTTGAGAAGTGGAAGGTCAACGGGTGGGAGGAGCAAGCATAGGAGGAATCCGATTGGAAATGGCAGAAGAAACGTTTGCGAAGTATTAAGAAATGATACTTCTCATTCTAAATCAGCTAGGTCAGCTATGAGATGTAAGTACTCTTGATGTCAAGCAGTTCCACCAAAAGATTGTCTGTTCTCTCTCTTTTTTTTCTACAGCAAGCTGCTAAGTTGAGTTGAAGCATGATTGTGTGCTTAAAATACTGAAATATATTTATTAACTTTTTGTTTCTTTTTTTTTCATGTTTATAACTAATGATTACATAGCCCATTTTATCAATGATCTCTTGTATGATAATGAATAATTTTATCGGATAATTGGCTAACTCCTGTTGAACTCTACCTGAATTCATTTCCTTGGTACACTCCCTGTAAATATGCCATTTGAATCCGAATGTTTTGTAACTTAATTCATTTATAATTGTGCCTGTTGACAATATAGCCTCGTTTTATTTTAGGCATGACTGTATTTCATGGGTAATCAAAAATAAGTCGGTAAATAATGTAACTGTTTACATTCCTTTGCACATTCATTTGAGACTACTGGTAGAGGAAAATATGTTTTTTTTAAATATTAACGGATATTTTTTGTCTGGCACCTAGATCTGATTATTATAATTTATGTATTATCTTTTTCTGTTTTCTTGAGACAACATTGCCAAGTTAATCATCATGCTTCAATTCATTCAGATTTCAGTAACTGACTATAATTTTAAAAGTTAGTATACTCAGCACCGTTGCCTTTGTTCAGGTTGATTTTACTCAGTATTTATGGTTGTTGAAAGTACACATTCTATGGTATAGCCTTTTAAAATCTTAGTCGTTCAGTCATTATCTGTATAATACAAAAAACAAGAAAAGTTATATTTCTGTTTTTTTCAGTTAAAATATCATAGAGACAGGAAGGGCTTGGGGTTTTCATATTACTGTATATTTGACTTAATACAATTCTACTATTCTTATTACTTTATAAATACTTTATAAAATATTTCAAATATTTTATTGTTTTTAATTATCTTTAATCCAAGATTAGAAAGTGATTTTATTGACTAAAGCATGGAGTAGCAAGAATTGTCTTTTCTCAGTCCCATAAAACAAAACAAAACTAAAGGAGCATATCAGCCCAGGGGCAAGGACTAGAAGGCAGGAAGGGATAGGAAAGCTGGTAATAGGGAACCGAAGGTTGAGAAGGGAGAGTGTTGACATGTCATGGGGTTATTAACCAATGTCATAAAACAACATGTGTACTAACTGTTTAATGAGAAGCTAGTTCGTTCTGTAAACCTTCATCTAGAGTACAATTTAAAAAAAATTGTCTTTTCCTATGTCATTTACAAAGAGATTGAAAGGATGGCAGGTATAGCTTGGAGGGATATTTCAAACAAATATAACATCGATGGTACAATACTAAAAATGTTAGAGATCAGTCAAATGAGGGCCAAGATAATACAAGTCATCGATGGCAGAAGCAACGTTAGAAAGCAGGTTTTTCTCGGCTCTAGTTTGGTATTATCTCAAATATTCTAGATCATATTATATAAATTATATCTTGACAGAATAAAATTCCAAGAGTGTCATGCTATCACAGTATTTATCAGAGGTGAGCATCAAGTTTCTGGTCAGATTTCACCAATTTGATCTGATAACATGTATCTTACCGCTCTACATAATCATCAGTCTTGGAAATGGAGTTCGTAGAAGTGTAAATTCAGAGGAAACAATTACATGTTATAACTGCAGTCAAAAAAACAAGTGCTCTAATCGTTTGCAAGCAAACAGCAAATTTGAGAGATGCTTTTTACTGTTTGACTAACTTCCTGAATGTTGAGCATAGCCCGTATGAACTTTGGGTAATTATCAATAAACACAGAAACTACTTTACTTGTGATATTTTTACAAAATTCCAAGCAAAACTATGACCCAAAACAAAGGCCTGCCTGCTCTGCCTGCCAACAACGGACAGCACTAGCCATTGCTTGAGTAGAGAGACTTTAGCCTTTCCAGCTCTTGGACTTTCAGAATCTGACCTGTTGATCCTTAAGTAGAAGAGATAGTGTACATTACCATCAAAATGTTCCGTATAAAATCCAACTAACAGCAAGCTATATTTTTGAGCTTCTTGTTATTTTAAATCCCCAAACACCAATATTTGACCAAATAAAATATAGAATGAATATCTCTCTTGTCATACATGGCAATTATAAAAATTAGAACTATAAAGACAAATAAAAAGTTAAAGTGTTGCCCACAACTCACAGCTCTCCCAAGGTAACCTTCTAAAGGCCACCGTTGTTGATTTTCTTTCTAGGACTCAAAATGAACTTTATAGTTTTGGCTTCTTTTTCTTCAATCCATTTCACATTATATACATTGATTTTTATTCACCAAATAGTATATCAGAATGATATTTTCTTATCTAAACAAATCAGTCATTTTCCCTTGCCTACCCTCACCTCTCAGGGGCACAACTAAATGAATCACAATCTTTGAGTTCATGTCAAAACCAAAAACCAAACCAGTGGCTGTGGAGTTGATTCCAATTCATGACAACCCCATGTGTGTCAGAGTAGAACTGTGCTCCATAGGGTTTTCTGTGGCTGACTTTTCAGAGGTAGATCAACAGGCCTTTCTTTCGAGAAGCCTCTCGTTGGACTCAAACCTCCGACATTTTGGTTAACAGCTAAGAGCTTGACCATTTGTACCATCCAGGGACATTTAGTTCCCGCCACACTCTTAAAATTGTTCCTATTTTACTATGGTTCTTGGCTTTTGTTTTCCAAAATGCAATTCTTCAAACAAGAACCTGGATGCAGATAATTTATTTGATGGGTTATCCCAGCTATCTGGAATGAGGGAGTAAGGAAAGCGAGCCAGAAAAACAGAAAAAAGCAATACTGGATGTGTTATGGTGCTGGTCACTGCTTTGGGCAACTGGAGAGCAATCTTACTGGGGAACCTCTGTGGGGCTTGTACAATGCACCTCAGAATTGTACCTTCAAAGGATGGCAGGCCAGGACATATAATCTACCCCCTACTAGTTCAATGCTGTTCCCAAGGATGTTAACTCTCCTTTAACTCTAACCTACCTTGTGCAAGGGATAAGCTAGCTCATGCAGCTTCAGAGCAAGTACTGAGATGCAAAAAAGAGAGAGACTAAGTGGGATTTTTTGGGAAGACACTCTCAGTATGCAGAGGAATGGTCAATCAGGATTGCAGACGGAATCAGAGGTGGGCCAGAGAAATGTGGCACAAGACAGCTAACCGCATCTGCCGCACGTCTCTTACTTAGGTCACACTCTCCATAACCACCATCCTTAACTCTGTGTTCATTTAACTTGTAAAAAAAAAAAAAAAATTAAGAATGAGTAAATTCTTAAGAACATAATTTATAAAACTGAGTTGAGTAGAAATTAAAAAAAAAACAAACCCACCTGAAGAGTTCAGTAACAATTAAAGAAATTGAAGCAGTAGATAAAATACTCCCACAAAGAAAAACCAAGGCTCTGCTGGATTTTTACATGCATCTCTACCAACTCTTAATCTTATACAAATTCTTTCAGAGAATTAAATAAGAGGCAATAATCCCCCAGTTTTCTATGGAACCAGCAAATGAACAGCTGAAAAGCTGGAAAATAAAGTGAGCTGATAAGAAAAAAGCAGCAAAGACATTATCAATTTTAGGGATTGCATTGTGCCCCTGCCCCCAAAATGTGTATCATTTAAGTCCTGGACCCTGTATTTGTGGATGTGATCCTGTTTGAAAATAAAGTTTTTCTTTTGTTTAGTCAACGAAATCATATCAGAATAGAGTGGGTCCTAAATCACTTCCAAGTTTTAAGAGGAGCAGAATAGACACAGAGCCACACATAAGGGGAACACAAATGCCAAGGATCACCAAGGATTGATGACAGTCACCAGAAAGTAGGAGAGAGGCCCGCAAAAGAAATTAACAGGACTGAGACCCTGATTTACACTTTTAGCCTCCAGAACTACGGGAAAAGAAATTCTTCTTTTTTAAAGCCATACACCAGAGGTATTTCTGTTATGGGAGCGCTAGCCAACTAAGACAATAAGGAAAGAAAATTATATTCCCGTTTCACTCACGTATACATTCAAACTTCTTAAATCAGTGATTCGTAAATTAAATACAACACTGTACCAAGAGTCAATATACCATTTTTTATGACTAAGGATATGGATACACCATTATTCATCAATTGTTCTTGCCTACTGATGAGATTAACCTGTTTAAAAGTGTGTACTCTTAGAAATAATGTTGCAAAGAAAACATCCTGTGCATATGTTCTTATACATGTGTTCAATGTTTCTTCAGCCAGAGTCTCAGAAATTGATTTTCTGGTTCAAAGAATACTCATATTTTACATTTTTATATTTACTGCCAAATTACCTTCTTAAAGTATTATATTGATTTCCACATCCATCATCAATGGAAGAAGGAATAAAGATTTACTAATATTTTATTTATCAAAAAGATCTCAACTCAGTTTTCACTTTCCTAAGGGAGCCTACTTTGACCATCTTAACTAAATCTAGCACTCCCCATTAGTTACGCTTTCAGAGCATAACAATGTGCTCGTCCTTCTCAGGACTCATAAGAGTTGTAAATACACATATATCCCTGGGATCATTTGATTAATGTCTCTTTCCTCATCTACATTATAAGTTTCAAAAAATGCAAGAAGATTTTTCATTGTTTGCTTTTTCCTTCACCATTGGATCCTCAGGCTCTAATAGAATACATCTGTTATATAGAAGGTATTAAACACATTATTTGTTAAATGAATTCTTATTAATGAATAAATGCACATATTTCTAGTTTCTTAATTGTTGCTAATGTTACACAGCTTCAAATCTACTCATTATTTTGGATGTTCTCTAGTTTTTCTGTACTCTACTTTGTCCAGAACCTTTAGATGAAAAGAAGGCCCAGGTAGCTGTCTCAAAACATTTTGGAAATCAGGCAGCATATAAATTAAACAAATAATGAATCAGTAAAATATTAACTCATTTAATGATTCCAACATGCCCAAAGTAAGGAGGGAATGATTATCAGTCTTGTCCATATCATGCTATTAATGAAGTTTGATATTCGTAACATTTTTAGAAATGAAATCACTGGTGATTTGTATTGGACTCAGAGTTTTAAAAAAAATTCTAAAATATTTTTACCCATTCTTTGATTTTTGTACTTGTTTGTATCAGGCTTTCCATTTATTACTGCTAAATGCTTTCTTATTAGATTCACCTTATAATTCAATATGTCAACATATTTTTGGAACTTGATGATGAATCCAGAGTCTAGGATCCAGAGTAGTATGCTTTCTTGACAGAAGCCCATTCTGCATTAATTTTAGGGCTTTGCACGTCAGTGTGAATAAGAGGGCTAATTTACACTGTAAATATGGCCATGATCCCCATTGCACTATGTATTTTCCCATAATATTTATCATTTTTTACTTTGTGTAACGCCACCCCATTTGTCTCCTGCCCATCCCTTCCTCTACTGGACTGAGTGAAGAAAATGTATCTTACTTATCCCTGTATGCAGGGCAGTACTTTATTTGACAGTGAATTATACATAGTTGATCAATAAATGTATTAATTCAATCATTGAGAAAGTATGTTTGGAGCTCTTACTCTGACTTAAAAACTGTGCTGTGTGCTTGATAGATAAATGTGAAAAGGACTCAGAGTTGGAGATTAAGGACTTCGCATTTCTAGTGAAGTGGCAGACACATGAAGAGTTATGAAACAATACAAATGTGCAATAAGTAAAGAATATTTGTCAAATGTTTAGTTGAATTGAAATAATCCTGCTTTCCCACCTCCATTATTTTTTGTCCTGAATTCTCAGAATAGAAAATGGCAGTATAAGGTTCATAGGAAATCAGTCAGTCTCTTGCCTACCTCATACAAAGCTCTTCATAGATATTTCCTCACCCAAAAAAAGTTTTCCAATGTGTTATATTGTATTTTATCATTAATATTTGGGGAGACAAATGATGTCTTGCATAGTTGTCATTGTAATGCCATTTCATTGAGAATGAGCTCTTCTTATCTAGACTTTGGTAATGTACTTTAATCTCCAAAGTACATAAACTAAAATTTTGCTAAACATTCATTACCACTTTCTTTTTACAGTAAAATCTTACTGTATTCCCAAGAGTCTATCACAAGGTACAAGCAAATGCTGGAAAGAGAGATGGAAGAAGGAATAGCCCTTCTCACATAAGACCTTGAAAGGAAAAAAAAAAATAGATACAGTCATCAAACAAATATTTGTTAATCACCTGCTGTATACTTGTTACTGTGCCAGAGACATAGAAACGTAGAAATAAGCCCTCTTTTCCATGAAAAATAAATAATTAAGTAGGAAGACAGGTTAACATATTTATTCGTTTATTTAACATTCATTTATTGAGTTCCCACTTTATGCTAATCATTAAGATGAGTTCCGGAGGAAAAAAAAATAATTACATATGTTCTTTGTCCTCAATGATCTCTGAGTTTAATCGGGGAAATAGACTCACAAGCAGAATTATGGCACGATGTTTCACACACAGAGGCATAAATATGTACAAAGTTTTTACAGAAACATAGAGAAGTGTGCAGTCTGGCTAATGTGGGAATTTGGAGCATCAGGAAAATCATCCTGATGGAGACAGTTGAGCTGAGTTTCATAAATCGGATCTTTCACCTGGCTAAGAGTTGTTGGAAGGGCGTTCTATTCAGAGGGGGTAAACCAAAGTTATAAACCAAAAAAAAAAAAAATCATCGCTGTCAAGTCAACTCCGACACATAGCAACTCTACAGGACAGAGTAGAACTTTAGAGTTCCCAAAGCCGTGATATTTACAGAAGCAGACTGCCACGTCTTTCTCCCCACGAAGCAGCCAGTATGTTTGAACCACGGACCTTTTGGTTAGCACTTAACCACCGCACCACCAAGGCTCCTAACTAAAGTCACAGAAGAGAGAAAATGTTAGAATGAAGAAGACCAACTATGAAGGTACAGAAAGAGATACAAGAAAATATGATGCTAACCCTGAACTAGGGAAATAAATAAATAAATAATGGAATGAATGGGAGAGATTCAAGATGTTTCTAGGTGTTTTGTTTGTTGAGGATGGGAAGGAGAGAGAAGGGGGAATCAAGGATAATTCCAGACTTTATTTTCAGGTTGTCGATTGGGTGGATGGAGGTTCCCTAGCAGAACTTCAAATCCATTGTGGTAATACGATAAACTTAGAAGATATAATGATCCCCTAAACCCTCAGGATGGTTCGTTGGGTTTGGGATACATGAACCCCTCAGCAGGTCACCACTGGCCTAGGGCAGCCTGCTACATTTCCTCTGATGCACCTTACATATTTTTGTTTCCTCTGAATGGCATGGCATGAAAAATTTGGGAAGAAACATCATGGAGAAATTAGATACAAATGATAAAAACAATTATCAGTGTCCCAAATATCATGACACAGTGAATCTTTCAGGAAAACAAGCGTTGATGGTACTTTCTCTGTTACTGAACTCATATTGGTACAATATACACATATGTAATGGATACAAATAGAGACAATTCAAATACAATAATGTTCAAAATATTTCTGTCTTAATAGAGTTACATCATTTTAAGTATTAGAAAAAAACTATTACAATGATTCACAACTGGGACCTTAAAAAAATATAAACTAGAACTCCAGTGCATCTTAACCTAGAGAATAGTTAATACATTGTAATAAAAGTAGGTGATGATTCTTCTCCCTGAGCTCTGAAATAGTAGCAATTATACCTTAAATCTTGTGAGCATCCAAAATAAATTTGGGAATACAATACATCTAGATGAACCTCTGTGGTGCAGTGGTTAAAAGCTTGCCTGCTAACCAAAAGGTCAGCAGTTCAAATCCACCAGCTGCTCCTTGGAAACCCTGTGGGTTCTACTCTGTCCTATAGGGTTACTATGAGTTGGAATCGACTCCATGGCAACAGGAAAAATAAATTGAGAGGCACCTCAGAAGAAAGGTCCGGCAATCTACTTCTGAAAAAGCAGCCTGGAAACCCTTGTGAATCACAGTTCTACGGTGACACACATGAAGTCACCCATGAGTCCGAAGTGACAAGACAGCAGCTGGTGGTTGTAATTTATAACCTTAAGTATAATAGGTTCACAACCAACCTTATTTAACTTCCTTCTGAATTATTGTCTCTTCTTATATTGTCCTACCTTTTTAATATCATCCTAACTGTCCTTATCCCCGGAATGAAAATCTTGGCGTCATGTTTTAATTGCTGTTCTGTGAGGACTTGGGGCCAAGTGTTTCTAAACGGTAAGGAACCAGTATTAAGAACAGCCAAGCAGGGCTTGGAAATGAAGATATGGCATAGGAGAGGAGGCAGACGAGATCTATATATGTTGCCATATCCTTCCCCAGGTCAGAGGGGGCAATTCAATGCTAAAGTCAACAACAATTAAAGTTCAGAAGGTCAGAGTATGGTAGTTAATTAGCTAGACAGGCAGATGGGGCGCCAAACGCACAGGTAAGGAGTCCCGAGAAAAGACGCTGGATGAGTGAAAGGCTGAACAGGTGGTCAGAGATCAGGAAATCCACGGGTAGCAAAGAGCAAAACCAGGTCACAGGGTCTGCTTACAGATCAGCACAAGAAGGAGAAAATTTGACGGGCTGGAAATCAAACCAGCAATTCTTTACCCAGTTGTGATTAAGAACAACCACGTTTTGCTGTTCTGTTGTTTGTGCATTATAGAATACTTCAGACTTTTTGTATGTGGCTTTTAAAGATGGAAATGTCTTTTTAAAAATAGAACCCATAAGGCTAAAATGGCAAAGACAAGGAGGTTTAGAACCTTGATTAACATGCTCTAATACTGCTACTCTTTTCAGGCTCTCAAAAAGACTCAATTTCATTTGTTGTTAGATTTTAAATAGACGTCATCCAAACAGTCCTACCGTAAACTGTGGCTCACACATTATCGTGAGGATTTGTGTTCAGCACTGGATAGCAGGACAATTGTGAGGCAGGCAGAGTTCCCCTCTGTCCTCCCTTCTTTTTTTTCAGTGTCATCTCTGACAACACAAGGATGACTGAAGCTATCCTGGTTTTTATTGATTGACTTGTACCAGATATAATTTCAAAATAGATTTGAGAAAGCTAAGAATATACCCATCTAAACCTGTACTCTAACAAGTCTCTTCCATCTTGTCAAAAGTTATATTATCCGAGCTTTCCAAGGCTATTGCTTTAGCTTTCGTCCACAGTTCCATCTCTTTCAATGTCCTCTGACACTTAGTCCTTGGATTATTATCTCTTTATTGTGGATCTTTCATTTCTCAATCTTCTTCCTTTTTTCCCCATTTGGCTACAAGCATATAATGTTATTTCCTAACACAATATTTAATTCTAATAGCTGGTCTTTTGATCCCAAATGTCCTATGTAGGTTACTATTCAATTTCATTTCACTGCCTATCTTCTCAAACAATGATTTAGCCCAGCCTCTACTATTTTTCCCCTCTTCATCTCACACCTACTGACATCTCACTTCTATCTACAACACTTGAATGGAATTAAAAAAAAAAAAAACCATAGCCATCGAGTCAATTCTGACTCATAGCAACCCTATCAGACGAACTGCCGACGTGTGGTTAGCAGCCGAGCTCTTAGCCACTGTGCCACCAGGTCTCCATTGATGCACTTACACTAACCAATATGACACTGACCTGTTCTTAATGACTTAACTCTGTGACATTTTCTCCATGCCTCTAACCTAGTTTTAGAGCTTTACTTCAGGAAATCCCTCATTCTTTGGTTCTGGTTAGTTGATCTCCCTTCTTCTGTATACATCTAGAAGAAACATTTTCAATATCTCAATGATGACTTGTCTTTCTCTAACCACTACATGTGGATTAGCTCGTATTTTAGTCTTTAATCCTTTGCTTTCTCTTTTCCCTTTTGCTCAGAAATGTTATCCCTTCTACCTGGTTAAATTTGCATTTCTAAATATAAATATCAAGTGCATACTGACAACCTACCTCCTTTCTGCAGCTCTGTCCTGAATCTCTGAAGAAAATCATTATATTTAATCAATGAAAGAAATTTGAACATATCAAAAACTAAACAGACTGTTCTGTGATGTTTCTCCATAGTATAAATTCACTTTCTCTTCCTCTTTTTTCCCGCCCACAGGGTTTAAATTCTCATAACCATTTCTGATCTTGCCCTTCCAAAACCTCCACATTTAATCAACGAAAATCCATACTGTTTCATGTTTCTTTGTTTTTTTTCGATTTTCACTGCTGTCCTAATTAAGGATTATACCATCTCACGTTTATTCCATAAAACAGATTCTTCACAGAACTTCTCTTAGTGAAGTTTCTCCTCATTTGAATCTATCTTTCAAACAGATTAATCTTTCTAAATACTGCTTTGATTATATAGCACATCTCATTTAAATATATTGGATAAAGTCAAAGCAGGTTGGCCTGGAATTCAAAATCGCACTCAATCTGTCGCCATTTCTTTTTCTAGAGTCTAGATTCTTACAACTACTCTTCCCCATCTCTACTTGGGAAAACAGTCAGATTTATGTCTTGACTGTCATCTGATATGTCCACACCAGCCAGATTCCTGAGTGTTTTTCCATGTTGGAACACTCCCACCACGTATGTGAATTGTTCTCAAACTTCATGACCAAGTTCAAATTCCATTTCCTCCATAGAGCGCTTCAGTGTACTGTATTACAACCCACAGTGATCTCCTACATTCTGAACGTGCAATAATGATAACTTTTTTACATAAAATTATGCAATACGTGTTATTTTGACAATATACATCGTTAACTACTCAACCCTATTTAAATTCTTCTAGTTTAGAGGATGTGTCCTGTAAGTCTATATTAGCCATTGGGTTGTTTTTTTTTTTTTTTTCATAGTAAGCATAATGCATTTTTGGTAGATTTCAGTTTCAAAGATTATAATACATATTATTAATAAAGCATATTGTGATGGTTAATTTTGTGGCAAGTTGGCCCAGCTATGCTGCCTAGCTGTTTGGTCAAATTCTAGTCTCGATGTTTCTGTGAAGATATTTTGTAGATGTGATTAATGTTTACAATCAGTTGACTTTAAGTAAAGGAGATTACTCTCAATATTGTGGGTGGGCCTCACCCCTCACCCAATAGTTTGAAGGCCTTAAGGTCAACTCAGATTTCCCAGGGAAGAAGAAATTCTGCCTCAAGTCTAACATAGAAATCCTGCCTATAAGTTTCGAACCTGCCTGCTCTGCCTTGTAGATGTCAGACATGCAAACCCCCATAATCACTTGAGCAAATTCATTAAATGTGTTCTGTGTGTATATGTCTATATATGACTATTGGTTATGCTACTCTGGAGAATCCTAATTGATATGCCTAAGATAATTCACTTTCATTTTCCCTCTCCAAATTTGTATATTATTTGTGTATGTGTACGTGTGTGTGTGTGATACATTATTTCATTTTGGCTACCTCTCTCCACTTGACAGAAAAAAAAGATTATCCTCAATTTTGCCCCCCATGTGTGCATATGAATACATACATATTCACATTCAACTCCTCTGTAATTGGGACAAGCTATGGCGTTCTGTACCTTAATTTCTTCCCTTTTAAATGTGTGATTATACTACCTGTCTTTACCTTCTCACTGTGGGTGTGTTAATATGAATATATAAAGTGGTATGAACATATACTGTGTATGCAAAAATACATCAAAGCACTTCAGAGAGAACCTAGTCTACTCAGCTAAGTTATTATTGCCATTAATACTTTACTTTATGAAGAGCAGAAACCTTTACAATGAATATATAACAGATTTATGTAAACAAAGCTACTGTGGACTACTATAAATATCTTTCTCTTTTATGTGGATTTTTTTTTTTTACCTAAATGTACATTTCACACATTAGTATTATTAGTTTGATGGAAGGACTCACAGTTCTTAAATTGTCTGATAAATAATATTAACTGTCCTGAAATTCTTTTGCTTTTTTTAGAGCATTTCATCTCAAAATCCAAATTTGCCTCACTGAACCTCAAGGTTTGAAATCTTCAGTATTTATTATGACTACAAGTTGGTTTGATGAAGAGCAGCAGCACCCCCTAGTGGCTACGTTTCTTTTCAGAACCTGCATATATTTCTTTATTCCATTAAATAGTTTCAACTACTTTATTTTTTAGTCTATTTTCCATAAATGTTTTCTATAAAGATTGTCACAGATACAAATTATAATTGGACATAAATTTTTTATATTGTCTATCCTTAGGGAAATATATAAAAATAAGTACAAACATTGAATTCATTATTTTTAGGGCAACAAAAAAAATCAAATTTTTTAAAGTAGAAATCAAGTCTCTAGAACATTTCTGATAGCTTTGCACCCAAACTAGTTTCATTTCCTTTCCGAATGCGCCTAAAAATAATATGAGGAAATAAGGCAGTTAAAACAAATATTTTCACCTATTTATCTATGAAAAATTTCAATATAAAAAGGCCAAGAATTTCATGGGGAGCTGAAACTGCCTGGTAATAAGTCCAAATATTTGCCACTATTACTAAGTTGCCCAGAATACATAAAGATATTCAAATAATAATTCTCTTCCAGTGGCTTATTTATATACCTAGGAAAATGAGAGTCTATTTGCAATTTAATTCAGTTAAACAAATATTTATCAAATATCAATTAGTGCTGGGTAGTGAGGTGCACTAATAAATATACTACAATCACAAAAAGCATTTCCCCAGCAATTGTTTCATTAAAATAATAAGCCCATAATAATTCCATTAGCATCTTGCTATCAATAATCTTTTCACTTAACAAATACGACAGCTAGAGTACACAGTTTAAAATGTGCACATGTATTTTGAATACGAGGAGCAGAACCTTGCTAAGCATCACTATTTCAATCTTAGAGTCTCTCTCAGTTTGTGTGATGTTTAAAAATATGGGTTGTTAACATGTATATACATATGCTTTAATCAAAAATCCGAAATAATATTAGAAGTAAGATTTTTGAAGTTTCCAGGGCATTCTTGTAATTTTGAAAACATACAAACTTGTGTTGCTTTCACAAACTCCACAATCAACGGATTGTTAAGAAACGTTTTATTATTCAAGATGTATTTTGCTCAGGTATTCAAACCGCAGAGCTGGCTAAATTAAAATTTTCAGTTTTTAATTGTGCTGCATATCTTCCATTTGCTTCTTCGGTTCCTCTCTCCTTCTTTCTCAGCTTTGCTCCGTGAGGTGTATGCATTACAGCAGCGGTTTTCTTGCCCTCTGGAGGATTCCAAGACGAGAGAGAAAAGCGGGGAAAACTCAGGGCATCTCTTCACCAGTGCTCACAGCTCTTGTCAGGCAGCTCTCTCCACACAATCTTCTCTGTTTCTGGGTTCACGTAGATGCTTCCCCTCCTTGCCTCCTTGCCTCCTTGCCCCTTCAGACTTAGCCTTGCTAGGAGTACTCTCCCCGAATTACTGTCTGTAGCTTCCCTACAACCTGATCACACTTTTGTATATAGTCACTCTGTCCAGTTGTCTTTAATTACCGACTTTGAGTGTACTCATATACTTCCTAACTGGTTCATCTCTCCGTGTATGTATTAGTCCTGGGTTTTTTAAAGTTAATGGCGATGATAAAAAATAAACCTCAAATGAAATTTAGTCTCCTCCTGCCTGATTATTAATAAACAATGGAGTATCTCTCTTCAGATGAATAATAAAGGAAAATGATCAGTACTTGATAGCACTGAATCCCATATAATTAACACAAAACTAGAGATCAGTACTAAAGTCTTATATAACTTGCCTTCCTTAACACACCATGAGGCACATAGCCCTCGGGACATACAAACGCTTACTAAAAGATGTTGAATAAATAGAATATGTGCTTAGCACACTTCAGCAAATGTATAAAAAATCACAGTTGTTTTAAAGAGGCATCCTGCTGATTTATATACAGAAGGTTTTTCATACTTACTACGTCCAAGAAAGGAGCCCTGGTGGCGCAGTGGTTAATCACTCGATTGCTAACTGAAATGTCAGCAGTTTGAATCCACCAGCTGCTCCGTGGGAGACAGATGTGGCAGTCTGCTTTTGTAAAGATTGCAGCCTTGGAACCTCTATGGGGCAGTTCTACTCTGTCCTATAGAGTCGCTATGAGTAGAATTGAGTCAATGGCACTGCCTTGTCAAAAATAATAATAATAATGCTAGTGAGGAAGTGGAATGACTGGAATCCTCATTCTTTGATGGTGGGAAGGCAAAAGGGTACAGCCACTTTGGAAGAGTCTGGTAGTTTATTACATAGCTTAACATGGGTTTACCATACAATCCTGCAATTGCACTCCTAGGTATTTACCCAAATGAAGACTTATGCCCATGCAGAAGCCCACACCTGAATGTTTATAACAGCTTTACTCATAATTTCCAAAAACTGGATGCAACTCAGAAGTCCTTCAGTACGTGACTAGATAAACTGCAGCACATCCATACAATGGAGTATCACTCAGCAATAAAAAGAAAGGAGCTTTCAAGCTCTGAAAACCCACGGAGAAACCTTAAACACATATTGCTAAGTGAAAGAAGCCAGTCTGAAAAAGCTACATAGTGTATAAGTCTAACTATACAACATTCTGGAAAAGCAAAAACTAGAGAAATAAAAAGATGTGTGGTCGCCAGAGGGTCAGGGGAGGAGAGTGATGAATAGGTGGAGCATGAGACATTTTCAGGGCACTGAAACTATTCTGCATGATGCTATAATGGTGGATACATGGTATGCATTTGTCAAAACCCATAGGACTGTGCAATACAAAGTGTGAACCCTTATGTAAACTATGGACTTTAGTTAATAGTAATAGATCAATATTGGCTCATCAATTGTAACAAATGTACCAGAGGAATGCAAGATGTTAATAAGAGGGCAAATTGTGTGCACAAAGGAGAAGAGCTATATGGGAACTCTGTACTCTTTTCACAACTTTTATGTAAACCTAAAACTGTTCTAAAAATAAAGAATGTTAAAAAAAAATAAGAATTCTTTATCACTGATATTAATTATGACTCATAAAATATAACAAGAATGAAATTTAGAAGATTATTTAATATAATCATTTATTTTATACTTGAGGAAAACAAGTCTATGCTCATCAAGCTTTGTAATCTGGTCATGGGTTTCTTACTCAAAGTCCATGCCACACATTAATTCTTTTGCATTACCTGTCTTACTTCTTTTTTGTCAATGAGGAAAAAAAGAACATTCACAACTATTCAGCTTCTATTAAAACTGACTGTCCAACAAGGAGAGTATTAGCCCAAGAGACAGAAAGCGTCACATATACCAGAGACTTCATCAGCCTGAGACCAGGAGAACTAGATGGTGCCCATCTATCACCAAAGACCACCCTGACAGGGAATACAACAGAGAGTCCCTGATGGAGCAGAAGAAAAGTGGGGTGCAGAACTCAAATTCTAGTAAAAAGACCAGACTTAAAGATTTGATTGAGACTGGAGGGACCCCAGAAGACATGGCCCCCAGACTCTCTGTTAGCCCAAAACTAAAACCATTCCCAAGGCCAACTCTTCAGACAAAGATTAGACTGTGTTAAGCGACATAAAATAATACTTGTGAGGAGTGTGCTTCTTAGCTCAAGTAGATACATGAGACTAAATGGGTGGCTCCTGTCCAGAGGCGAGATGAGAAGGCAGAAAGGGTCAGGAGCTGGCTGAATGGACACGGGAAATCTGGGGTGGAAAGGAGGAGTGTGCTGTCACAGTATAGGGAGAGCAACTAGGGTCACATTACAATGTATGTATAAATTTTTGTATGAGACTAACTTGAATTGTAAACTTCAATGAATGCTTATTATTCTTTTGAAAGAAATCATCTCTCCTCAAGGACCTACAAGTCAAAGAGGTTGTATTAGGTTTTCAGACAGCATCATATTGCAAAGACTGACTGTTTTAAAACCTGATCATAGCACTTAATAAATCATTGTGCACCAATTAGCAGCTAATACAAGTTCTGTTCCTACCAAGACCGTTACAGGAAAATAATAACTACAGCATTTTTTCATTTCCTCTTAGTCTATATTACTAAGTCCAACTTATTTTCCTTTTTTCCCCAAATGGAGAGTGAAGATAATGTTATTCTCTAACCTGTGAGATGTTTATTTTACATGAAAGTTGATGTTTCTTCAATATTTCTGCCAGACATTTTACCATTACCATTACCGTTGAGTTGATTCTGACTCATAGCAAACTTATAGGACAGAGTAGAACTGCCCCCTAGAGTTTCCAAGGAGTGGATAGTGGATTTGAACTGCTGACATTTTTGATTAGCAGCTGAGCTCTTAACCACTGCCCCACCAGGGTTTGGAAGGGAATAGACTTGACAGTACATGAGGAATATTTAGCATTGCTTCATGACTTCTGGGCTATGCATGATTATAATAAAAGACCTTCAAATAAAGCCATCCTTTATCAGTTTTAAGACTTCTTTGAAAATGGCAAATTTTACAATGATCCTTACAAAAATAACAGATTTGAGAGAATTTTATTTTATTTTATTTTATTTTTATGTGTCCCCTGAACTTGTCCTTCTTCCCCAGGAGAATGAGACTCCATCCCTAAGGCAGTTGGATGTTTGATGGCTTAAGAAATGACCAGGCAGGATGAAAAGAAATCAAAACATTTCCTCTTCAGAGGGAGTTACTATTTGGTTCATATTTGATTCATATACAGATTTAGACACTCCTATTACATTCATATTCATCAAAATGAGCCTTCTGAAAGCCGACACAAATATTGAACCCACATCAGGCACTGTGGAACAGTGATTTTTTTTCTGCTTAGTATGGCTTGTGGCACACTCGCAAGACACCATATGGTGATGGAGTCATTAAATTCTTTCCAACTGGACATGTGAGTTAACTTTGTGCCTGATTCTTTATCTACAAAGAAACATGTCTGCTTAAGGAATTATTAGTAAAGTAGTGAAAATACAGGGACCTTTATGTACTATCATCTATATAAAAACAGTGATAAAAACAGTAATTGATGCCATCTTTAATATCCAAAACCCATTACCATAGAGTCAATTCCAACTCACAGTGACCCCATAGGACAGAGTAGAACGGCCCCATGAGGTTTCCGAGGAGGAGCTGGTGGACTCGAACTGCCTACTTTTTAGTCAGCAGCGGAGATCTTCACCACCGAGCCACTAGGGCTCTTTTAGTAACTAAATATACATGGAACTTCATGGATGTCATTGATTTATTGCAAAACCCAGAGTACCAAAGCCAGAGATCAAACAGTATGCCTCTCTTCTATTTAGTAAGCAACCTTCCCAATGACTAGAAAATTTATTTCTGGAGGTGTGAAAATAAGATGTGTTTAATACCTAAAGATTCCACTCACTTAAATGCAAAGTATTTTCTGGCTTCTCCCCTGTATACAAGACCAGTACATTTTTCAGCTAGAAAATTACAGCTTTACATTTTTATGAAATCGAGGGTAGAAATACATTTCATAAAAATTGTAAGAGGGGAGGCATACATACGTCAGTGATTCCTACATCATTCCACCACACCTTGCAATGACTCTGCAGCAGGCTTCATAATTTACCTCCCAGACAATGCCACTTCTTAGCGTACAGGAAGTCCCTGACTTCCTTACAACGGGGTTCTGTTCCCACAACTCTGTCATAAGTCGGTTCTGATATAAGTCGAACACCTCTTTTTTTTTTTTTAAGCTTGCATTATTATTGCCTTTTATTATCAGTATCTTTATAAATCCAATCTTTAGGTGTCGGGGAGTGAACCTCTAAGAATGATAACATCAGCAAATTACGCTCTGCAACATTGTATGCACATTACGCACAATGAGATGCACCAGAAACAAACAAACATAAAAAAATAAAAAATAAAAAAAAAAGTTGTAAGTGCAGTTTGTGGTAATTCGAATACGTTGTAAGTCGAGGACTACCTGTATATACTTCGTTGTCCTCCAACTCCCCAATAAAAATTAATAGCTTCCAATTTTGTACTCCCACAGAGCATTCTGTTTACGGCACCGGTAAATAATATATACCTTGAAATAATGTGAGTTTCTATATTGTGAATTTACAAAGCATCAGTTAAATGCATCCGGTATTCCTACCCCTAGCACAGCACCTAACACGCCATAAGTACTCTATAAATTTTGTTGAAATGCTGGTGACTCTAACCGTGATTAATCTTTTAATTTGTTCTTTTCCCAACACTGCCCGTAAGCAGCTCTTGGATCTTGGGCAAGTAAGTAACTCATTCTCTCTAGGCCAGGTACCTAATCTGCAAATAAAATGTTTTAACCAGGAAACCAGAACCAAAATTCTATGGTTTCCAGTTCAGTGCACCCAAATAAAAAATGTAAAGACACAGTCTTATCATTTCAAGCTAAATAGAATCTTGGTCTCTGTAAAAAGTATTCAATATTTAAAAAAAAAAAAGTCTGTCTTCAAAACCTCAAGGAAAATCTATATCCTTAACACGAGCACTTAAAATCAAAGGCCTGGTGATCATTATAACTAGCAGCATACATATGCACTAGTTAGCACCACACTAAAGGCTCATTAGTTTGGGAAAACAACGTTTGATCTTAACGGCCAAGTGCTTATGATACATAAGATTTGTGAAACAAAGCTAGGGCACGCTTCCTTCCCACCGTTTAGCTGTAGTTATTAGCGGTTGCCTACCTCCCTGCCTCCAGCAACGTTGATGTCTCCAGAGCTCCTGAACCCATTTACTTTCCATTCACTGCCTGCCTCACCACCTGCAGTTGTATTAATACATCCCAGAAGAATTTGTTCTCATCCATTACGAGAGAAAGTTGTAGTCCCAGTTCTGTGACACATCAGCGTGACTGCAATCAGACCAAAAAGAAATAAATAAATACAAACACAAACAGCCTCAGCTCATGAGGCTGAGATAGGGGGAAGGAAGAAAAATAAAAAGTGCCTCTACTTAACAGGATGAATTATTTGATACTTAAGATGCTGCTAGATGTCGAGTATAATAATGATGATAAATGCATTTAGGGTTCGTTAAACTTTTCGTTAAACTTTCAGAGTGAGATTAAATACTAAGAATGGAATGTATACAACAGTGGAAAACCAGATTATTTCAAGTCCTTAATTGTGACCTCCCCTGAGTTTTAGCCTTAGAAGGTTAGTTTTCCTCTTAGGAGTCTCTTGTTAAATGTTTATGTCTGCTAGCACAAATTATTTGTAAAACAAGAAATGTCAGGCACTGATAAGCATTAGGGTATTGCTCAGATTTGAATAATTGTTCTAAAAATAGAAAATAATAATTTTCTACATTTTTATTATCATAATTGTTTATGACCTTTGTGGACTTACAGAATTTTACAGCCAGAAGAAACCCTGGAGATCATTTCACTAATGATGAAACTGAAGTGCCTTATCTGTGGACCAAGGGTAAATTAGTGGAAAAGCTGGGAATAGAATACTGATCTCCTAACTCTCAATTCAAAGGCTCCATCTAGTGTGCATTGGTGTAGAATTGGACATGTTCTCATTCTCAGGGAATTTATACTCTAAATTCATAGATAATCTAGCTGAGACAATTAGGGTAAAAATACAAATTAAATATTCTCAGTGGCTAAATTATATGGCGCCTTAAATAAGTACGAGAGTGAAGAGAAGTGTGGGAGAAAATGAAATGCAAGAGACATGAAATAGTCAATAATGGTCACAGAAAATTGTCGTTAAGTTGGGTCAGTTTACGTGGCAGTTTTTCAATGGGGCTTTCCCTAATCACTCAACTTAATGTAGCATCTTGGTCATGAGAATTATTTAATACTTCCTTCTTAGTTTATTTGGAATGCAAGCTCCATGAAAGTGTAGAGCTTGCTTGATGTGTTCAACACTGTATCTCATGCAACTAGCATAGTGCCTGGCACTCAGTAGGTGCTTGTGATGGTCAAGGATGTATATCAACTTGGCTAGGCCATGATTTTCAGTGGTTTGGCAGATATTACATAATCATCCTCCATTTTGTGATCTGATGTGAGCAGCCAATCAGTTGAAAGGAGAGTTTTCTTGGAGGTGTGGCCTGTATCCAATATATATATAGATGTTCTGGCAAAGCTTGCTGTCTCTGGATCCTGTGTCCAGCTCATCATCCTCTGACCTCCTATTCTTGGGACCTGAGCCAGAGCATGCCATCTGACCTGCAGATCTGGGTTCATCAGCCCCTGCAACCACGTGAGTCAGGAGAAGCCTCCAGCCTCATGTCTGACCCACAGATTTGGGACTTGCCAGCCTCCACAAGTATGTGAGCCATTTCCTTGAAATGAATCTCTCTCTCTCCGTCTCTCTCTCTCTTTCATATACATACACATATCTATGTGTTACATGTTGTTGTTGTTAGGTGCTGTCCAGTTGGATCCGACTCATGTGTACAACAGAACAAAACACGGCCTGGTCCTGCACCATCTTCACAACTACTGTTATGCTTGAGCCCATTGTTGCAGTGACATTATCAATCCATCTCATTGAGGATCTTCCTCTTTTTTACTGACCCTCTACTTTGCCAAGCATGATGTCCGTCTCCAGGGACTGGTCCCTCCTGATAACATGTCGAAAGTATGTGAGATGAAGTCTCACCATTCTTGCTTCTAATGAGCATTCTAGCTGTACTTCTTCCAAGACAGATTCATTCATTCTTCTGGCAGTCCATGGTATACTCAATATTCTTCATCAACACCATAATTCAAAGGCATCAATTCTTCTTCGATCTTCCTTATTCATTGTCCAGCTTTCACATGCATATGAGGCGATCAAAAACACCATGGCTTGGGTCAGGCACACCTTAGTGCTGCTTCCATGGGCGTTGATTGTAGATCCAAGAAAAATGAAATCCTTGACAAGTTCAATCTTTTCTCCATTTGTCATGATGTTGCTTATTGGTTCAATTGTGAGGACTTTTGTTTAAGTTGAGGCGTAATCCATACTGAAGGTTGTGGTCTTTGATCTTTATCAGTAAATGTTTCAAGTCCTCTTCGCTTTCAGCAAGCAAGGGTGTACCATCTGCATATCACAGGTTGTTAATGAATCTGCCTCCAATCCTGATGCCCATTCTTCTTAATATAGTCCAGCTTCTCGGATTACTTTCTCGGTATACAGACTGAATAAGTATGGTGAAAGGATACATCCCTGATGCACAACTTTCTTAACTTTAAACCATGCAGTATCCCCCTGTTCTATTTGAACGATTGCCTCTTGGTTTAAGTACAAGTTCCTCATGAGCACAATTAAGTGTTCCGGAATTCCCATTCTTCACAATGTTATCCATAATTTCTTATGATCCACACAGTCAAATGCCTTTGCATAGTCAATAAAACACAGGTAAGCATCTTTCTGGTAGTCTCTGCTTTCAGCCATGATCCATCTGACATCAGCAATGATATCCCTTGTTCTACGTCTCTTCTGAATTCGGCTTGAATTTCTGGTAGTTCTCTGTTGATGTACTGTTGCAACCACTTTTGAATGATCTTCAACAAAATTTTATTTGTGTGTGATATTAATGATACCGTGAGATGTGTATATATATATATATGCTTCACTGGCTTTGCTCCTCTAGAGAACTCAGCCTAAGAGAGTGCTTAATAAGTAATTGTAGAATAAATGAATGATTAAGTATCTAAGAAAAAGAATGGTAGCAATAGAACTAAAAAGAAAGGCATGAGTGTGAGAGACATTTCAAGTTATATATTTATAATCCTTGATAAACCCATTGCCATCGAGTCGATTCTGATTCACTGCAACCCTATAGGACAGAATAGAACTGCCCCATAGGGTTTCCAAGACTGTAAATCTTTACAGAAGAAGACTGCCAGATCTTTCTCCCATGGATGGATGGTGGGTTCGAACCAGTGACCTTACAGTTAGCAGCCAAGGGCTTAACCACTGGGCCAGCAAGACTCCTCTCCTTGGTGAAAGGATCTGAAAATTGCAGACGAGATGAAACAAAGACCTGTAGTTCCAAACATAGTTGGTTTGGAAAATGGTGTTAATGATGAAAAAGGGAGAATGGAATGGTGAGTCTATATGGGTAGGTAGATAATGAATGAACTTAATTTTATCTTTCCTAAATTTGCCATGAGTGAGAAATAGCCATGTGAGTATATCAAGTATATAATTGGAGATATGGGGCTAAAGTACAATAAAAAATTTTTTTTTTTAAATACTCTAAGACATTGGAGTACAGTGTACCACATAAAAGGTAGAGGGACATGTTTACCTGTTTTGCTCCAAAGGGCTCTAAGGCAACAAAGTGAGCCTGTGAGGGAAGCAGCAGTTCTCAGGAAACACTGTAGTATGGAATAGAAGAGCTAACAATTAAGTTCTTTACAAATCACATCCCCAAGTAATTCAACCCTAGCCATTCTTTGTCTCCACTAGAAACTCCAATTCATTGATCCCATCCTTTTCACAGTCCTTTGCCCCATAATGCCCTTTGTCAGTTCAAATGCCATGGCCAATCATCATAATCCTTTCTTTGCAAAACCTTTAACTCCCTTGTGCTCTTGCTTCATGCTACTTGTTTGCAAAATAATCATGCTGGTTAGATCCAATGTTAGGGCAATTCTGTGTCTAATTCATATCTGCACCTACATAGCAAAATAAGGCTGGATAAAAATAGAAAAATGCACTGACTGTTCTCGCTATAAAATAATGGACTTCAAGCAGGCCGTAATCCTGGCAGGTTATCGCATCTCACGTTGCTGGTCCATTCTCTACTTGACATTCTTACTGCTATTTCACATCTTTTCTCTCTCAGACCCCCAATATAACCCTCCAATCTTGGTTCACAGTTGATGACTTTGCTTGTTGTATCCTGGAGAAAACTGAAGAAATCTGAAAACAGCTTCTACATAACCAATCACAGTATCTACTCACCTGCGGAGTCCCTGGGTGGGGCAAATAGTTAAGTGCTCGACTATTAGAAGAAAGGTTGGCAGTTCAAACCCACTCAAAGGCACCTCGGAAGACAGTCCTACCGATCTGCTTCCAAAAGGTCACAGCCTCAAAAACCCTACGGAGTAGCTCTTCTCTGCACGCACCGGGTTGCCAGAGTGGAAATCGACTCAAAGGCAACCGACGACGGCGACTCACCTACAGCATCTGCACTCGCATCGCTTCCATCCCACTGCTTAGAAACAGATCTCATCCTCTCTTGCTGGCGCAGGGTTATTATGCCAGAATTGCTCTCTATTTCGCCTGCATAATGAATAGTCTCTATTGTTCTGATTTGCATACTAATATGCTGATCACATGTCTCCACTCTTAAACGTCTACCACCAGTTAAAACTCTGACTTAATTCGATTACCCTTGCAGCAAAGTTCTGCCAAAGTGTTGTCTATACTCACTGTTTCCAGTTTCTCTCTCCATGGCTCTTAAATTCCATTCATCAGTACTATACTTCTATGATTCCACTGAAACTACCCTTGATGATATCCCTAATGACTTCTACATCTCTAAACCAAGTGATAAATTCTTGTTCCTTTATTTTTACTTAACTAATGGTCAGCATGTTACTCAGTCTAACATTGCCTGAGTACAGTTTCTTCTATTGGCTTCTAAGATACCACACTCTCTTGGTTTTTCTTTTATCTTCTTAATGGCTACTGTTTAGAATCTTTTTGGTACCTCTTCTTCTCAAACTATTAATTTGGGACCTGCCTGGTCTTTACAGTGGACTTCAAGGTTCTATATAATCTAGCAATCTAAAACCTCTCTGTCATCATCTCCTTTATTGTTTCCTCCGTTAACTGGTCCACTCCAGCAATTCCAGGCCCTTGAACCCACCAGGCATGCTCTCAACTTAAGGTCTTTTCTCCAGCTACGACTTCCCCCCAGCTGTTTAACTCCATTATCAAAATCAATTCTTTGCTCAAGTCTTACATTTTTAATGGAGTCAATCATAATGTTCTATTTACTACTGTCCCATGCTAATCCTTTCCTGAACATTCCTAAACCCCTTATCTTCATTTGCTCTTTTTCTTCATTCTCATTTATCAGCTTCCAATATTTCATGAAATTATTTATGATATTTATCGTTTATTATTTGGCTCCGCCACTAAAAGAGCAGGATTTTTTTGGTATAATTTGTCCATTAATGCTTCCATAGCATATATTACAGCACTAATACACCTCAAGGACCAAATAAATATACTGAGTAAGTAATATAGGAAGAGGGGATAATTGGTAAATAAAAAGTTCCCTAAGGAAAGAGGAAAAGGGAGTAGTTTCAAGCACATAAGTTGAAAGACATTTTTACCAGTGAGAATGGAGTATATATATGTCAGTGTGTGTAAGAGAAAGAGAAAAACTGTGATTACAGATGGCATCTTTATTACATTTTAATATAATCAGTTAATAAACTTTCTTAAATCTAATTCTTGTTTTTATTTCAAGTGAAGGAGTTGGACAAAACATCAGCTGAAAGTGAAAGTGGAAATGTCATGGAATACAACCCTTGAAGAAACAATGAGGGATTACAAAAAGAAAGAGAACTTACCAGAAAATGAATTCCTTCTAAGAACCACTGAACAAATTAAGAAGATGAATGCACAGGGTCACCATTTCAAAGGGCTCTGTGAGATTTTCCTATCTGAAATCTTCCAGGGATAGCAGTAGAAAAGGCACACCATTCCAGGACTCTGCTTTTCTTATGTTGTACAGATCAAAGGAATAAAAGTTGCAAATGCTCTTTAAGAATGGTGGATGTGCCCTCCTCACTGAAGGTCACACTGTTTTCAAAGGAAATAGACACCAAATGAAGGAGGAAATGATAGATGTAAAGATAAAAGGCTGCATTCAGAAAGCGAATGTTGGAATTTGAGATAAGAAGCATGGCCCCACCTGGGCTCCTATTAGAGGGCAAGTGAAAGTTAAGGATTTTAAAGAACATGAGAATAGAATATTTGATAGACATTACATATGTATGTTTTTAAGTGTTCCAATGTGAATTTAGGAAGTATGGACAAAAAGCAGTCAAGGACTTCCAAGCGTAACAGCCCTTGATCTGTTTGGAGAGAGAACCAAGAGATGATGACAACGAATACCAGCAGAGGGCGGTATAACTCTAGGGCATGAGCCTCAAAGAGAAAACTTTTGCACAGGGGGTTGTAAAGAAGTGGCTTGAGAGTGAAAATTGGAGACTAGAAGAATGCAGATGCTGGGCAGTTCCCTTCGTTGAAGGTGAGACAGAAAAATAAGTAGCCACAACAGAAATTTGCAGGGGAAATGGATTTCTCAGAGATAATTGAGTTTCCACTAAGACAAGAGGATTCAAAAGTGTTCTGTGAAAATGTGGAAGAAAAGGAGTGCTTTGCGCTTGTTTTCACTTTTCTTTTGGTTTTTTATTAATAAGGGAATGGGTTTCCAGTGGACATAATAGAAATGATTAAACCTGAAACCAAACCCACTGCCGGCAAGTCGATTCTGACTCATAGTGACCCTATAGGACAGACTAGAACTACCCATAGGGTTTTCAAGGAGCAGCTGGTGGATTTGAACTGCCAACCTTTTGGTTTGCAGCCGTAGCTCACCATAGCTCTTAACTACTCCACCACTGGGGCTCCACAGAAATGATAGGGAGGGTGAATTGTGAGAAAGAAAAAAGTACAGTATAAACTGAAGTTTAGAAAAATGGATTGGTGACTTGCTTGCATTTTGTTACTAGAGGGTAAGAAAACTGAGATCTATGTCTCTATCAATGAATCATGGAACAGGAAGGACCTCAGGAGACATGTAATAGTTCAGCTTCTTTATGTGACAGATTAGGAAGCAGTGTAATGTTTATTAAACCTCGGTTCTTTCACTAACTGCCTGTGTAACTACGGGCAAAATTCCTTACCTTTCTTAAACTTCAACTCACTGGTTTTTAAAATATTGGTAATAATAGTACTACCTCATAGAGGTTTTGTATAGATGAAATAAGATAATCCATTTTATATCACCCTATAATATATAATCATAGGAGTAGTAGTAGTTTAAAAACTTAGACTCAACATCAGAAGTATATGGCTTCCCTGGGGACTTCTTAAAATATTTAACACAAATATTCTATAAACTCATCCAGAATTTGTGAAAGAAATTTCAGAGTTCTACAATGTTATGAGACCAGCATAATCTTGACCTCAACATTTGAAGAAAATGAGACATGAAAGGAGAGATACAGACTTCTCTCATAAATACAGATCCTACGCAAAATGTTAGCAAAATAACTTCGACGGTATATACAACGGATAATAATAAATTACAATCTTATAGTTCATTGCAGGAGTGCAAAGGAGGCTAATGTTCACAAATAAATTAATGTAACTCACCAAGTTAATACAAAAAAGGAGAACACCTGTTCATGATTAAAAACAAATATCTATTTCTGCTGACATTGTTAGGTGCTCTCGAATCCTTCAGAGTCATAGCAACCTTATGTATAAAAAAACGAAACACTGCCTTGTCCTGCACCATTCTCATAATCATTGCTATGTCTGAGCCCATTGTTGCAGCCACTGTGTCAATCCATCTTGTTGAGAGTCTTCCTCTTTTTTGCTTACCTTTTATTCTACCAGGCATGATGTCCTTCTCCAGGGACTGGTTCCTCCAGGTAATTTGTCCCAAGTACGTGAAATGAAGTCTCGCCATACTTGTTTGTAAGGAGCATTCTGGTTGTACTTCGTCCAAGACACATTTGTTCATTCTTCTGGCAGTCTATGGTATAGTCAATATTCTTTTCCATCACCATAATTCAAATGCATCAATTCTTCTTTGGTCTTCCTTATTAATTGCCCAGCTTTTGCATGCATATGATGTGATTGAGAATGCCATGGCTTAGGTCAGGCACACCTTAGTTTTCAAAGTGACATTTTGGCTTTTTAACATTTTTAGAGACGTCTTTTGCAGCAGATTTGTCTGATGCATTGAGTCCTTTGATTTCTTCACTGCTGCTTCCAGGGGCATTGATTGTGGATCCAAGAAACCCTTGACAACTTCAATCTTTTCTCCATTTATCATGATATTGCTTATTGGTCCAGTTGTGAGGATTTTTTGTTTTCTTTATGTTCAGGTGCAATCCATACTGAAGGCTGTATTCTTTCATCTTCATCAGGAAGTGCTTCAAGTCCTCTTCACTTTCAGCAAGCAAGGTTGTGTCATTAGCATATTGCAAGTTGTTAATTAATCTACCTCCAATCTTGATGCCACACTTTTTTTCTATAATCCAGCTTCTCTGATTATTTGCACAGCATACAGATTGATTAAATATGGTGAAAGGATATAACCCTGATGCACACCTTTTCTGATTTTAAACCTAACAGTACCCCCTTATTCTGGTCAAACAACTGCTTCGTAGTCTATGTACACGTTCCATGTGAATACAATTAAGTATTCTGGAATTCCCATTCTTCACAAAGTTATCCATAATTTGTTATTATCCACATAGTTGAGTGCTTTTCTGTAGTCAATAAAAAACAGGTAAATATCTTTCTGGTAATCTCTGCTTTCAGCCAAGATCCATCTGAATTCGGCAATGATATCTCTCATTCCACATCCTCTTCTGAATCTGGCTTGACTTTCTGGCAGTTCCCTGTTGATGTACTGCTACAACCATTTTTGAATTCTCATCAGTAAAATTTTACTTGCATGAGATATTAATGATATTGTTCAATAATTGTTTAACATTAGGAATGAAAAAATGCCCGCTATGACCCCTTCTATTCAACATTGTATGGAAGTTCTAGCCAGCATAATAAAGCAGGAAAAAAGCACTATAATTATTAAAATAAGGAGGAAATAAAACTGTCAGTATTCACAGATTACATGATTGTGTGCTTAGAGAATCCAGAAGAATCTACAAGTGATTGGAATTAATAAGGAATGTGGCAAATGCACCGGGTACAAATCAATATTTAAAAGTCAATTGTATTGATTTGGTTTGCTAGTCATAAACACACGGAAACTGAAATTTTAAAGGATACTATTTATAATAGCAATAAATTGTCCAGGAATTCTAGATAATTTTAACAAAATATATGCAAAAGCTGTATATTAAAAAGAAAGAAAGAAGACCCAAATAACTCAACGGATTGGAACAATCGATATTGTTAAGATGTAAATAATTCCCAATCCGATACGCAACTCCCAAGTAAAATCTCTTATTTGTGAGGAAAAAGACACTCAGATTCTAAGATATACAAGGTAACGCAAAGGACCCAGAATAGTTATGGCAACCTTGAAGAAGGAAAACAAAGCCAGAGAATACACACTACCCTTACCCTTGCCATCGAGTCAACTCCAATTCATAGCGACGCTATAGGACAGAGTAGAACAGCCCCATATTGTTCCCAAGGAGCGGCTGGTGGATTTGAACTGCGGACCTTTTGGTTAGCGGCTGAGCCCCTTAGCAGCTCCTTTTTCAGTCTATAGTAATTAAGAATGTGTAGTATTGGAGCTAAATAATTATAATTGAAAAATAGATAATTGGAACAGAATAAGAGGACAGAAACAGACCCATCCACCTACAGTCGCCTTATTTACGACAAGGAGCCTGCAATGTAGTGAGGAAAGGATGTTCCTTTCAATAAACGGCGCTGGTTCAATAGGAAATCCAAATGGAAAGAATGTGTATCTTAATCCCTATCTCATACCATATATATAAATAATTCCAGATACTCTGCATGTCTAAATACGTAAGGTGTGAGAATAAATCCATCCTTAAATAAATAAAGGAGAACATGTTTCTGAGTGAGAAGGAAAGCCTTTTAGTTAGCAACAGACTTGTAGTCTGCTTTCTCCCTTTACTGGAGACATCTCAGAAAGAAAGAAATGACTTGAACAAATCTCATTTTAATTGTTAGTAAACAGACACACTGGTAAAGGCACACTTAAACCCTTCATATTAAATGTAAGCCTGAACTTGTGGTAACACGAGAGAGAAAGGGCATTGGGAGAGAAGCAGAGTCTTGGGCCACTCCAAAGACTTGGTCGGTTTTGCTATTGCCTGCATTCTCTGAATTATTAATAAATTTGGTAGCAGGTAAGATAAAAAAATGTGTGTTCCATCTGACTTGACAATTTCGCTTCTTATAGGCAAAGATTTCTTCAACAGAACTCAACAAAAGGAAAAATAACATTTAATCTATATTAAGAATAAGAATTTCTTTCCTCAAAAGGCGCCATTAAGACAATGAACATCAACCTACAGAGCGAGAGAAGGTATTTTCAATGCATACATTGACAAAATACTTACGTACAACCAAAATATTTTTTAATTACAAATGTATAAGGAAAAAATCGACCCAATAAAAAAATTGGTAAGCACTTGGCACTTTATAAAATTAAAATATCCAAAGGGCAAATGAAAACTGAAAAAGTAATTTGATACTTCAATATCATCTTTATTATTATAAAGATACCAAATGCCAAGTACTGGCAAGGATATGGATCAACCGGACCTTTAAATTCCGCTGGTGGAAATATAAGCTGATGCATCATCTTGGAAATTTCTTTGGTAGTACCTAATAACGCCGAACATTTTCATATCCTGCGACCCAGCAGTTTCACTCTTCAGAGTCTATCCTACAGGAATAGTGCATATATTTACCAAAATACAAGAACATATTTAGCAGTTTCATTTTGATTAGTTGAAATCTAAAACTAACCAAATGTCTATAAAAATAGAATAGATAAATGCATTGTGGTATATTCATAAAATGGAATACTACTATACAGAATAAGAATGAACAAACTACAACTATATACAACATTATGGTTAAAACTTACAAGGATAACTCTGAGCAAAGAAAAAAAATACACAAAATTGTGCTTACTATATGATTCCAAATATAAAGTTCAATAACAAGTAGAGGGTCTGTTACTGGACATAGGCACAAATGGCCATGGGCATCATGGGCTTCTAAGATGCTAACAATACTTTGTTTCTCTATTTGATTCTGGTTGCATGGGTGTTATCACCTTGTGAAAATTCATCAAGGTGTACATGATGGTTTCTTAGTTTTTTTGAAAGAATGTCATACTTAATTTTAAAAAAGATTAAGAGAAAAAAAAAAGAGGTCCCCAAAGTGAGTTGTCAACAATCACACAATTGCTTTAAGGAAAAATGTTGAAATAACATCTCAGAGTTTTCAATATTCTACTATTTCCATTGTATACATATATATATACACACACGTATATAAATACATACATGTTGTGAAGTGCCATCGAGTCGGTTCCAACTCATAGCAATCCTATGCCCGGTCCTGCACCATCCTCGTAATAGTTGCTATGTTTGAGCCCATTGTTGCAGCCACTGTGTCGCTCCATCTCATCAAGGATCTTCTTTTTAGTTGACCCTCTACTTTACCAAGCGTGATGTCCTTCTCCAGGGACAGCACACGCACACAGGCACCTTACTCAAACAAAAACAAAGATATTTAAAGGAAGGGTTGGATTTACAACTTTCTAACATTTTTGATGGTTTTTCAACAAAAATACTGTGTTATTAAAATACAACTAAAAGAGAAAAAATATTACATACTGTGCCTTGAAGAGACTTGCCCTGGGTCTCAAAAATACCATGATGCAGCAGATGTTAAAACTGAAACTTTAATGTTAGAACCAAAGGGCTGAATCAGAAGCAACTGCTAAACCTCAGAGTACAATCTATTTTAGCTGAGAAATAGCCCAAGGTACATGGAATCTAACTAGGAACTGTTTAGAAAAGCGATAAATAATCACGACAAGGAGAGACTATTTATTACTTTTCCCTGCTTGAAAATCCTACTTTGAACTCTAGTGAGCTTGGATCATAATTAAAAGAGGTAAAAAAAAAATAGCGATAAATATCTTTTAAGAATTTCAAATGAAATTACATGTGAGAAGAAAAATATTAATAAACTTAGTAAGGAGTGTAGCAATTTAATATAACACCTCTACCTGTTGCCATGGAGTCGAACTCATAGAGACCCTATAGGCCAGAGCAGAACTGCCCCATAGGGTTTCCAAGTCTATGGTAGAAGACTGCAATATCTTTCTCCAGCGAAGCAGCTGGCAGGTTGGAACCTACAATCTTTCAGTTAGCAGTCAAGCGCTTAACCACTGTGCCACCAGGGCTCCCAATAACAACTCCAACCCAAACCCCAAACCCACTCGAGTCAATTTTGACTCATAGTGGCCCTATAGGACACATTAGAACTGCCTCATAGGGTTTCCAAGGAGAGGTGGATTCAAACTGCCAACCTTTTGTTGGCAGCCGTAGCTCTTAACCACCGTACCATCAGGGCTCCGTAACAACTTTAGTGAAGTAAAATTTAGGTTTTGCACAATTAAAGCTGATCTGGGTAGCACAGTTGCTAACAGTACCAACTGAAAGCTTCGTAAGAAAGAATGAACTTCGTTATCTTGGGCCCAAACACTTTAGAAATAATCTAAAAGTACGGAGAAAAAGAGGCAGAGATTTTTTTTTAAATCCAATTTTTGGTTTCCCTTTAAGAAAACGAGTGTATATTAGATTCAAGAGCATTAGGATAACATAAATTAGAAAAAAGAAAAAAAAAAAACCCATTGTCATAGAGTTGATTCCAACTCATTGCTGACCCATGTGTTACAGAGTAGAACTGTGCTCCCAAAGGGTTTTCTGGGCTGTAATCTTTACAGAAGCAGATCACCAGGCCTTTCTTTCGAGGCACTACTGAACTGGTTCAAACTGCCAACCTTTAGGCTGGTAGTCGATCACAAACCATTTGTGCCAGCTAGAGACCTTTAGAAGATGTTCAAGTTGAATCTAAAAGAGAATGACTGGCCTAGAAAAATGTCGAGTGGTGATATGTCAAAATGGAATAAAGGGGGAAGTGTCCATCCTTAAAAGAAATATATCTCATTGATAAATTCTGGGTCAGATTTCAGAAAACTTTTGATATTAAAATGGATTTGTAAATGCTTTATTTAATATTTATTTACTTATTTAGCTTTTGAACTTCATGGGAATGGTGGAAAAATGAGAAAGAAGGAAACAATTTTTTTTATTGTTGTAGTTTAATTGAAGTTTACATTTCAAGTTAATCTCCCATACAAAAATTTTATACATACATTGTTATGTGACCCTAATTGCTCACCCTATTCTGGGACAGCACACTCCTCCTTTTCGCCCCTGATTACCCATGTCCATTCAACCAGCTCCTAACCCTCTCTGCCTTCCCATCTCACCTCTGGCCAGAAACTGCCCTTTTGGTCTCTTGTAAGAAACAAATTGAGGGACAGAAGATTTAAACAATCTTCATCCCCAATTTAAAAAATAATCTCTACACAAAATAATTTCCTCAGAGTCTGAAGTTATATCATTTCTCCTGCATACCAATCAATATAGAAATGACAAAAAAGAGAAGAAAAAAAATTTAGCAAAATTAGGAGAACACCAATATTTTTAAGAAAGCGTTTGAAAAAATTTATTTTAAAAAAATGTTGGAGTACAGTATTCTGAGAGGCGTAAAAATATGCATTTAAGTGTATACTTTCTGGGAGATGTAATTCATAGGGGATCTCATCAAAATCAATGTTCAAACTGGGTAACTATTGCTTAAGCTCAGGTTATCAAAGCTGTTTACATTATGTCTCAAATTTATTACTATAAACAAGAAAAACTGAATAAAATAAAATGAAATAATGCCATTTTAGTCTAAATACACTTAGAAAAATTACAAGTATAAATAGATAAAATAATTGAAATCATAACCATCAGATAAAATTATGTCAACACTAATATAGCTGCTGAAGAACAGAAACTGAAAAAAATTGTGTATAAGACAAAAATGGCTACTATTCAATCATAACTGAAGAAAAATGAGTTTTCCTTAATCTATGAAACAAATATTTTCTCAGAGGCTGCTTTCATATATTCTTTTCCTTCCCATGACATTTTGTTAGATAAATTAAGATTAATTTCTACAGAAACCAAATCTACTTTGTGGTTATAAAGCCTTGAAATAGACTATTGATTAAATGATAGTTGTATTGTTTTACTTGCTTGTGATAGTTACGCAAAGTTGAGGGATGATTATTTTAAGTTAAAATTAAAAAAAAGAGTAAAACATATTTGAGCAAACAGAAACTGAATTTTACCAATAAAATTGCATATGGACCTTGACATATGTAGATGATTGACTTCCATTTTTGTTTTATCTCAAGATAGAAATATTTATTTTGTAATTATCTTCTATATTTGTTTTTGAGAGTCTGATAACTTATGTACAGAGTTTATTGGGCAATGTCTCCTGCTATTAAAAAGGTATCAGCAAGAGATTACATAAGTTAGTAACACAGAATATTCTACACAAGAAAATTATGTGTAGCCTATAAAATCATATTCTTATTCTATTATTTATTAGGAAAAATGAAATTATATGTAATGTTCATATGGTTTAGTAGATAAGAATAATAATATTTTGGGTGTTCTTTATATCTGTTATTTTATCCACACAACAAGCAATTGAGACAGGCAAAGCCAATACTTTGCAACTGATGAAAGGGAAGCTCAGAACAGTCAAGAAACAGACTGAAGACATGAGCCAGTCGTTAGATGAGGGAGGAAATATTACTAATCTCACTTTGTAAATGAGATGTTAAGTAACCTTCCAGAGGCCAAAATCAGCAAGTGGTAGAGCCAGGATTCAATTCCTGGCAATCTGATCCCATCATTCACTATTTGAATCATTACCTTCCCTGTATTTCCTTCCATTATAGATCTCTGGTTTCAGTTGGCTTCCCAAACCATAGTAGTTCAGATCTGGTTGAGTTCTATTAATGAGGTTGCTGACGACTCACAATGTTAATGGAAACTAGTTATGTTCCCTTTTGTGCTTTCATTATGCTATCTTCTAGATAAATGTCTGTCACATTTTAAGAATGATGACTAGATGGGCAACCTCCACTGACCCTCGGTAATATAACAAGAGCACGTGAGGTGAGGACAAGAGTTAATATCCTTTATCTTGATCACTTGCTTTGAGTTTAGTTATTAATGAGGCAGAGTCATGAATTTAAAGCCCATTTGAGTCCCATAAATTTTCTAGACTCTATAGCTACCTACTGCCCTCTCAGATCCAAGCTAGCTATTTTCTCTGACAAATAAATGATGCTGGTCACAAGGAATACACAGTGAGGGCATACAAATGAATCTGCATAATCATCGTACTAGCAAAACAACTCAAAGTTCACCCATAGCTAACATCCAGACCGTCATTTCATCTTTACTCATAAGCTTGTAAATTAAACTTGTAGGTTTTGATAGAATTCAACCAGAGTTTAAGTTAAGAATATATTATATGTAATGTTGAGCATCTTTGGTGTCCTTGTTGGCCATTTGTATTTTTTCTTGGTGAAATGTCTATTCAAGTCTTTTGCCCATTTTTTCAGTAGATAGTTTGTCTTTTTGTTAAGTTGTAGGAGTTCTTTATATATTCTGGATATTAAACCTTTATCAGATATATGGATCCAAATATCACTTTCCCAATCTGTAGGTTTTCTCTTCATTTTGTTGATAAAGTCCTTTGATGAACAAAATTTTTAGTTTTGATTAAGTTCCATTTATCTATCTTCTGTTGCTCATGCTTTTGGTATAATATCTAAGAAGCCATTGTTAAATACGAAGTCCCAAACATGACTCTTGTCTTAGTTATCTAGTGCTACTATAACAGAAACACAAGTGGATGGCTTTAATAAACAGAAATTTATTGTCTCACAGTCTGGGAGGCTAGAAGTCTGAATTCAGGCTGCCAGCTCCTGGTTAAGACTCTCTTTCTCTGTCAGTTCTGGGGGAAGGGCCTTGTCATCCATCAATCTTCCTGTGGTCTAGGAGCTTCCGAGCATAAAGACCCCAGGTCCGAAGGACGTGCTCTGCTCCTGGTGCTTCTTTCTTGGTGGTATGAGGTCCCTTCCCTCACTGCTCTATTCTGTCTTTTATATCTCAAAAGAGATTGACTCAAGATAGAACTTAATCCTGTAGATTGAGTCTTGCCTGATTAACATAACTGCCTCTAATCCTGCCTCATTAACACCATAGAGATTAGGATTTACAACACATAGGATAACACAACAAATCACAAAATTGTGGACAACCACACAATACTGGGAATCATGGCCTAGCCAAGTGGACACACATTTCTGGGGGGCACAATTCAGTTCCTAACAACCCCTATGTTTGTTTCTAAGAGTTTTATGGTTTTAGCTCTTACACTGAGGTCCTCAATCCATTTTCAGTTGATTTTTATATATGGTGTGAGGTATATAGGTCCAGCTTTATCTTTTTGCATGTGGAAATCCAGTTGTCCCAGCACAATTTATTAAAGAGACTATTTTTTCTCCATCATATAGACTTAGCATCCTTGTCAAAAATCAATTGACCATACCCTCAGGGAACATCTAGCTCAACTGGCATAACACAATTTATAAAGGCAATGTTCTACATTCTACCTTGGTGAGTAGTGTCTGGGGTCTTGAAAGCCTGTGAGCAGCCATCTAAGATACTCCACTGGTTTCATCCGTTCAGGAGCAAGGGGGAGTGAAGAGAACAGTATACGAGGGAAAGATTAGTCCGAAGGACTAATGGACCACGGCTACCAAGGCCTCCACCAGACTGAGTCCAGTACAGCTAGATGATGCCCGGCTACCACCACTGACTGCTCTGACCAGGATCACAACAGAGGGTTCTGGACAGAGCTGGAGAAGGATGTAGAACAAAACTCTAACTCA